>NC_137825.1:46564793-47012293 GCF_963921795.1 Nannobrachium achirus
AGGCAGTGTCTCTGCAAAATCTCGATAGTTCGACGTCCCATTAGTCAGACGGTGGTTAGGTTTAGGGTTAGGTTTAGGCATAGTTTTAGACAGACAGACAGGCTACTGAGCCCAAAGGAGCTGAAAGCGTGACCATGTTTATTTATTTTTTATCAAACTTCTGACTGTGAGCAATATCGAAACTAGAGGTGGTAGGGTGGGAGGGGGCAGTGTTGTGGGTGCTATGGTGCATGGCACGGGAGGTGGTTTGGTCGGACCTGTTTCTCATAAACTCTCTTCTTTTCTTGTCTCCGCCAGGCTGAAGGCGTTGCCTAGACTATGTTCTGCACCCTGTCTGTCCGTGCACGCACACTCCCTGGATGCCAGGGCAGAACGGACGAGTCCAAAGGTGCTGTGAGTGTATCAAGCTCGTATCAAGCTCTGACTTCTTTTTTGGGTGAACTAATCCTTCAAAACAAAAATATATAATGTCCATCCATTTATGCACAAGGAGAAAATATGTATTTTCTGAGGATTATATGAATTATATTTATTTGCCAGACCCATGAAATGGGTAGGCCTACATAAGCAAATGTCGGTCTGTCCGGGTTTTCTATATAAAGGGTATATATGATGATGACATGATGATGACATGCCTACAAAAGGCATGATGTCATAAATGATGATGACAGACAGGGGGTCTGGCACAACCAGGTTGACCTGGTCTAGTTTTATTAATATACACTACTTAACTAAAGTCTGAGGTGTACGTTTGGTTACAGTCATGACGACACCACCTGGTCACGCCCACCATGACGTCACCAATATTGTCCCCTCACTATTTTACCCCTGCTGGCGCCTCTGGTTGAGAGGTGTTAGTGAGCTTGTAGATCAGACATTTCCAGGGTGTGACTTGGTGACAGCCAGTGGTGGAAAAAGTACTCACATGTTCTACTTAAGTAAAAGTATCAATATTGCACTGTAGATGTAGTCTGTTACAAGTAAAAGTCCGGAATCCAAAATGTACTTGAGTAAAAGTATGAAAGTATTGGTGTCAAAATATACTTAAAGTACCAAAAGTAAAAATACTAAATGTTTGAAAATAGCCGATCTACAAGCTCACAACGCGTCGGAATGCGACGCATTGTGAGCTTGTAGATCGGCTATTTTCAAATAGCCTAGGTATAAAAATAGGGCTAAAGTAGATTAATGTATTTTTTATAATATAATAACCTATATCTCCAAAGTAACTAGTAACTAAAGTGTTCAAATAAATGTAGTGAAGTAAAAGTACAACATTTGGATCTCAGATGTAGTGAAGTAGAAGTAAAAGCATTGGACATTGGAAATACTCCAGTAAATTACAAATACCTCAAAATTGTACTTAAGTACAGTACTTAAATGTACTTAGTTACTTTACACCACTGGTGACTGCTGAATGCATACGGACGTCCCCATCTTGATGTTAGCCCACAATATCCTGTCAGTTATAAATAGAGGCACCCCAGTTTGCAAATGTACTTTCTCTTATATCTCTTATATCTCTTCATGAAAGAGGCTGCATTGTTACAGCAAGCAAGCCTATTATCAATAAGGGACACCATCCATCTGCAGTACGAAATCAAGCCTTCGGTTGTAGGTGAACTTGGAGAGGACTGATTCACTCACATTAAGGTATGTTGGGCACATTCGTTTGGGAGCATGTTTAAATGTTTATGTCAGTTTTCTATTTATTTCTCCCAAATATCACAACACAATATTGGCATCTTTTCATAGATAACACCTGCATGATGGCACAAGGCACGAGGATGCGCACCCTGCTCCATCTCATGGGGTTAATCGTCCTGGCCTATGCTGTGAAAAAGCTCAATAGAAAGGAAGCGCTATTGGAGTTGGAGAGAGGCCATGCTGGCCGCAAAATGAAGTTGCTTCGGTGGTACGTCGCGGATTGCGTGGGCATCGACAATACCGCCACATGCGATCCTGTGAAAGGCGATTACGGCTTTCACAGGTACTGGAACGGCGAAAGCCTGCTCCCAGACATCCCAGACAGGGATAAGTACTATACAATTGGCAACAAAGATGATAAAGGCAAATATGGCAAAAAAAAACTGCCATTTGACGTGATTGAGAACAATGTCGGAAACAAGGACAGAGTGGTGGTGAAGTGCGAGTGGGAACCAAGACCAAGACGCATTGATGTCATCTACATCACCGCTCATTACAACCCTAACCCTAACAACACATCAGCTTACGATCCTAAAAAAACATACGAAATCGGCCCCAAACTCGAGGATTGCCTCCAAACCGGGAATTGGAGCCGTTGTTAATTGATACCTTTAGCAAGCTTTTTTCCTTTGCAGACCAGAAAATACAAATACAAATTATAAAATGTGGTGTCTGCCATGGTGAGACAATTTTGGTTACATCTTGCTTGTATCTGCATGACAACTGAATTATTCATTACAGCATGTCTGTGTGCACAGAATGTGTTGAATTAAATGTTGAATGCTTCTTTGACTTATTTCTTCTGGGGGTTTTCTCTGTGTCTTCCTACCAGTGGTGTACAGTAATGTATTTACATAATAATATTGAGGTATTTCTTTAAAATTTCTTTCCAATTTTCTGTACTTTTACTATTACTCCACTACATCAGAGGCTGTTGTTGTACTTTTACTCCACTACCAGGCCTGGAATTTTGTCATTTTAGGGGCAAGGCCACTTGTCCTTTGCTGTGGTCAATTTCTTGAGGACACAAAGGCCAAATGCAAGGGCAGGAAGGCCATCAAATAAGATTTTAGTCCATTGAAAGAATGAAATTGATTATTATTATTTCTACAGTGTATTCAGTTAACATCTACAGATGTACAGATCGCTGCACCAGTGATGAATTTACAATGGGTGTATATAGGAAGGGGGCCTCAAGCGGTCCTCAAGTATAAATAAAAAGGAAAACATATGATGATAACGTGGTATGGTTTAGAAATAAAAACAAATGTTGGCCAGTTCTGGATTAAAATGATAATAGTAGGATGGATAATTAAAGGAGTTTCCTGTAAACAATGTTGTCATGCCCTAATGTCAGTCATTATCCACAATGACATTGACAGCACTGGCTTTCTTTCCTCTTGAGAATGCTGTGTACTGTGTCAACACATTACTGTAGAGTTGGCCATGAGCGAACAGGGGCTGAGGAGAGTAGATGCCAACTCTAACATTTTCTTGACCCTGATCGTTATTCTTTCTTTTTTTGAAGCGGTGAAAGCCGCTTCCAATGAGTGGCTTTGTGTGTCCCATGTCCATATATGGTCATTTCAGTCCAGAATGAACAGGTTTTTTCAAAAACAAAATGTCTGTCACCTCATGTCCATATATGGTCATTTCAGTCCAGAATGAACAGGTTTTATCTGTCCCGTACGTCCAGAATATCAGTCCAGAATGGATAGGTTTTTTCAAAAACAAAATGTGTGTCCCATGTCCATATATGGTCATTTCAGTCCAGAATGAACAGGTTTTATCTGTCCCGTACGTCCAGAATAATGTGTGTAGTGTCCGTCCCGGTCTGATGATTGGATACTTTGAGGATTGGTCAAGCTTCACATGACAGATAAAATCATTCATTCATTCAGAATATAAGGAATGTACAGATCACAGAGTTCATAACTCTAGAACACATAGAATAACAGTTCACCGCTTCACTTCGAACCGAGGTTTGATTTTTTAAATAAGCAAAGACCCCAAACTACTGAGCGCAATATGAGCAACTGTTGAGCATCACATCGTCACTGTCGGGCCAAAACCTCATGGCCGTCGCACAAAAGCAGTGAAAACAGCAGATCTACAACTCACACCGCCTCACGGTATTTAAAAAGGACGGAAAAAAATCTAACATTATTATTCAGTATTACGATGTGAACACACAAAGGGAAATAAACGTTGACAAAATATTGTGTACATAATGTATATACAATAAGCCTAAATATGCATATCTTTATCTTTAAAACTATATATATGAGTTGTCATTTGACCTTAAAATAAGAACACAACCATCATTTCCACCTGGCTGTGGAGTTGACAGACACATGGGCAAAGTGGCAAACATATTTCTACACAAAAAAAGTGTTTTTCATTTTGATGAATACACTCATTTAAGAGAGGTTTTCAATATTATATTAATAATTGCAAATATTAAAAGGTTCTGAATAACAAACTTTATTGAATTGGTTTTAATAGTTTTTCTTATGGTTTAAATAACCGTAAGAAAATAAATAAGACTATTTGCAAAAGGGAAATGTGTTATTAAAATAATTCTGATAAGTAAATAGGCCTACATTGTTTGTTCAAGTTTAAACTTTTAAAGTTTAGAATATCATGTGGGTCAACTTACCTTCAACTTACCCCTAACCTGGGGCAAGTTGAGCCACATGAGCACTTTTCTTTTATATTAATAAGTCATATTTTTATGACCCTTTGTCATGGATGCCAACTCATAATTTCAAATGATAGCAGACATCCTGAAATATGTCTAGATGTTTTAATTTTACTGCCATCTCACCTTTTCTTGCTTCCAGGGCAACTTAAAGGACCACTTCACCTCTGGGACAACCCAATCTTATTTTATTGTTGTTTGGGACACGATCAACACAATCCTGAGTTATTTTTTGTGTTCAATCTGTTTTTTGAGATATTTTAGTATTTCAGCATGTACTAGTGATGTGTTTTGCATCATATGATGCAAAACACATCACTAAGATGTAGGGTTGTCCCAGAGGTGAAGTGGCCCTTTAAGCAAGAAGTGATTCATCTTACCCCGTTCTCTGTTATTAACATTGATAGATATCTAAAGGTAGCCCTGGCTGAGAAGTGACAGGCATTATGATGAGTAAAAGACAGTCCAACAGAATATCTAGGCTTAGTACAGTATTGCGTTCTGTATGTGCCATGGGAGGCTACATAATGTATGCATGCTATGATTTGAGCATTCTAGGCCTACCATTTGTACACACTGAGTTAAAGGTAACACTGGCTTTTGAGCATGTACTGTAGATTGGAGTCCCAGAGAGGAAAATCATATCAAATGGCCCATAGACTAATTTCTATCAAATAGGGGTCTTTAAAATTAAGCCAATTGAGAATCACTGTGTTTGGTTAAACTGTAGAATAAGCTATAGTTCACTAACGGAAAATAAAAATACAATAATATAATCATGGAAATGGGGCTTGGTTTAGGAAAGCTTATCATTTTGCATTAAAGGACCTACACCATGAATTTTCACTTTTTCTATTTTAAAACCTTTTTTTGGTGTCCCACTGGCACCTTCTATCCTCACAAAGTCCTATTTCTGACAAGTGTGTCTTTCTCTGGTTTTGGGAAGACAGAGATGAGAAGCTCTCAGAACAGTGCTGTTCTGAGAATTGACGCGTGTGACGTCACACACGTTTCTGTTTAAAAAAAAAATATATATATATATATATTTTTTTTTTTTCAAAAAACATTTTTTTTCAAAAAAAAAATTTTTTCTTTGGAAAAACCCCACTAGATGCGCCACTGAGCAAACAGAGGCCGTTTTTGGTATTGCAGCTGGAGAGCCTCATTATAGTAGAGCTAGAACAAACAAAGGAATGGTCAGAGTGTTTGTTGAGGGTTAAAACCTGTCTAAGACTCAATTTTGAGCATATATTTATACAAAAAATATAGTTTTAACAGCATGGTGTAGGCCCTTTAAATAATGAAATATAGCCTAAATGTAAACATTAAGTTTACAAGGCTAGAGTAGCCTTTTAGAGAGTTGGACTAATCAGTGGTGTAAAGTAACTAAGTACATTTACTTAAGTATTGTACTCAATGTACTGTAAGTAAAATGTCAAGGTATTTGTACTTGAGTATTTCCCATTTCCAATATTTTTGCTTCTACTCCACTACAGGAAAAAAAAAGAAGTACTCCACTACATTGTGACCTTGTAGATCGGCTACCAGTATTTTCAAAATATTTTTTATACATTTGAACATGTGAAATGGGACTTTTGTACTTTTACTCAAGTTTTGTACTTTTACTTAACAGAGTATTTATACAGTGCAGTACTATGGATAATTTGACTTAGGCCTCAAGGTGAGTACTTTTTCCACCACTGGGACTAATGAGAGATGCGATTCTCTCCTTCATTGCGGGACAATGCTGGTCTCTGGAGTTACAGACAGTCAACAAAAGTAGAAAGTGAATGCACATGCAGGCAGCTGTGAGGAAGCTGTGCACAGGGGAATCCAATCATGACTTTTTTTTTTTTTTTAGTGGCTCGAGTAGCAGCCGTCTGAAGGTGACTTTTCAGACCAATTTTGAAGGAGGCTAGGGATTTGCACTCCTTTAAGGCCTGTGTTAGTGGAATTAGAGCCTTTTTTAGTGTTACATCTGGGTTGAACATGATTTGTGGAGCTGCCTCTGGTGTTGTGATTGTGGACATCCTTGACGTTTTGGAAGTATTTTGTCAGGTACATGGGTATGGTGGTGTAGTGTATCTTGTACATCAGGCCCATTGCAAGATGCTGTAGGGTGGTTTTATTTTCGACCACCTGTTATTTCTTAATACTTAAAGGGTATATTTTAAGATTCTGCCAGGTACCAAGCTGAAATATAGTCCCAAGGGGTTCATATTTAATGATTTATTGCACCAACCCATTCACTTACTATACAGGGGAAAAAAAGACCCCCCCCCCCCCCCAAGTAGCATGTGAGGGGTCTAACTAGGGGTTTGTCATGATTCTGAATCCATTGCAAGCATTTGTTTTGAACGAAAAACATTCCTTGGGCTAAAAATGGACCTGTGGGGCCGTTTTTAGCCCAAGAAGACAGGTCAGTCATCTATGACAGGGTCCAGGGGTGCCTCAAAATAATTTGATGATATTTGGATTTCATCAATATCACTTCACTTCACAAATAATATGACATAAATGTAAGGTTCTATATTGCCAATTGGCTCCTTGAGTTATGCTCCAGACAGGGATTTGTGTACAGACACTTTTTCTTATGTTTGCGGACAGATCTTTTGATTTATAGAATGATGATGATCTTATTAGTCTTGTGACCAAACCATGCCTACTGAAGATGTCACTGAGGTGTCCACAGCCCTCCTCTGTGAGAATAACAACAAAATCCCACCCAGAGTGACGTGAGCAGTGCCTTTTATTGTAATGTGGTTAAACATACAACAGTTCTGCAGATAAACTGGTGTATACTTTCTATAATTTTCACTAAACCTAGTGTACTAATCTTATAGGAATATAAAAAACTTTGACAGATTTGTCTGTGTTGATCACGACTATAGAAATCATGTGTACTGATTTCCTTGATGTAGGAGTTATTAAAAACAATAGTGTGCGTGCACAGTTTCACTGAGGATGGGGCCAACGGTGCCACAGGTTAGCTGATCACAGACAGACAGACAGGGTGCAGAACATATAGTCTAGACCACGCAGCGCACGCTTCCGGTCTGGCAGAGACAAGAAAAGAAGAGTGTTCGTGAGAAACAAGTCCGACCATCAAACCCCTTCCACTGCCACCATAGCACACATACACAGAAAAACCACTAACACACACCACCTCTATAGGCCTATACACGAACACACACACACACACACACACACACACACACACACACACACACACACACACACACACACACACACACACACGTTTGTGTGTGTGTCTCTGTGTGTTGTTGAGATTACGCCGTGCATTGTTTTCACTGAGGCGAAGAGGGGAAAAAAAGTGTGAAAATCCACCCGAGTTAAGTAGAACACAGCATTATGCTACCAGTAAGACGCCTAAGGGCGAAAAGCGAAGGGTGAGGTCGCGCAGGACGGAATTTGCACAGGACGGAATTCATTGTGATTCGTTGGTTGTTTAAGTTGGAGAAAATGGGGACAAAATATTTCCGCAAATATGGATAGGCCTATGACTGACGTCTGACATCATAGATGTCTTATGTATAGACCACATGTGACTCACACACTATGTCCATAAAAGGGCATTCCATGCAATGGGCTTTATATTGATGTCATCAGGGATCTCCATATATGGGTGGAATGTGATGTCACAATGTGATGTCACAACGATGTGATGTCATCAGCTATAGGGGCTCTGTCAGGTGTTACTGACAGGATCTGCCAATTTTCACAGGCGCTGACGGTTTTGGAAAAAGGACAGATGGAACAGATGGAAAAAGAACTCATCAAGTATACAATGCAAATCAGTTCTGTTTTACTAAAATGGACCACAATGAAAACAGGTCTTAGTGTTTGTTAGACAGGTCAGTCATCTATGACAGGGTCCAGGGGTGACTCAGAAAACATGGAATTCATCAGTATCACTTCAGTTTAACCACTTGGACCCTCTAGACCTTTTTTCAGGGATAATGGGGTTCAAGTGGTTTGACGTCAAGTATAAAGTTATTTTCAATCTGTATAATGGAAACAGATATTCCTCATGTATTTGTATTTTAGGGGAAGATATTTACATACCCGTATATTACCAATTAGTAGCCTGGGCGTTTATTATACAAAATCGATGTGGACCCCGGGCGCTTAAAAGAGACTGGGCTGCTATTAGTATCACGCTTTTATTTATTTTGGCACCGGACAGCACTGGTTACAGTTCCTGTTTTCTTTTGCAAAATGTTACAAAATACTGTATGGTAGGCTACACAGTAACAATATAGGCCTACTGTAGCACTCTCAATGCCACACATAACCATCCTCTATAAAACTGTGCATAAAAAACACAATACACCATAAACAAAATGCATTGCAAATAATGGCCCAGGCGTTTAAACGAACATGGACTTTATTTGAGCCAGGCTTTTAATACGCAAAATGGTGTCAGACCACGGGCCCGTATTTGGGACTGGGTTTCTATTTGCCACCGGGCTATATACGGGTATAGCATATTATGACACAAATGTTGTTACTATAAAGTAACAATGCAATTCAGGGGTGTCATGGAAGAACATTTCCATGACATTATTTACATGGGTGACCTGAGACAAAAAAGTTTGAGAACCACTGCTTTATGTCATGGATGATGGATCATATAAAAATAGAGAGACAATACACTATACTATACTATACTATACGGGGGAAAAAATACCCCCAAAAAATGCTTTAAGTAGCATGTGAGGGGTCAAACTTGGGGTTTTTAATGATTCTGAATCCATCGCAAGTATTATTTTGCATGAAAAAAAACATTCCTTGGGCTAGTTTTGTGAAGGAATGTTTTTCATGAAAAACAAATTGCAATGGATTCAGAATATCAGATTTTTGGGGGTATATCTTTCCTTTATAGTATAGTGTATCTAGGCCATGGCGCGCACATACACACTCACCCACATCCTGTGCTTATAGTTTCGATATTGCTCACACAGTAAGAGGTTTGATAAAAAAAAAAAAAGGTCTCACCCACAGCCCATTTGAGCTCATTTAGCATGTCTGTCTGTCTGTCTGTGTACACTGGCTGGCTGTCTCTTTGTCTGTCTGTCTGTCTGTCTGCCTGTCTGTCTAAAACTATGCCTAAACCTAACCCCAATACCGTTGGACTATAATGGGACGTCGGACTATCGAGATTTTGCAGAGACACTGCCTCTGCAGTTACCGGCGATGCCGTGTCTGACACCACGGTGCCGGAGAATGCACTCGCTCCTTCCATTCAACACCCTACACTACAATAGTTTAGCCTTTGTTTTGTTACATTCAACACCCCACACTACATTTACCACACTGACACTACTGGTTCCACTCAACACACTCCATTCCATTCTTTATGTCTGAGGTCATTTATGTTGTAAATAAACCTATTATTTTATACACTTTTAAACCAGCCGTCTGCCTTCCTCTCCTCCTTTTTGAGCGGTGGTCACAACGCTCCTATACGTGGCCGTGTGTGTGGGTCTGTCTGTCTGTCTGTCTGCGTGTCTGTCTGTATGTAGCCTCAAGTCTGAAGTACCTTTTCTGACCACACATGTTAAGGGAGGGGCGCTGTTCTTCAGCCTCAGGCCAGGCACACTCACATTCACACACACACACGCACGCACGCGCACACACACACACACACACACACACACACACACACACACACACACACACACACACACACACACACACACACACACACACACACACACACACACACACACACACACACACACACACACACACACAGCTTCCACCGCTCAGTTCACACGAGTGTGATTTTGTTAAGGCCTACGAGTCAGGTTGTACAAACGTCCATCCTGCAGAGAAGTCTGTCTGTACAGAGAGGACTCTTTTCCAGGCCTGCTGTGTGGGTAAACAACATGGCCCTTCGAAAGCGTTTACACCGGTGGTATCTAACTTCAAATGGTGTAAAATAAATCAGTTATGTCCTATATAATAGTATTATTAAGTCATTTAGCTAGGGATGCCATGAAATCATGAATGATGTATTATCATATTTTACTTTGGATGTTTAGATTGTCTTTTTCTTGGGTTGTTGTTTAATGCAATTATTCCTGAGTTTAATTGTTGCAATGCAAATCTAATCCACACTCTGGTAAGGACTGGCATATATGGGGGAAAAAACAAACAAAAAAAACAGAGGGGGAGTGGAAGAGAAGAGGAGACTTGTGGATACTGGATAGCACTGTTATGTAGTTCTCAATTGGGTATCCAACAGGATGTGGAAAACAAGAGGGTAGGCCTTCCAGCAGTTCCCAGATTGAGTATTTCTGTCAGTTAATCATGACGTTCTATGGCACGTTTCCCTTCCTTGCTGACATCAATCATGTCCATTACACAACACAATACACATGCATGCAAAGTTACTCGCCAATTCTACTGTTCTTTATGAACTCATTTTTGCTAAATTAAGTTTTCCGTGCAGTTTTCCTACGGTAGGCTACTTGGCATCGGTTTCATCCGAGCTGGGAACCACATGTAAACAAGTGTGGGAGGAGCGTTCAAGTGTGAGTGGCACCTATAGGAGCGAGGGCAAATGCACGCACACAGCAATGCAGTGGACTGGCAGCCTGACACATGCACTATCTAGGCCACGCAGCACACGCCTTCGGTCTGGCACAGACAAGAAAACAACAGTGTTCGTGAGAAACAAGTCCGACCATCAAACCCCTTCCTCTGCACACATACACAGAAAACCACTAACACACACCACCTCTACACACACACACACACACACACACACACACACACACACACACACACACACACACACACACACACACACACACACACACACACACACACACACACACACACACACACACACACACACACACACACACACACGACCGGGTCATGGGTCAGTAGTAGACTCAGTAGGAGACTCCAGCGGACATCAAAGTATTGAGAATAAAGAAGAAATAAATCTTCATGAATTCCAGGTTTCATGGGGTGTGTAATGGATAGAAAATAAGTCATTTATTGGGTGAACTGCTCCTTTAATGGACCACAATGTAAACAGGTCCTAGTGTTTGTTAGACAGGTCAGTCATCTATGACATGCAGGGTCCAGGGGTGCCTCAGAATACTTTGATGATATTTGGAATTCATCAATATCACTTCAGTTCAACCACTTAGACCCTCTCGAGTAGACTTATTATTTGCAATGTACTTGATGCGTTCTTTATCACTATACAACAAATCTCTTTGCCAACAATAGCCGATACGTTGTGAGCTTGTAGATCTGCTATTTTTGGCGATTGTTCACCCCACAATAGGGACACTGGGGTTAAATTGGTTAAACATTATTTTCAATCTGTCCTGACTCCTATAATGGAAACAGCTACTTCTCAAGACACATATTTTAGGGGACAATATTTACATATTAACATAGCATAATATGAAATAAAGTTAAGGTTCTATATTGCAATTTGGCTCCTCAAGTTATTCTCCAGACAGGGATTCGAGTACAGACACCTTTTCTTTTAAGTCCAATTAAGTCAGATTCTTTTTGACACATTTTTAATTTAATTTATTTTTAAGTATATCTTCATGCCAATAATATTTTACTTGAGTAAAACCCACTTTAAATATTGAATTGTGATACTTCAACCACTGGTAGTGGTACCATTACTTTAAAGAGTTTAAAGAACCCCCATAACTCTCATATTCATCCTGTCAATAAATTCATATTCAAAAGAACTGTTGTCTATGTGAGTTTTACTGATTATTATTACATGTGCCAGGCTGGACTACCAAAGTTCTCACTCTCAATCAATACATGAGATCAATACATGTTTATCTTATCTCATGTCACTCAAGATATTTCAAAGTTTCACAAAGACCACGCGTTGCGAGCTGGTAGATCGGCTACAAATAGCCGAAGTATATAATGAGGTTAAAGTGGTTCAACTCACGCACGCACGCACGCACGCACACACACACACACACACACACACACACAGCTCGCCTCTTCATTGAATATTAAAAACAGGTTTACAAAGATAGTCCAACCATCAAATGACAGTGCTTAATGCAAATAATCCACAGCAAGCACGAACAACAGTTCAACCATTATTTATTCCCATAGCATACTAGTGTAGTTGTACACATCCATCTATTTTGATAAAGAAAAGAAAAAAATAATAATAATGGTATGTATGCACCAGAGCCTTAGAATGGAGAGTTGTGCCACCTACGTTCACTTCATGGGGCGAGTCCAATGGCGGCTCGGGAGGAGCTTCTATAGTGACAAATCTCAGAACCGGAAGTCTGCTAAATGAATGAGAGCAGCTGCTCAAAACATCATTTTCTAACAACTGTGACGTTTATAAAAATAATCGATTCAGACAAATGAAAGAAAACATATCACAGGTTATTTCCTGATATCTTATTTTCTGATTTGCAAACAATTTAATTTAACTGATGTCTCACGATAACAGAGTACATGGCTTTCATTGCCTTACTTTAACCTGCCACTTGGAGGTGCTATTGTGCATGTTAACAACATTATGACGATGCAGTGATTAGCGTCGGCGACAAGGCCAACTGCCCAACTTTAATAATCTTAAACCATGTTATTTCACATCGTTTTTTGGCAATAGTATAACGTAAATATTACAGAGACTTGAGTTGTCACTGTAAAATACTTTAAAACAGTTCTCATGTTGTGTATTTACCTAAAAAATGCCGATATTCGCGACGCTTCTATTGAAACCAATGTTATTTAAATCGCCCGCTTGTCACTTTAGAGCTGAATCATGGGTCACGTGACCAGTTCATTTTCTGACCCCTCGGTGGCACCACTCTCTCATTTCAAGTCACTCTGTTATGCACTATACATAATAATAATAGTTAAATCATACAGTAGAATATAATGCACAATATACTAATGCCCCAAAGGATCCTGTATCTTAAAATTATGCCATGTGCATTTATACAACATACTGTATATCCATATTATGCAATTATACAATATGCATAGGCCTACCAATACACATTTGGGGAAGACAGGCAGCCAAAAAAACTTGTCAATTACATCTAAATAACAAGTACTGTACCTAGAGAAAAGTACACTCTAAAAGTTAAATGAGCACTCCAGATTTGATGTCCTAAACGTCAAGACAGTTCAGATTTCCAAGGCTTTGAAGCGTACATTAAGGAGGTCTGTAGACGACCAGTTGAAACTGCAAGACTTGACGATCCTCACCAACTGAGAACAGACCAAAGAAAAACAGAATTGCTGACTGCTGCAATTTCCAAAGCATGAATCATGCAAGACACAATGGGTACTCTCCTGATTGGCTGAAAGAATGTGCGTGCGTGTGTGCGTGCGAGAGAGGGGGGGAGGAAACGTGTGTAACTTTACAATGGCAGTTTCATTGGAGCAATGTTTTTGGGTGATCAGCATTGCTTCTTGCATTAGACCCCTTCCAATATTTCCAGTACATTCATCGAGTAAATAAAACTTAATTCATGAAATTGGAGGTAGAGGGTAGCACAGGTCTGCCAGTACCCAAATCCCAGAGAGCCAAACAGAGAACCGAGCCGGTTCAGTTCCAAAATATTGACTTGTCCCTTGGGGCAGGGTCGGGTAGGGTCCAATTGCCGCGGGTCTCGTTCGGGGCGTTATGAAATGCATCACCCACAAGCAGGGCTTAATTAATGCCGCAGCTTGACGGAGCTCGGCTCCGGAACCTGCCTCTTGCACTTCGGTACCTGTAAAGTGCGCTCCCCTATTTGTAGAAGGCGCTCCAGTACATCAGATGCGTCTACAGTCTACATAATGTTAAAGGGCCATGAAACACAAAATCACTTTTTCTAAAAATATATATTATATCAATGAGTCACTTGTGATGGGGGGCAATGATATGGTTCATTTTGTCCATATGCTTGTGGATTCAGAGCTTTCTGCTGTCTCTGTAGCTATTTCTGTGTTCTTCCAGTTTCAGGGTAGAAAATAAATATTTCGCGCCACTCATTAAATATTTTCTCACTGTGTACCATTAGTTCGGCGTGACGTGGCTTATCTAGTTAATATTAATGTTTGTTTTATATAGATTTGTATCAATGGGGGGCGTGGTTTCACTGTAGGCTGCTTACAGCCAGAGAGCAGAGCAGGGACTCCGTCAACAGACCGCTCACAAAATACACTGTTGTGCCTGCGGCTGCTGTCTCGACCGTGGTCCGTGGGGCAGGGCTGTTGCTGTTCAACTCAGTGGTGGAAAGTAACACTTGTTACATGTTGGAAGTATATTAATACTGCGATGTAGAAACACTCTGTTACAAGTAAACATCCAGGATTCAAAATGTACTCGTAAATGTAAAAAATAGCCGATCTACAAGCTCACAATGCGCCGCGAAAGCGGCTATTTTTCGTGCATGTGGACATGGCGTTTAGTGTGTGTGCGTGCGCGCACTGTCACCACACACACACACAAACACGTGTCACACGCACGCACACACACACTACACAGTCACTAAATAGCCGACAGTGTAGCATCCATTGCATCAGCCTCCGGCTGTCCCCACGGATAATCCACTCCACACACAGAGCACGCAGCACGGCTGGAAAACGTTAAAAAATCACACCCGTGTGAACTGAGCGGTGGTTTAACCCCCCCCCCCCCCTGTGTGTGTGTGTGTGTGTGTGTGTGTGTGTGTGTGTGTGTGTGTGTGTGTGTGCGTGTGTGTGCCTGGTCTGGCCTGGCCTGAAAACAGTGCCCCTCCCTTAACATGTGTGGTCAGAAAAGGTACTACACCACAGGCTTGAGGCTACATACGGACGCACCCACCCACCCACATACACACACGTACCTCTACACACACGGCCACGTATAGGAGCGGCGTGACCACCGCTCAAAAACCATGGATAAAAGCTCAGACAGCACATTTTTCCTGGTTATAGAACATGGAGTTGCCGAATCTTTATACTTTTTACACCTCCAATGGCTGGTTTTAAATTTGTTTCCGAAATGCAAATGCAACAAGTGCGGACACGCCTACATTTCAGATTTCTTTTCATGTTTTGAAATCCCATAAAACGAATTAAGAGGCAGGGTTTCATGCTCCTTTAAGTGGCGTGCCGCGCCGTGGCATGAGGGCCAGGGTATGGATAGCCCCGTAAGTGTAAAATGTGGTTCACTAGAGGTTTGCGGGCCTTCGGCCCGCTCACATCTAGTTAAAAAAAAAAAAAAAAAGTTTTGAAAAAAATAAGAAATAAAACGTATTGGTGATGTGTGCGTCTCTCTCTGTGCATTTCCCCCCCCCCAAAGTGTGCGTCTCTCTCTGTGAAGTCCGTTGACTGTGGACTGCCCTGTGCCCTGTGCCTATGCTCGAGTGTGGGCGTGTCTCAAAGTCCGTTGACTGTGGACTGCCCTGTGTCCTGTGTCCGTTGACTGTGGGCTGCCCTGTGTCCTGTGCCCTGTGCCAAAGTGGGCTGCGGCCTTAAGCCAATTGTAAATATAAGATTGGGAGGTAAATGGGAGACACTTTATTCTGAAGGTAAAACCGGAAGAGGTAGAAGTAGTTGCCGCTGGTTACTTGTCGCATAGGCATAGCATTATACGTTGGCACGGATGCTTTGAAACCCTATCAGTCCCGCGCGGTTTAAGTTGTGTTACTTGTGTGCATGAATGAACGGTCAAAACAAGCTGTATTATTAGTTAGAATACGTTCGAGACACTTTCAAAGAGGGAGCTTGTGAGCAAAGTTGGCTAGCTGTCCAACCACTAATTAATAATGCACACGCATTTGAAGATGAAAACATCCAACAAAAAACAACACATATACCCGTGCGTGCCAGGGTCAGGTGACCCTGGTGCGTCTTAAAAGAATATCCACGTCACAAGTGAGGTTGGGTCATTGATTCCCTTACTTACATATTAAATATGTAAGGGTGGAGTGATGGTCTCGATACGATAGAGAACACTGTCATACTGCAACAGTTGCAGATGAAACACAACGTTAAGGTGGACACTGGACATGTTAAAAGTTATACTTGAATGGAATATATATCTACGAGGAGGCTACATATTCGCAAATGCTTTGTCAACTCCAAAAAGATGATGTTCTGACTCCTGGCTATACCCTTTGTTTGTTTTTGAGAAGGAAATGTGTTCTCAAACGCAACAGATATTGAGCAATCATTATTACGCACACCAATGTGCAAATAGTAATGTGGAAAATTAAAGCTATACCATGTAACTTTTTTTATAAAACAAATCTTAAAATTGTCCTAACTGTTAAATCGCTAAAGTTTTAGAACCCCCACTCCGTTAATTTCAGCTTCTAAAGCCTTCTCTTTATATGTTTTCTATGAGCCGTGAGGGGGGGAAAATTTCGCGGCAAAATGACGTCATCTGCATCATCATACGTTGTGTATACGTTGGCCAATCATATCGCGGATCATAAACACATGGTACACTACCGGCCAATCACAGGCGTATCTGCAGTATCTTCAGGAAATAGCTTGCTTCTTCAGCTTTGTTTACACTGGTCTAGAAGTCTAGCATGTAACTCCCCAACCGCTGCTCGTAGATGGACACGAGAGACCTCTATGCGTCTCGGCGAGGCGAGGCGGACCCGGTGGTCTGAAGGCCCGGTCCGCGGCGAAAAAAGGCCGAAAAAAGCAGACGCGACCGCGGTTTGCTATACTGCTACAGACCACTAGTTGAGCAACTTACACAGTATAGCTTTAAATAAATTAAAATTATGTGTATTTGTGCAAGATGGCCCAAACATTTATGTATTGATAATTATGTTCAATCCAAAATATAATGCTTAGGCTGTGTTAGACTCAGCAGGTCAGCAACGTTATGAAGTGAATGAAAGGATGATGCATTAATGAGAAATCATATAGCATGCACACAATGCACACATTGTAATGTAGCTACCGGTAAATCATCTATTTGTGTAAGTCACGATGGCTTGCCACCGTGCCCGTCATTACCGCGTGTAGTAGGGGTGCTGTTGGTTTTGGGGATACGTGGGAACAGAACAGGCTGTAGTTGGTAAACAAGAAACCTGCCATGATGGCGCGGCTCTGATTTGTCTCCACAATGTCCACAGCGTGTGGAGAGTTTTTGTAAAAAATAAACTGTAGAAACCTGATAAAAACACTTTTTTTTTTTTTTTGCGTATGTGCATGAGGTGCCTATTATAGAGCGGTGGCACCTATTCATTTATAAGCACTGCCCGCCAGGACCTGAGGGGACTCGAGCTTAAAAATAATACTGTATATATATATATATATATATATATATATATATATATATATATATATATATATTAGGGCTGGGATGCGATTAAAACAAATTATCAAATTAATTACAGGCTTTGTAATTAATTAATCACAATTAATCGCAATTTAATCGCATATTTGACCCGAGAAGCATTTTATTTCAAGTAAAACACATTTTGTTTTATGATGAATCAACGAGTGAGTTTTTTAAATCAAAATTTCGCATCCACTGGGCCAAGCAAAGCGCTCTGATCGGCTACTTCTCCCTTTGCGTTGTCTCTTCGTTTGGAGCATCGCTATGATCGGTATTCCCGAAACTGAAGGTTCTGTGGTGCAAAAACTAAGTGCGATTAAAATGCGTTAATTCTTTTAATCGCGTTAATTTTCTGTAATTAATTAATCGCAATTAATCAGTTAAAGTCCCAGCCCTAATATATATATATATATATATATATATATATATATATATATGTATGTATAAATCACTTCAACTTTAAAATATAGATTATTTTTAATGAGACATGCATTGTAATTACGCTCCCAAATCCATATTATCGTCTGTTTTCTCATAATGAGTCCTGCAGCCAAGCGCTGCACTGCTGCTAAAGTTGAACATCATTGAGGTTTTTTAGCGAGGTGAAATGCAAACAAAAGAGGGAGCAGCTGAGCAGTAGGAGGTGGAACCTTTCTGTGTGCGTGGCCCAGAGGCGTGCCATGGACTGTGTGGAGTCGTGGACACTGACTGGACAGTGACACTGGACTGGTTTGTGTTTGTTGTGGATATCACGGTGATTGTTGAGCTGGGGACTAAGCTGAGAATTGCATCCACTGTCCTGCATGACGCACGCACGCAACCCCCTGCTCTAGCTCTCGCCTCTCGGAGAGGCTGGTGAGGTGCACTCTGTCTACGACCAGTCTCAAAATAATGGTGAAAAATAAGCATAATATAGCACTGGTCACAGTTGGGGGCTTCAAGGTCTAAACACGGCCAGATCGGGTCCATTTTCCCCGGCACCATTTTATGGTCGGATCCAATCGAATTCGGCTCTGTTTCGGATCGGATCCAATCACTCTCTGTGCCATTTCGGGCCGGGGTTAGTAAATCTTTTTTTTTCTTCTCGGGGCCATTCTGTTTGGTCCAAATATCATCGGTTTAGGCTCGGCTCCCATTTTTTGGACCTGTGCTACCCTCTAATTGGAGGCAGACACCCCCAATGCATTTGTGCCCTGCATTTTAGACCATGTGCCATAGATTGTCTAAATAGGGCCCTCAGAGTGAATAAATTACTATTGACAGGATGGAATACAAATGATGGACCTTTTACAAAAAAAATAAAAAAATAAATCACCCAATCTGCTACATCTTATACGTAAACCTGTGATGTGACAATACAATGTTACAGTATGTGCCCTGTAAATACCTTGTTCTCCAGTGGCATAACCAGGATTCCTCCTACTTTAAGCAGGTTTATCATGTACATCTTGTACTGCCTCTTCACACCGGCACCTACGTACACCCTGTCATACTGGCACCACTGGCACCCAAGCTTCAGACAGTTACCCAACGTAAAGTAAGGCCTGCTAAACCTATACATTCCCAAGCAAACACACGCACGCACACACGCACGCACGCACACACGCACACACACACACACACACACACACACACACACACACACACACACACACACACGTTTTAACAGAATATTATCAAATGCATAATAAGCATAGCAGTGACAGGTGTTACATGGTTTGGCTACTTAGCTCCCTATAAAATTACACAATAAAATTGTTATTTAATTTTAAGAGCCATGCAGATATATAATGTGTTATAAGTGTTTTTCATGCTAGTATTTATTTATTTAAAAAAGGGCCAACACACACACACACACACACACACACACACACACACACACACACACACACACACACACACACACACACACACACACACACACACACACACGTGTGTGTATGTATGTACTGTATGTGTATATATATATATATATTAGGGCTTTCACCGACTAGTCGACTAGTTGACTAGTCGACTAGTATAACCACTAGTCGATCTTGTAGGTACTAGTCGAAAAGTCGAAAAAAAATAATTAAAAAAAAATATTTTCTTTTTTTTTTCTTTTTTTATGAAGACCTAGCAAACTCATTTCAATTCGATTATAGTTGTTTTATGTCTAACAACCATTACAAACGGAATATTATTATCCAGTCACACATACACCTTGCTGCATCTCCCCACCGAGGGGTTAATATTCCCAAAGACAGTGGAGTGGAGTTCACCCAGAGTTCACCTAAAGTGCTCCGTGTCGCGTCTGCACACAGCAGTGAGTTGTGAGACTAGTCCTACAGTCAGAATATAGTTGTTTAACAGTATAACATCGTAGCGCGATCATAGCAGCAAGTGAGGACAGGCCAGTTCTTGCTACAACGAACAGACCGACAGACGTTCCGCACGTTCGTTTGATTAGAAGTAATTAAAAGACAGAGGAGTGTTTGTGTTGTGTAGCGAGCTAGCCAGCTAGCCTGGCTAGCCGACCATGGAAATGGATATATGTCCTTTGTTTACGAGAGACAGCAGCTATTGGTGAGTAAGCATGGCTTTCTATTACTGTAGCAGCTCAAATGGATGTGGCGATTGTGAAATGCTGGTCTTGTTGTTGCACTGACTTGCACACGTGGGGTTTGTGTGTGAGTATCCGTTGTCATGGTAACTTGGCTGCTGTGAAAGCCGTGCCACAGCGCTCTTTATTATGACATAATATGTTAACGACTAGTCGACTACCAGTGGCTTCAACTAGTCGATCTGTAAAAAATGCTTGAAGTGAAAGCCCTAATATATATATATATATATATATATATATATATATATATCGTCTGTCTATATATATATATGAAATAACCTGATACCTGTTCAAGGTGTAGGTGTCACAATTATTGACGAAGATGTTCACTTTGTTTATTGCAAAATCAACCATGTCAGGATACAGCTCAACTCCACAGTTTAGACCAAATGGACCTGCATAAGAGAGAAGAGAAAAACTAGAAAAAGTGCTCCTCCAAGCACAGTTATAGGTAAAAACACAAATTGGCCTGTTTTAGTGCCATAATGTTAAAGTGGCATTTCTACTTCGGACTCGTGGAAATGTGGTTGCAAAATGTCACGGGAATCACCCTCTGTGTTCATGTTTTGAGACATTTTGGAAGCCAATCGCAGTCCATCAGATTGGAATATGAAAAATCTGAAAGACCGTTTCATTTAATGAAGACGGTTTTCCATATGCACGGCCCCACTCCACTCCACCCCACACCACACATTTGTGTCGGGTTTTCCACCACAAGGAACTGGGTATAGTGGTGTGAAAGTGGTACAAAACGGGATACTAATAAGGCTCCACTCTAGAGTGGGTCCGGGCTGGGCCAAGTGAGGCCAAATCAGTGACGTATACACGCTGCTGATACTGATTGGTCGGAGTCTCACGGCTGAGCTGTGTCTTTCAACACAACAGATTTTAGTTTGCGGTCACGGCTGCAAATCAAATATAAAAGCAAAGCCTGGATGTTTTATATATCTGTTTATAAAGAGGTCGATTAGGCAGAATTGTGTTCCCCAGCCCTGCAGTTGAGATTCCAAGAAGCACCAAGAACATATTAACCAACACAAACAGTGGACATAGGCTATATCTATCGTCACGAGTCGCAATAATCAACGGCCAATGCGTCAGCCATCCGTTATTTTATATAGATCTCAGTGAGATCTGTTTGTATTTGTAACTGCATGTGTTGAATGGGGAAACGAATCTACAGTACATGTACTGTAGCTGCGCTAGCATACATGCTAGCACAACTAGCCTCTACATTGTAGCTTACTTCTTTGTGTAGTTTGACCGATAAAGTTATTATTTGACCATGACCATCCCGACGTTAGCTATACCACCAAAATGTGGAAAGCCTTACCGAAGGCCATAAAGGAGTGTGGATCCCTAGCATCCTTTAAAATTGCCCTGGAAAACCACTTACAGGCAGCAGCTGTTTGCAACTGGTAAAGAAAACAATCCTAGCCCAGCCCTACCCTCCCCTGCCCCTTCTTTGTATATACTTTCTGTTTCTGTTTGTTTAAACTTACTGTTTTCTTTTTTGTTTCTTTAATTTTATTTTATTTACATATCTACTGCATAGTACTGTGTTCTATTCGTCTGTCATTCAATGTTATATGAGATACTTTAATGGTTTCCAGTGGAAATAAGCTTAGTCTTTTCATGGATCTCCTTTTAGTAGGTACCAGTGAACTGTACCAGTGAACTGTACCTTTTCCTATGCAAACTTCTAATAAAGTCTTCAATCAATCAATCAATCAATCAATCGCTATAGTTGTAAAGACTCGATGAAGACCTGTGTGAGTGTTGTGTAGTGTAGTGTCGGGCTAAAAACTGGTATGGAAAACCGTCTAGATACCGCTTGCCGATTTGCGTGATTTTTGGACAAGATCTGTTTTGCACAAATCAATCTCCTGCTGGCGTTATAACAGACCCATGTGAAAGATTTGGGACAGAGGTCTCTATGACAAACACACACACACACACACACACACACACACACACACACACACACACACACACACACACACACACACACACACACACACACACACACACACACACACACACACACACACGTGCGCTTGCACAGATGGACAGGGTGCAAAACGTAGTGTCAACAATCAACAGTGATAGCACAGGTAGGCACGGAAGGCAAGAGGTGTACACACTCAGCCTCAACCGCCTGCAGCATATCAACCTCCCTCCTCCTCCTCAGTCTCTTCCTCTGCCATCTAAATTGTAAAGGTATTATTCTGTGGATGAATCTATTATATATTTAACTTATATTTTTAACTTAACTTATGAATATAAAAATGTATATTCAGATTATTTGTAAAAATCCGGTCACACACCGTTGTACTATAAAAACACAACTCTTAGTCAGGTCCACTATGTATTTTGTTGGATTTTTTTGGAAATGAATAAAACTATACATTTCTGGAATCTTCAGAGCATGGGGAATTCAAAATCTTTTTTGCCATTTGCACGTGCAAAGCCGCCATTTTAGACGTTCAAAATGGCCGACATAAAATACATAATTTGTGCCATCTTGGCTTCTAGACAACCTAGAAACCTAATTAAACATGCCAATCCTATGTTTTCTGGGTCAAGGAATTGACTGAGTAAATGATGGGTGTAAAATTATCCGGACCTCACCCCCTCTGGGGGTTATCTATTTTTGGACCTCCCAGAACAGTACGTGTCAATATGTCAATATGTTTTTTTGTAGGTTTTAAAACATCCTGAGTTCATTCATTCGAATTTTAAAGCAGCCAGAATAACCTTTCTGACTTTTGGTTGGGGTCTTTCCTCACCTGGGACCCCCAGACAGACCCCTGAGCCTATCTCAGTAATCGCTCTGTTCCTGCTCCAGAACAATGAATTAGATCATAATTGAAGCATAAAAGTTGTTGTAGCTGGGCTCTGAAAACAGAAATGAGTAAGCAAAATATCCATTATAAAATATATATGTTATATGTTTTTATAACTTGAAAAATAGTTTTTTGTATCGTCCCTGTAAGAAGAAAATTTGCAATTTGTGAATTGCGAGTGTGGTTGCCCGACTGGCCCCGAGGAAAACGCAGGGACCCGAGAAAGACGTTGGGACGAATACCGTTGGCGGCCGTGCGACACGTGCTGATCGGATCCTGTGTTTGTGATACAGTATATGGATAAGATTCTTGTTTTTAAGATAAAGGCTCCTCCCGCAAATTTCGTGAGCCAATTACATTGTTACGTCACTCCTGAGCTCCTCCCAAAAAACATGTTTTGGCATGAAATGAAATGGTTATATTTTGCGGATTTGTGGCGCCCCTATGGGTCAAATAATATAAGAATATATTCGATATTCTGGCCAATTTCTAAGACCAATATTCAAATGTATTTTCGGAGGAATGTTGACAGCCTTAGCGTCTAGTGTGTGTGCGTGCGTGCGTGCGTGCGTGCGTGCGTGCGTGCGTGCGCGTGCGTGTGTGTGTCATACAAAATGTGTCCCTGGCATAACTTTGACAGTGTCTGACAGTTCGCGCTCAAACTTGTGTGTGTCTCATTTGACCCTGGGCTGTGCAGAGCCTCATGGCATTTTGGAACAACCAACAGTTTCCAATAATGAAAGAATCAGAGAAAGAGGCAGAAATTGTTTGTGTTCGGGAGATTGTATGCATCAGCTTCCCTGATGGGGAACATCTAACAAAAAAAAAACAAAAAAAAACGCTGGTGTCACGGATTGGCGGAGTGTCAATAAGCCATTATAAATCTCTGATTGATCCTGACCCCACGGTGGAGCCAAAACGAATATCTCTTCTCTTCTCTTCTCTTCTATTCTATTATATTCTATTATATTCTATTATATTATATTATATTCTATAGAAGGATGGTCTGGGTGAAACACTCACCCAGTATGAGGCCGACCATGGTGCTGAAGTAGCCAGTCCCGCTGCCCAGGTTGAGGAAGGAGAGGCCAGGACGGAGATCCAAAGCTTCCATCGCCTCAGTGTAGATGTTGGGAGCTGACAGGTGGATGTGACCATACTGCATGGGTTGCATCATGTAGGCGCTGCCCCTGAAGTCGTTCACACAATAGTCAGCCCTGTCGACATTCCTAAATGCCTGCTCCACCAGCTCAGAGCGGATGTATCCCTTCTCCTTCAGGTTGTCAATCATCTTGTTATTCTCTTCCCCCGCAACCCCGCAATGACAATGAAATGAAGGAGGAGAAGGAAAGAAAGAAGAAAATAAGCAAATAAGTAAATCGCGGCTCGGCCGGGAATGGGGTGCTATAACTATTATTTTCCGATCTGCGTTACCATGGCGACGTAATTCACAAAAAACTACACCATTGACTTTCAATAGGGGAGAACTGAAAAAATAAATAAATAAAACAGAAACTTTGGTGTCACATTACTCTGACATACTTCTGCCTAGCAACGTGATTTAAACTTTAAAATGCTCACACGACTTTGGACTTTTTCCGGCCAATAGGGGCGAGCTGTAATTGCTTAAGCTAATGCTAAAAATGCTAACGCTAATACTAAACATGCTATTGTTAATGCTAAAAATGCTAATGCTAATATTAACTGTATTACTGCCAGATGTTATTATTTATTCATTGGATCTGGTGCCAGCAAAGCAGCCTACCTTTGCGACATTAGAGAAAAATAACTATTATTATTATTATTTTTTTATTATTTTAAATTATTTTATTATATGTACTTTGGTCATACTAGCAGCAGAGGGCAGCCTCATGCAAGAATTAATGTGAAATGGGCCGCTGCAGCTTCCATACATTCAGGGCGCAGAGTCGCATCAGAGCAATAGAACGACAGCTAGCAACCAAGAAGTGAATTTGGACATTATTGATGTTTACGTGAGGTGGAGATTTCAAAGCAGGATTACAGGAGATGCTTATACTGTACACACCCGCGCGACCCCTCATCAGTTTACAGACATCAAAACAAGGTACAAAAGAACGAGCCAAAGAACGTACTATTGGCAACGCGCCGCCGGGAAAAATGGGGCGAACGGGAACGTCCAAAGCGGTAAAAGAGTTAAAATGCTAATGCTAAAAATGTTAATGCTAAAATGCTAATGCAAAAAAATGCTAATGCTAAAAATGCTAATTTTAAAGCTAATGCAAAAAATTCCAATGCTTATGCTAATGTTAATGCTAAAAATGCTAACACCAACTGCCACACAAGGTTGCACACACTTAGCGAGCTGCAGGCACACTTAAAATGGGGGAATCTTAGATTATGTCATATAAGAACTGTGTTCCAAAAGTAAACAAATCATCTGGGCATTTCTGTCAGGTGGGTGGCTCTGCATCATTCATTCATACCGGTATGTAATATACCGGTAGATAGTATACTGTACATATCTGTATCCATTCATACAGTGAGTAGGCGATGGATGTACAGTATGTACATATTTACTAGTGATATAACCAAGTCAGATCAAGTACAGATAGCTACAGGGTTTTTAATCTTACTTGTATCTCTCTAGTGTACTTGTTTGTATGTTTACACTATACTTGCACAGCACCTGCATTTCCTATGGGGACAATAAAGGCCTACCATTCTTCCTTCTTGCCTGTCTACCTACATTATACTGCCTACCTACCTACCGTAAATGCTCTAATAATATCCTATATTTAATAAAGAACCGGACCTGCTTTAATTTCCGGGTGCGCAATTGAATTAAGTAATTAAGAGCCGACGCTCCAATAAGAGCCTCCTTTTTCCTCTTTTTTTTACGTTACGTATCATTCAGGAGTACCTTTCTCCACTCTGTCTGACTGTCACTCACATCCCAAGCCAGCTGTTACGGTGATTTACCGTACACTGTCTACAAACTGCGCAGCGATATTTGGACGCCGCTCATTTCACGTTCCGTTTGGCAAAGACGGATGACTTTGGCAACTTACCGGGGCGCGTGCGTGTGCGTAGTCCTCGCGAACATCGGCGTGGATGACGGCCGCACATGAGATCTTTAGCGTGGAAGTTTAATCCAAACAGTAAATGAAGCTCAATGAATGGGAAATGTAGTGTTTTTTTATTCCCCAGCAGTATGCTGTGTGGACTGTATTCTATTCTGATACACATTATGAGGAGCTGATTTTCAGTATGAATTGGTTAATGCAATACAATACAGCAGAATGTTATCTCTGTATGAGCCTTTCTATGATGATTTTCCAATAAAAACGCTTTTCTTTATAAATAACCTAATATATAATATATAATATTTATATTTTTTTCCAAAAATACGGTATCTAATAAAAAAATCTGATCTGAATCATTCTGATATTTTTGAGAAATAGGAATAAAAGCCTTGTCTCTTATACGGTCCTGCTTCCAACAAGAGCCTGGTGCCCGCTACTCTTGAGACAAATAATAGCCCGGGTTCCTATAAGAGAATTTACGGTAGGCTATTTCTGGATAAGAAATGAATGAAAAATAAAGCTGACGGAAACACTACATTTCCGGGTTTGAAATCACTGTTCCCTTGCAGCTGCATTCATGGGAAATGCAGTCATTGGGTTTTATTTGACCGATTTCTAGCATTTAATTATGTTGCTCTTTGGGTAAATGTGTACATTTCCACCTTTAGTCGATGCTTCATATCCATATGTTGTTTATATGGATGAATATGGATAAACAACATATGTTTGTTTAATTTTGGAACACAGTTCTTGAGGCGATCTAAGATTCCCTTATGGGGAGTTCAACACAAAAAATAACAATGGGAACCTGGGGGATAAAAATTTAGAACACACCACTGAACTTCTCCTTTACAGCAGCCCGCCTCTGATCTTCCAACCGCTGTGCGTGTTCCTCTTCAGCTTTTTTCGTTTTCTTCTGCCACTCCTGAAATAACACATTATTATACACTTTCAAAATTATTATACACATTCTAAACAGGGATAAGGATGCTGAAGATGGAACCGCCAGGCAAGAGGTATCGCCCACACATCACAGACACCATTATGATCGTCATCTCACTTGACGCCGAAAAGGCATTTGATAGGATAGAGTGGCCTTATTTATTCGGGACTCTTGATAAATTCGGATTAGGTGACACCTTTATAAAAGGGTAAGACTTCTCTACCACTCTCCAAGTGCTAGTGTGGTGGTTAATGGGACACGTTCACCAGCTTTTAAACTGGCCAGATCAACCAGGCAGGGAGATCCGCTTTCATCGCTCTAGTCTTGTTTGCGATCGCCATCGAACCCTTAGCAGAGGCGATAAGAAGCAATATAGACATATCCGGTATTCAAGTGGGAAAACATAAGCTTAAAATCGTTTTATTTGCAGATGACATTTTATTATTTATTTCCAGCCCAGAGACCTCTATCCCGGCCATTTTGTCAGTAATTGACTCTTTTGGTCCTGAATCAGGATACAAGGTTAATCTGAATCTGTAGCAATGCCAGTAGGTGGCACCACTGATCCACCCAATATTACAACTTTTCCTTTTAAGTGGTCTACAGCAGGTTTTACCTATCTAGGGATAATGGTCTCCCCAAATATACAGGATCTGTTTAAATTGAATTTTATCACAGTGTTGCGAAAAGTAAAAGCTGACTTGGATAGATGGCTTCATCTTCCTATATCATGGCTAGGTAGAGTTAATCTTATAAAAATGAACATCCTACCACGTTTATTATACCCTATACAAATGCTTCCACTGTGGATAACTAGAAAGGTAGCTAAGAGCCTAGAAAGTCATCTTTCCAAATTCATTTGGCATGGTCAAAAACCCAGACTTAAGTTTAAGACACTACAGCTTCCTGAAGAGAGAGGTGGATTAGCACTCCCTAACATTCTAAACTTTAACCTGGCCTGTCATGCACAGACCATCCATGAATGGGTAAAAGATTATATCAGTGGAACATGTAACCATATAGATGCGTGGTGCTGTTCACCTGCAACCCTGTTGAGTCTACTGACTGACAGTACAAAGTCGTTACCAGCATTAAAAAATCTTTTATCTTTAATACAGTAAGGGCCTGGAGGGAAATCTCATTTTACAATCATTTATATGCTTTTTTTTCAAATACGTCACTTCATACAAACTGAAATGGTGTTCCCCCCTGGTGGGTTGGTTAGAAGTCTGCTAGATGAATGTCTCATTCAGTTTTCACAGCCTAAAGGCGTTGGGCTCTATTATGATAGTAAAAAAAAAGGCAAAGAAGTTAAGGCATAAGGCATAAGACCTGGATCATAATAGAGCCCATAATCTCATATTTCTGTCAGTTCATGGATATCTGGAATAAGCATAACATAGATAATGTAATATCAAGCTGGGAGAAGGATCTGAAAACTAAATATGAAATAGCCGACTGGAAGGCGAGCATTCTTTCCTGTAGTAAAGCATTTTGCTGTAACAGACTTAAGGAAACTCAATACAAAATTCTACATAGACAACACAGGACACCATACATTTTAAACAAGTTTGACCCCACAAGATCTCCAGTATGCTCTAAATGCAAAGATAAAACTGGTACATGTATGCACTGCTTTTGGGACTGTCCCGCAATTTTCAAATTCTGGTACTCAATTTCCAAAGAGATAAACAATATTTTTAAATGTAATATCAAGATGAAACCAGGTTTATTTCTTCTTAGCTTTCCAGATCGGCCCTTATCCCTGAACCTGAACTCATCTAATGTTATGGTTCTCCAAAAATTGTTAGTTCTGGCCAGGAAATGCATTCTGTTTAATTGGATTATGGATAAACCACCAACAGTGGCACAGTGGTACCGGGATATATATAATATCTTACCTATGGAGAGAATTGAGTGCTAGGTCTAAAGGCAATGAGAACTTCTTTACCAAAATATGGAAACCTCTACTTGATCACTTACCATCTGACACGGTTGCCCCTCTCCCGACAGATAGTGATTAAAATGACATGTCTGACAACCTACCGGTATGTTGGCTGGGGCAGTGATCCACTGCCACACCAATAGAGGGAAAACTAGGCATGTCTGTGGACTGTTGTAGCTGATGTGACCCCTTCCTTTCTCTATGTGACCTCCTTTTTGCTTTGTAATTTTAGTATTTGTATTTGCGACCGAAGGTCGCATATACTCTGAAGAATCGTGTCGCTTGAGTGTCCTTCCTTCCTTCCGTATCCTTGTGACCGTCCTTCCGTATCCTCTGTGATGTCAGTGTGATGTCAGCGAGTTGTGACATCACTTCCTGTACAGGGCGGCTACACGAAATGTGGATAACACTATATATGGAGATAGTCCAGTCCATCATGTCATATGGGACTACCGTCATAGAAAGTAGCCATTGTTAGGCCAGAGTCATTGGCTGTCTAAACATGGAGATGTGGATAACACTATATATGGAGATAGTCTAGTCCAATATGTCATATGGGACTACCGTCATAGACAGTAGCCATTGTTAATCCGGAGTCAATGGCTGACTGTCTGTACAGGAAGTGATGTCACATGACATACTTTTTATGCCCATATATGAGTCCTAACATGGAGATGTGGATAACACTATATATGGAGATAGTCTAGTCCAATATGTCATATGGAACTACCGTCATAGACACAGCCATTGACTCCGGCCTAACAATGGCTACTGTCTATGACGGTAGTCCCATTATGACATGATGGACTGGACTATCTCCATATATAGTGTTCTCCACATTTCCAGGTTTAGGCCCCATCGCTCACACCCTCGGTGGGGTTGGCGATAGGGCCTTTCTGTGTGGAGTTTGCATGTTCTCCCCGTGTCTCCTAGGGTTGATACCCTCACAAAAACATGAACAAACTCCCCCCAGAATGATAACAACTAGAATCGTCAGAGAAACACTGTGGTTGGCCAGATAGTCAAGAATTGGCTCGCATGTCACCCTGAGGTGTCACCCTGAGGTGTCTTACTAGAAGGTCGCATATACTCTGAAGAATCGTGTCGCTTGAGTGTCCTTCCTTCCTTCCTTCCGTATCCTCGTGACCGTCCTTCCGTATCCTCTGTGATGTCAGTGTGATGTCAGCGAGTTGTGACATCACTTCCTGTACAGGGCGGCTACACGAAATGTGGATAACACTATATATGGAGATAGTCCAGTCCATCATGTCATATGGGACTACCGTCATAGAAAGTAGCCATTGTTAGGCCGGAGTCATTGGCTGTCTAAACATGGAGATGTGGATAACACTATATATGGAGATAGTCTAGTCCAATATGTCATATGCGACTACCGTCATAGACAGTAGCCATTGTTAATCCGGAGTCAATGGCTGACTGTCTGTACAGGAAGTGATGTCACATGACATACTTTTTATGCCCATATATGAGTCCTAACATGGAGATGTGGATAACACTATATATGGAGATAGTCTAGTCCAATATGTCATATGGAACTACCGTCATAGACACAGCCATTGACTCCGGCCTAACAATGGCTACTGTCTATGACGGTAGTCCCATTATGACATGATGGACTGGACTATCTCCATATATAGTGTTCTCCACATTTCCATGTTTAGGCCCCATCGCTCACACCCTCGGTGGGGTTGGCGATAGGGCCTTTCTGTGTGGAGTTTGCATGTTCTCCCCGTGTCTCCTAGGGTTGATACCCTCACAAAAACATGAACAAACTCCCCCCAGAATGATAACAACTAGAATCGTCAGAGAAACACTGTGGTTGGCCAGATAGTCAAGAATTGGCGCGACCTCGCCCTTTAGGGCGAGGTCGCATGTCACCCTGAGGTGTCTTACTAGTATATATATATATATTTATTTCATGTATATTCTGTTGCATTTGTTTTATGTTGTGTAAGTTCTTGTCTTGTGTAGGTGGTGTTTGTTATAAAAGGGAAAAAACTAGGGACACGGGGATTCAATTATATTGAAATTCCAAAACAATGATATGATACATGTAACCTGTTGTACCCAAATAAATAAAAGACACCATATGAAAACCATACTTTTTTTTCTCTTTTGTAGGTGAAATCTCGATATTTTGATGTCCCATTAGTCTGACTAAGGGTTAGTTTAGGGTTAGGTTTTAGGGTTAGGTTTAGGCATAGTAGCATTCATCAGGTTGACATTCACCAGGTTAGCATTCACCAGCGTCGGACGAATGTGACGTCGAACTATCAAACGTCTTAATAACGCTACGCTCCCTTTTGTGTAACCCATTTTCCTCCTGGTGTCAATTATCTAAAGTAATTCTGTGCGCTACACTCCCTCTGTCAACCTGGGGAGACAACGGACTGAACTCATGCTTCCTTCTATGGATGAGGAGTCCAAGTTGCTTCTTTTCACCTGACAGGGGGGAGTTTCCCGGGTTGGACAGGTGCCCTGGCTGGCCAGGGGGAGGCAGTATAGAGACCAGGATTACTGCATTTTTTCGTGAGGGAGAACATGCAAACTCCACACAGAATGGCCCTTTTGCCAACCCCACCTAGGGTATGGGCACTGATGACACAGAGGAGGGAACATGCCCCCAACGCCTACAGCGTCCCCAGCAGGAATCCTATTGATATCACTTACAATCTGCTGCCTTTTAAGTTGCTCTAGGAGCTGTCTGATTTTCTCCTCTTGGGTTCTCTTCAGGTCAGCCTCCCGCAGCTGCGAGGCATGGAGTTCTGCCGCGGCGATTCGTGCCTGTCTCTCCAAATGCTCTCTTTTTTCTTTTGCCTCTGTATTCAATAGACAAAGATAATTGGTCATGTTATATATTATCAGAATAAGCTTTGTGATAAAAGAGTGACTTTGAGTGTTGTTTCACTGTACAGTGTATAGTCAATTTCGATTGTGTAAATGTGCTTTATAAATAAAGGTTGATTTGATTGATTTGATGATGACACATTGAGGTTAGACAAACCACTATGGTACCACCCATTCTATACCAGCTGATTTAAGGTCTGTTATACATTTTTACATTTAATTATATGTAATTGTGTTCATTTTGTTTCATTGCTGACATTTGCAATTTGTTTATGAGCGGTGCTCGTACATTTTACGCTGTCTGTTTTAATGCGGAATGTATGAGCATGGATCGATCCGTACAAATAAAGTAACTGATGTCACAGACAGAATGGCCCATTCAAGGAGATATATTTTTTGTCTTTATTTTCATTTTCTTTGAAGCACATCGAGTCTGCGATGTCGTAAATGTGCTATAAATACATGTGACTTGACTTGTGACTCCGTAGTTGGGCATCACTGCATTGGGAACTCCTTATATGGTATATGGTATGGTATATATCCGAGTCAGAGTGACGTCAGAGGTTCATCCATCCGCCCTACCATTAGTCAATTTTAAACTTGCCCTTTCAAACTTGCATGCATTATCACTACTCTTGTTTGGGCCCTGGGCATTTAAATACCTTATATACCATGTAAAACAGAAAGCACTACAATTCTGTGTGAAAGTATCTACAGTATTTAAATCTTGGTATGTAACGAATTAATATGAACTAATTCATATTTTACCTTTTTGTTTCCGCTCTGCCTCAGAGAGGCGTTTATCCACTGCTAATATGGTCTGGCCAACTGCTGCCTTCTCATCCAGGAATGTCTTGAGCACCTCTGCAGCCTTTGACACACCCACACACACGCGAGCGCGCGCGCACGCACGCACACACGCACACACACACGCACGCACGCACGCACACGCACACACACACACGCACACGCACACGCACACACACACACACACACACACACACACACACACAAACCCATACTAATTGTTAAATTGTATTCAGTGTAGACTCAATTTATTTAGAGCACTCCATCTGAAGTAGGCAGGGACTCATCTGTCCATCTTACCATCACTCCTCTGCCCTGTTCATAGTTGTATTCATCAATCATCATCTTGATGTCTTTGGCGAACTTGTTGTATCCTCCAGTGGTTGTGTAGTAACCACCTTTCAGGTGGTCCTCCAGGGGTTTAAAGATGCGTTTGATGATGTGTTCACAAGCCTTCTTGGATTTCTGAACATTTTTCTCACAGATCTGGTTGTATTCCCCCTCAAGTGCTCTCTAAAAAAACATAACAGAATGATGATGATGTTGATGATGATGATGATGAATAATTTTTAGCGACCGAGCAGTGCGAAGCCCTATTGAAATGCAAGGAAATGCAAGGACTTATTTTATATCTTCTTTTCACACATGAATTGTGTTTTTGTGCGCCTAAACATACTAAACACACACATATATATATATATATATATATATATATATTGAAACAAAGAAAAAAAGTCACACTAAGTAAATTGAAATTCAAAGGAAATATTTTATAAATGTGTTGAGTAATCACTGTGACAGACAGACAGACAGACAGACAGACAGACAGACAGACAGACAGACAGACAGACAGACAGACAGACAGACAGATATGCATAGGTGATTGTGTCACAAGATGTGAAAAATAATGATTTACAGCCCATACCACAAGCTTCCTCTGATATTGCTGGTCTTCATCTCTGAATGCACGTTTAATGAAAAGGGCCACTGCATCTCTCTTGCTGGATTGATGGACTGTAGAAAGCTCCTCCTTTGTGTTGGTGGGGTAGTGTATTGAGTTCATTTTCTGTACATAGCAGGCCAGGGCCTGCTCAACAGCTTTGGCGTTCTCAATCGCAGTCAGAGCAGCCACAGCATTTTCCAGACAGGGAATCTCTCCATTACGGATTGAATTCACGTATGCGGCTGTCAGTTTACCAAGCCCTGGTGGAAGGGAGAACAGTTCAGTAAAACACCCTACAGAAGGCTTTCTCACTTGGAATAGTGGGGATCACACCGCGGTGGAGACACAAACACAATCGCTCTGCTAGTAAACGCCGGGCGGTATTTCACAAAGATAACCACAATCCAGCTCTTGGCGCCTGTGAGTGTATGCACAAACGAGCACGCGCGTGACAATTTCACAGGACCGCGCCTACCCGCCTGCCTGCCTCTCAGCTCCTCAACTTCTCTGCGTGTCCCAAATAATCGCCTGCCTCTCACTGAAAATGAATTAATAGGGCGTGTCAACTGCCCCCCGCCCCGTCTGAAAGGTCTGTTCATCTTCAACTACTGATAAATCAGAGAGTGATGACTAACATGGAACATGACGTTAGATTTTTTTTAATTTATCGTCTATTTGCAGTATGTTGATGTTTTTTTGCAGTCTAGCTACAAACACTTAGTGAGCAGAGGACGCTCACTGATTACAAAGTGCAATTCCTCAAATTGTCACCTTCTTAAAATAATGGCCTGTGTAATTTTTTGGGGACATTTCTTTTTTTCTTAAATCAGCTCTTCATGACACTGGCCACCTCTGTTATATCCTAATTGAAGGATCATGATGTGCTTGCACCTTTTAGTATAGGGCATCACATTTTAGAGGAAAAGTAACAGAACAGGCTCTACTTTGTGTCCATAGAACTGTGAAATAGTTGTGAAAATATTTGCCAATGCAACTATACCCTGAAAGTGTTAATATTGGGAGCTGTCTGAAGAAGGAGGTCCCAACTCCCGAGGCACCACCCAACCACCTCGGAAAGTGATGAGTCAAAACAGCGTGTCACTTTGGGAATCTTGGTCACGTGAACCCCATTAAATGAATGGGAACCAGTGGGGAATCAGGCTGTGGAATTACGATATTATATATAGTAAATACATAACTTTGTCAGCGACCATGACCAACGACCTGACTGATTTCGCTGTATTCATGGTGAAACAGAGCTTGCACACTTTCTGCAGTCGCGAGGGGCAGGTCTTGACTTCACAGCTGGCTTGTTACAATCATGCCCAGAATGAGGGCTTCATGTGCGGGAGGAACAAGCCATGTGACTTGGTGAATTGTTATGCAGGTTTTCTTTCCCATTCCTGGGACAAATCATGACAAAATAAGATAAATAGGGGACAGGGCACCTATTTGTGAGGGAAAGTTAATAATATCTAGAGATACTGTTCGCTTGTAAAAAAAAATGTTTTAAAAAGAAATAAAATAGAAATAAAAATGTTTAATTAAATACATTTTCGGTTACGTTTGAACATTGTGTAACCTTTTAAATGGAAGCGGTCACTAATAAATGATCCTTGTAGATGAGTTTCTGTAAGACATAATACATCTGCTAAACATAGCTCATGATGATATCTTATATTATCGATATGAGGAGCTAGTCCTTCTGTGTTATGATGGATTATGGTTAGAGTGTCATGACCGTTGAGAGTTTGTGTCCTCTGAGCAATTGGCATTATGTTTTCAAAGATAACTTGTGTCATCTTATTAAGGGCGTTAGTGACTTCAGGATTTGAGTGGATTGTATTCTCATTCATATCAATTATATGTAATCCACTGAGAGAGCTAACTCTACTGTGAGCTACGTAAGCCATAACAGGTTCAAAGATATTCTTTAGTGATATTACTGCAGTTGAGGTTGTCATGCCCTGAACCTTGTGTATTGTACATGCAAATGCAAGCCTTATGGGAAACTGTCTGCGTATTATTCCTTGTTTCAAACTATCTTCTACTCTCTCTATGTAGACAACATTATCCAGTCCTCCTGAAAAATATACAGCAGAACTCATTATATATTTCCCCCCAAAAGTGACGTGTTAATTGTCATGTAAAGCTCAACCAATACCCCAGCTAACACCACTCCCAGATTTTCCACACCTCAATTACACCTCATTGGCTAAGGGCCCTGCCTTTATACTGTCTGCGACGGAACTCAAATACAATCATGCCACCTCATTGGCTAGTGGCTCTGCCTTTCTACTGTCTGCGGCGGAAATATGCGGCAGAAATATTCGGCGGAACTCACTCTATAAATAATGAGGATAACATAGCCACCTCATTGGCTAGTGGAGGATAACATAGCCACCTCATTGGTTAGTGGCTCTGCAGAAAATGCCAACTGTCTGCGGCGGAAATATGCGGCGGAACTCACTCTATAAATAATGAGGATAACATAGTCTCGCCTACGGCGAGCCCACAATTAGAAGAGTTAGAATAGAGTTAAAATAAAACATTAAACTATGGTCATTATGAGAGGATGAGATTGAGCAGCGAGTAGCTCTCGCTCTCGGCTGCCCTGCATTGAGGGTGCAGCGTAAAGTAACTAAGTACATTTACTCAAGTACTGTACTTAAGTACAATTTTGAGGTACTTTGAGGCCTAGAAGGACTGGATTGATGGACTGCAGACAGCTCCTCCTTTGTGTTGGTGGGGTAGTGTATTGAGTTGATTTGCAATGACTGCAGGTGAGCCGACACCGGCAGTCATTGCAGGGTTGTAAAGTAACTAAGTACATTTACTTAAGTACTGTACTTAAGTACAATTTTGAGTTATTTTTATTTTTTGATACTTTTACTTGAGTACAAAATGTTAGTACTTTTTCCACCACTGCTCGTGTCTACTCTACAATGATGTGCGGCTGTGATGATCAGGAAATGGGCGTGTCCAGCTAGCATTTCACAGATACAAGAGCGATCTGTCTCATCATTCACACGCGGCAAAATTTTTTCCCAAGTTATTTCCCAACATGGCCGCAGTCTTATTATTTTATAAACCTGAAATGTAACTATGTATTTTCAAAGTAATATGACTCAAATATATGTAAAAGAAAATACTTAGGGGGACTTTTAGAGTCATGTGTCAACAGTTTTACAAGGTAAATTGCACGGTGCCTGCACTTTATGCCCCGCCCGTCCTCACTCTGGACCCGGAAGCGTTTTCCCCATTCATTTCATTGATAGACATTTTTAAAACGTCTTTTAAGCCTCTGACAAAGCCACCCTGGCTTGTGAGGATAAGCTGGAAAAAAAAGACGAGGGTACAAAGTTGTACCCTACCCTTTTTCAGCTTTCTAATTAATCCTTGCATGCAAAAATATATACTTTATGAAATGTCTATGGATGAAATGAATGGGGAAAACGCTTCCGGGTCCAGAGTGAGGACGGGCGGGGCTTAAACTGCGATGCCCTATAATGGCCTATTTTAAGTGTGACTTGGGCCAAAATAAATTGCCTAAGTCTGGAGTCATTCATTAAATAGTTTGGCCTTAGTCATGTTTATAATATTACATAACTGACAGACAGTGTTGATGTGTTTATGTCAATAGACATTCTTTATACTTTAAGAGAAATGATTATTATATAGTTTAGTTTTGGATAATTTTTTTCTGAAAATGTACTTGGGCCATTATTTCAATAAGGTGACGAAAAGATTGATTGCTTGATTGGAGTAAAGTATTAAAGGAGAATTCTGGTCTAAGTAGCTTTTTTACCTTGTTTTGTTGTTATTTTGTCTCCAAAAAACTGTTCCGGGTGTTGTTGTAGCATAAAAATAAAAATAAAACATTATTGTCCATTTTGGCCGACACATGCATAGTAGTTACAGCTATAGTTTGCAAATATGAAGACACATGTATTTAGAAGATCCTCCTTTTGTAAACCTAATCTGACTGGCTTGTCTAGTATTTTAACTTGCATTATAATGTATCTCTACCGCAGCATTTGTTACATTATTCAAGACACCTTTTGGGGTTGTTTTGGGGTTGACAACGACCCTAATTTGCATTCCATCAAAAAGCTCCAGCTATGTCCTCTTCTTTTGAAAAGGATACAATAGGCTGATATGTACATACTGTAGGTGTGAGTTATTTCTGTATACCCTTTGTTGAGGCAGACAACACACTACAAATGATTTTCTTCACAAAGCAAACAACAGCAGAAGGGAGCTGGTCTAGTATGCGCCCTAGTGGCAAGAGCCGGGATTGCACCAACTAGGCGGAGTTGAAAGGTCACAGTTTCGTCAACAAACATGGATGCTCCCGTGGAAACAATACCTCCCGTAGCTAGCAAGAGCACCAGAGACTGATACAAAGCGAAAAAATGGACTTTGAAGCGAGAAAAATAACCGGAATAATAACTGATCCTATATGTGAAAAAATCATCATTTTAAAGGTAGGAAAGTTGTTTTTGACCGAAATTCCCCTTTATGCTGCCAACACTCAAAATCTCTTCTCACAAGACTTCCGATTCCTATTAATACGATTTGGACTTCCAATTCCTATTAATATGATTCGGAAGTCTCACAAGATGAGATTTCGAACCAAAATGGACAATAATGCATTTTTGATAAAAAACAACACCTGGACGAGTTTTTTTTTTTCTTTTTTTTTTGGAAACAAAATAACAACAAAAGAAGGTAAAACACCTATTTAGACTGGAATTCTCCTTTAACAAAGTTTTAAAATAGTAAAAAACACAGGAAACCTACACTAAAAACATAACACAAAAAGGCCCTGGAACTATGAATTCCACTTACATCTGCCAGTGACCTTCATGCCATCTCCGAGGGTCTTGGTTTCAGATTTAGTGTAGATGTGTCTGGTGAACTCTTTGGCCATTTGAACAAATTCTGGGTCCAGGTCACCATCGGTCAGTTCCTCCATTCGTTTCAGTGTCTTACTGTTTCCCGGTCTCTCAAATACAAAGCACGAACGGCACGGGAAGTATTTACGAAGGCAGGAACTGAGCTGGCTGTTCTTTTTATTCTCTGTACCTTTAAAACAATGAAACACAATACCTTTTACTTTTAGTGAACTGTGCTACTAGTCCGTAGGATTGAGACGAAAATCGTTCACTTTTTCATACAAGCGTGAAATTTGGTACACTTGTACAGTTTGGGGCCCGGAACATTTTCAGATATGGAGCCATCGCAAAAACGCCCCCTGGTGGCCATGGCAGCCATTTTACTTTCCGCCATTGCCAATTAATGTATTTAGCATCATAATTCCTGAACCAAGCGTGATAATACAGAATAGATGATGTCTACACCTATGTTTTGATGGTCAATGATTACAATAATACCATGTACAACATCATAAACTGTTCAGAAGAATAGTTAATGGCCAATTTGGTGATGTTGTGTGTAAGTCCAATGGTTTTGTCCGAATGTTTGTCCAAATTCTTTTCACCTTTTCATAAAAGTATGAAACTTGGTATACTTGTACAGTTTGGGGCCCTGAACATTGTCAGATATGGAGCCATCGCAAAAACGCCCCCTGGTGGCCAGGGCAGCCATTTTACTTCCACCATTACCAATTAATGTATTTTACATCATAACTCCTGAACAAAACATGATTATACAGAATAGGTGATGTCTACACCTATGTTTTGATGGTCAAGGATTCCATTGATATCATGTACATCATCATTAACTCTTCAGGTGAATAGTTAATGGTCAATTCGGTGATGTTTTGAGGTAGTCCGCCGGTTTTGTATGAACATTTTTCACGTTTTCATAAAAGTATGAAACTTGGTACACTTGTACAGTTTGGGACCCTGAACATTGTCAGATATGGAGCCATCACAAAAAACACCCCCTGGTGGCCATGGCGGCCATTTTAATATCCGCCATTACCAGAAATTGTATTTTGCGTCTTATCTTCTGAACCATACTTGATAATACAGAATGTGTGATGTCTACAACTATGCTTTGATGGTCAAGGATTCCATTGATAATTTGTACGACATTACAAACTGTCCAGCTGAATAGTTAATGGTCAATTCGGTGATGTGAGAAGGAAATCACAACATCTTGCATTTGTTGCATACATTTGGTTTCATTTTCTTGTTCAAATGTATTTCTTAAGCACATATATTTCATGTTTTTGTGTAATACTGAAGGATACTTGCTTAACTTGTAGGTTCAGACGTGGTAGAAATGAGACATGGAGAAAGGAATTTCATTCAACTCTCTTTGTTTAGAACTTTTCCCTCCATCACAGTCAACAAGTCAACTCATACTCTAGAACTGGTGTCCCCTCTTAACACATATGGTGTCAACCCCGAGTTTCCCGAGTTTGTATTGGTACTAGTGCTGTGCCAACCCCGAGTTTCCCGAGTTTGGGCCGTTTTTGATTTTTTTTTTTTTTTTTTTTTTTCAAAAAATTTTATTTCAAATTTTTTTTTTGGACCTCCAGAAAAGTATTAGGCATGATCGCGATCGCGAAATTGCATGTTTAACCCCCATACCAACCCATTCTTTCAAACATGGCAGCCATGTTTGTTTACATCTGAAGAAAACATAATGGCTGATAAATCATGAATGCCTGCACGGATTTCCAAGCGGATTTTTTTGTTTGAAAGCTGTGAACAGCATCTACACACGTGGTGCATCATCTAGGCATGGGCGTGCACTTTTTACACACTTGCACAATTACATGGAAGTCTATGGTAACCATGGCAACGCGGGACATTGGCCGGAAAAAATCATTGCAACATAAGTGTTAAAGAGTCTGACTATATCCCCAAACTGAAATATTTATTATCAGATACATTGAGATAAGCCCCAAAACATTCCTATTATTACAGAAAAAAACTATAACACAGATAAATCCCCTTACACTAGTATTGATTTCATGTTTCATGCATGGTTTTTGTTTGTTTGACTGACTGACTGACTGACTGACTGACTGACTGACTGACTGACTGACTGACTGACTGACTGACTGACTGACTGATTGATTGATTGATTGATTGATTGATTGATGGATGATGACGATGAATGTATTCTTCAATCTTCACTGTCTCCTTACCAGCCTCCTCCACATCATTGACACAATGCTGTGCACTATTAGGAGGGCTTTTTTTTGCATTTGCAATGCCCAGGCAGCCTTTCTTGCAGCCACAACTTAACAGCTGAAGGAGGGATAGGCTTGCCTATGAAGAATTGTCCACAATGGTCTCCAATCAAGTGGGTTTGTCCAACCCCAGTCTGTTGGAGATGGCATATCTGAAGCCACCTCAAATGCTTGTCCCCAACAGTGTCCTTCTTGGTACACTGCTCTGTTGAGGTGCTGCACCAATGCATCCTAATTTGGGGGTATTTGCTCCATTCCTCTTCATTTTGTAGTGAATAACTCAAGACAAGCTTACTGGGTGGCATTTGGGACTGTGAAAAACTTCAGACATGACATTGCCAAAACTCTGGGTCCAGTGGTCCACTCCTGACAAATACAAATATTCCTGTGTTCCATGCCATCACTGGCTGTGACAGAGTATCTGCATTTGCAACCACGGGAAATAAACCTTGAATGCCTTTGACATGGCATTTCCATTGTGGAATGCTTCACAATTCTCTCCTACGATCGTAACAGCAACCAACTCAACATCAATTACTCATCTAGAGTGAGTTATTCACAAAAAAGGAAGAGGGATGTAGCCTATACCCCCAACTAAGGATGCACTGGTGCAGCACCTCACAGGTGCAGTGTACCAAGGAGAACACTGTTGGGGACAAGCATTTGAGGTGGCACCAGCTATGCCATCTCCAACAGACTGGGGTTGGACGAACCCACTTGATTGGAGACCATTGTGGTCAATTCTTCCACAGGCAAGCCCATCCCTCCTTGAGCTCTTGAGTTGTGGCTGCAAGAAAGGCTGCCAGGCAAAAAATGCAAAAGTAGTGCACAGCATTGTGTCAATGTGGAGGAGGCTGTGAAGATGGAAGAAGAAATCCATTGTCATCAACAACGTAATCTCTCAAGAACAGAATTACAAAACAGCAAGGGCTCTGTTTTTCCCTTTTCTTTGACAATGCTTAACCAGATTGTCAACAACAACAACAACTATCAATCAACCAGTCAAACAAAAACCATGCATGAAACATGCAATCAACACTAGCAAAAAACATGAAATATATGTGCTTCAGAAATCAATTTGAAGACAATGAAACCAATATGTTCTAACAACAAAACAAACTATTTCTGAAATAAAATCTTTGAAATAAACCTTTGCCTATGATACATTATTTAAAGCTAATTTGTTTTTGTCATATTGAATATTGCTCTGCTCTCACGGTATTATCAGGGGCATGGGTTTACATTTCTAAAACTACTCAACATGTATGCAACAGATGCAAATCACTGAATTGACCATTAACTATTCAGCTGGACATTTTATGATGTTGTACACATTATCAATGGTATCCTGACCATCAAAACATAGGTGTAGACATCACATATTCTGTATTATCATGTATGGTTCAAGAGATAAGATGCAAAATACATTATCTGGTAATGGTGGCTATTAAAATGGCTGCCATGGCCACCAGGGGGTGTTTTCGCAATGGCTCCATATCTGACAATGTTCAGGGTCCCAAACTGTACAAGTGTACCAAGTTTCATACTTTTATGAAAAAGTCAAAAATGTTCTGACAAAACCATCAGACTACCTCACAACATCACGGAATTGACCATTAACTATTCACCTGAACAGGTTGTGATGTTGTACATGATATCAATGGAATCCTTGACCATCAAAACATAGGTGTAGACATCACCTATTCTGTATTATCGTGTTTGGTTTAGGAGTTATGATGTAAAATACATTAACGGGTAATGGTGGAAAGTAAAATGGCCGCCATGGCCACCAGGGGGCGTTTTTGCGATGGCTCCATATCTGAAAATGTTCAGGGCCCCAAACTGTACAAGTGTACCAATTTTCACGCTTGTATGAAAAAGTGAACGATTCACCCAAAATCTGGTCTCAATCCTCCGTACTATACATGAAATGACTGAAACACCATCTACATTCAAATAATTTGTCCGCAGTTAATGAAACCTTTTTTCTCCTTGAGAGCATTCTCCAGGTACTCATCTGCTGTTATTGGTTTTCCTTCCAGCTCCAACTTGAGGCAAAAATCGCGCACAGTCCACACAAAGGAGGGAAGGGAACGTACATCTATATGGTCATCACGCTTTTCCGTTTTGGACTTGATTTTTAAATGGTTTGTCAGTTCTGTCACATAGCTAAGTGGTGGTGTTATGGATAACAAAACAAGGGATATCTCCTTTAAAATCATTATTCAATAGTTGATTCACCTTTTCGAGCTGTGATTTTCCTCAGAACCTGAATTTTGTTATACTAGCACCTGAAATACACAAATCTGAAACATGCTGTTTAAATTAACCAAACAACAATGTCAACTAATCTATATTCCATGACAACACCATTTGTGGACATTTTCAGCTGCTCGTTGCAATGATCATGGATGTTCATAGATGTACATATTATATGGGGGAAAATTGTTTTAACATACCGGTATACTAGAGGGTAGCACAGGTCCCAAAAATCGGGCTTGATCCGAAACCGGACGTGGATAAGTGGGATAGAGGAAAACTGGAATATTAGAATTAATTAGACCCGCACTAGACCCAATGCTTATTCTACTCATTTCACCATGGCATTCAGTCTAGCCGTGTGTGTCTCAAATTCAATTTCGTCAGGGGTTTTACAGTGTCTTTCTGTGAATAAGATGGTCCCCAGTTCAAGCCTCAACTTATCCAGTGTTGTTTTCTCTTGATGTTGACTCCCGGGTCAGATTGGTGTGTCACAGCCTTTGGAGTGAAAAATGTGTCTCTGAAACACTATTTGAGACTAAAGCATCTTATTATAGGTGGTGCTCCTACCCAGCCACCCCAATACCGAAAGACATCACAAGGGTGGTTAATATTTTTTTATAAAGGTTATTCTTTACACTTTTGCAAGGATTGGAGACAAATTATAAGCATTTGCAAAATATGTCCCAACACAACTGATGAACACATTACATTTACAGTAAAGGAGGGAACAATGAGAAAATGACATGAAGGATACTGAAGGTTCTCCAGGGCTCTGTTATCGATGGTCCCCATGCTGTTATACACCAGAGTGCTGCTGAGCAGAACTGCCAAGGCAAAGATCCAGTTGTCATTCTCTGTATCACCCTGAAGCCAGAAGGAAATGTTTGGATGTGTTAGTTAGTGTACTGTGATCACATAGTTCATACGTTACCACCCTTTCATTGTTCATCTAGAACTGTGTAGTCCGGTAGCCACTGTGGTGGTATGGCAAATATTTATTTTTATTGGTCCAACACAAACACACACACACACGCACACGCACACGCACACACACACACACACACATATATATATATATATATATATATATGCTTATTAATACCCCGAGTAGGGTATACTTCTTTTTATTGTATTTTTATTTTAAAAATTAAAACGTCTCCACATTCCTTGGAAAGTCCAGTTCCATGACCCATGACTGTATTGTATCCCTATTTAAATCTGTAAATATTTAAACATTGGCTATTTGACAATAGCCAATCTACAAGCTCGCCAGTGGCTCCAGTCCAAAGTGAAAATGTCCTAACATTAATCCTCAAAGCTTTGAGCTTTATATAAAACCATCGATAGAAATAACTATCACCTACACTTAATGATTATAGAGGATGTTATATAATTGTAATCAGGTCTTTATATCCTGTGCAATCCTGAATTATGCAATAGAATGACACACATTGCAAATCAGTTCTTTGAATAGACTATCTGTATATTCATTCATATAGGCTACTCATTGTTGATGGACCATTAATGTCTTCATATATTCACAGGTAATAAAGAAGTAATTCACTGTTAACTTTTTGACAATACATGGGCCTAATGGGTCCTACTAATTGCCCCAAAGTAACCAAAAGTACACAAAACTAAAAATCGTTTTTGAAAAATGGCATTGACATTGATATTTCAAAGACAAGATGATCCTTATTATGGTCAAAACAATACCAGAAATGAATTATACATGTCAGAATTAGTTGTTTTAGACAGCACCTGTTTTTACTCCTAACAATGGCCAAGTTGTGGCCATGGTCTTCGGAATTACAAAATGACCTTGACCATGACCTTTCAAGGTCCAAATCACCCAAAATGGTCAAAACAATATCAGAAATGAATTCCCCGCACCCACATTAGTCCAAATGGAGGTATTACATGTGCATATACACTCAGAAACAAAAAAGTTGGATTTTCCGCGGCACCGCACGACGGACGAAGTATACATTGTGCGGCACCGCACGACGGACGAAGTATACATTCACTACTAACTGATACGGCCCCGCCTCCTTTTCAGACTGTTTGGAGAAAGACCACGTGACCTACTGCAGCACAATGTTAAATTTCGGGGCGCGTCACCACTCCTTTAAGTACAATTGAGGTAATTGTACTTTACTTGAGTATTTCCCGTTTTCAGTACTTTTACTTCTACTCCACTACAGAGGAAAATATTGTACTTTCACTACACTACTTTGAAAACTTGTGTTACTAGTTTCTTTGCAGGTATACATTATAATTATGATAAAACATCTACAGGCTCACAACGCGTTGCATCACAGTACTGCAGTATTGATACTTTTACTTAAGTAACTTGTGAGTACTTTTTCCATCACTGCGTCTGCATACACACACACCGAGCACCACCCACCCTCCTCCCTCAGCCCTATCTCTCGAGTCTCCTCTCCTCTCCATAGCCGGCGCAGATTGATCCTATCAACTTATTATCAACTTATTTTTGGAATAATGTAGGTCTACTATTATGATACGCAGTGAAATAAAGGGCTGCCGTAGCCGCACCAACAACTACTAGTGGCGAGTCGACCAGGCTGGCAGCTCAGCGTCTTGGAGAATGAATGGCTTTTGTTTTGGCTCAAAGCGTTCTGTTTTGGTTGTTACGTCATTTTACTTATTCAGACCCGATTTGCACAAATATCAAACCAGTTTAATATTCTCGTAACAGAATCGGGGTCTCAAGTTGGGGTAAAAATCGAGTCGGGCCACTACCTCACATTTAACGATTGAGTAACGACTGAATCACGGGAGCACGCCGCGACTCGCCTCGATTTTATTATGACTGAGACATTTTTTCATAGTTGTTAGGTGTAAGGCTAGCAGCTTAACTCATTGAGTGCCTATCCCGAATTAGTTCGGGATATATTATCGCATACCAGAGTGCCTATCCCGAACTAGTTCGGGATATTAAAAAAAAAAAAAAAAAAAAATTGAAATTCTTTTTTTTTTTAATTTTTTTTTGGACCCCATCCAATCTAGTGAACATGATTTCAATCGCGATTTTGCATGTTCCACCCCCATACAACCCCATCTAACATACAGGGCAGCCATGTTTGTTTACATAACATGTAAAACATAATGGCGATTATCTCAAGAATGCCTGAACGGATTTCCAATCGGATTTTTTTTGTTTGAAAGCTGTGAACAAACTGCACAAATCCACTCCAATGCAATCCAGGATTGCATTGGATTTTTTAGAGCTCATTCTTCTCTGTTTTTTTCCCATGCATGAGGTGTGCAAGGTTTAATCATGGCTAAGTTGACGAAAATAAGGCTTCTAAAATGCTTGGTAGCCAATAGCTAACTTCAAGCTAACTTCATCCTCTTCCTGTACATGCACAAAGGAAAGTGTTCAGGCAAGTCATGGCTGCAGGGCTTCTGCATATACCAGCATATCTCTATGGGATTTTCTATGGCCACTGGGCGCCCTCTAGTGGTGACTAGGGTGGCACTAAATGAGTTAAGAAGTGACGTCTTGTTTTCTTTCCAGCTGTAGACAATTAATACTCGTTAAGCAAGCCTCGTCCGAAAATAAGTAGCCCGGTGGCAAACTGTCGCGGTCCGACCCCGACGTCTCAAATAACCGCCAGGTTCGTTTATGCGCCTGGGCCATTATTTGAAATTTATTTTATCTTGATTTGGTTTATGTAAGAGCCTGGGAAATTATTTGCTATTTATTTTAACTTAATGTAGTGTGCCGAAAACAGCAAATCTACAAGCTCACAGCACGTTGCAATGTGCCGCGCTCACACAGTGCACGCACCGGTACCAGGCAGGCAGTCTGCTGCTCCCTCTGTTAAGAATCACTTGATAGGCTACTCTGAACAGTTGCTAAGGCGCAAAGTTTGTGTGAATACTTTTAGACTTTAGATTTTAATCAATTGTTAGCTCGAGTAGGCTACATGCCTGCTGCCTCGGTGTGATCCGGTCATTTGAAGATTTAATCCACTATTTTGAGGTGAGACCATGGAGGCTTAATCATAAGTTGGAGTTGGCTGAGAATGCCATACATTATGGTTTAAAGTAACATTGAGGAGTGCTGAGTGGTGAGCTGGTCACTTGGTAGCATATGCTTCAGAGTCCAGCGTCCCTCTGCTACATCTGCTAACACGCATGTGTCATTCATTATAATATGGCCGATAAATGAATTAATTGGCCGGTAAAATATAAACCTTGCCAAATTGTTAGCCTTATAGTTTAAGAAAAGTAACCAACTAGAAAAGTGTGCCTGCAGCTCGCTAAGTGTGTGCAACCTTGTATGTGTTAACATTAGCATCTTAGTTAGCATTAGTATTTGTTAGCATTAGCATGTGTTAGCATTAGCAATATGGTTTCTTGTTTTTAAGAAATAGGCTCCTCCCACAAGTTCCGCAAGGCGATTACGTTGTCCCGTCGCTCCCGAGATCGTTTGTGTTTCGTTTTGAGAGGGTCGTTCCCCCTGAAAAACACGTTTTGGCATGAAACGGTTACGTTTTGCGCGTTTGTGGTGCCCCCTATGGGTCGAAGTGGAAATGCTTTTGGGTATATGTTCAGTATAGCGCCCCCCACTTGTGGTTAAAATTTGGTGTTGACTGGATGTTTCGTTTGTGATTTATGGCTACTTCTTACAAAACGGGCTCCTCCCGCTAACTTTGGAACCCTGTTACGGAAGAACGGTATGGACTATCAAAATATCGTTTGAATATGTTTATCGCATGAGTCCATAGATCGTGTGTATCGATTTTTGTGACATTTGGAGAAAATATGTAGGAAAAGGAGAAAAAAGTGTGTTTTGAAGAAAATTCAAAATGGCGGAAAATCTATCCTGACGCAAATGGGCGTGGCCTATATGAGGAGATGCGTCATGACCCAAGGAATCCAGGGAAAAAGGAATTTTAATTTTCCGACCCACGGTTCAAGAGTTACAGGCCGAAAGGTAAAGTGGACTGTTATAGCGCCACCATGAGGCCAACTGACAAAATAATTTTTTATTAAGTGTGCCTGCTATGCAATAGCAAAACACTTATTGTAATCCGCCATACTTAAGTCATTAAGTCTTTCGCCATGAATTTCTGCACGTAATAACTGCCGCACAATTTACGCCACCGCCGCAATATATACATCAAAACGTGCGGCTCGGCCGGGAATGGTGTGCTATTACTTTTCTTTCCGATCCGCGTTACCATTGCGACGTAATTCGCAAAAAACGACGCCAAAAAAACCCATTGACTTAGAATGGGGGAAACTTCGGCACGTAATAACTGCCGCACGATTTACGCCACCCCCGCAATATATACATCAAAATGTGCGGCTCGGCCGGGAATGGTGTGCTATTACTTTTCTTTCCGATCCGCTTTCCGATTGCGATGTAATTCGCAAAAAACAACGCCCAAAAACTCCATTGACTTTGAATGGGGGACTCCGAAAAAAACCCAGAAACTTTGGCGCCACATAACTCTGCCATACTTTTGCCTAGCAACGTCATTTAAAATGTAAAATGCTCACACAACTTTGGTCTTTTTCCGACCAATAGGGATGAGCTGTAATTGATTAAGCCTCGCCCCCTCTTTAACAGGAAGTGCCCTTCACCAAACAGGAAGTGCCTCTATAACTCATGAACCGTTTGTCGTACAGACTTGCGGCTGGTGTCATACCTTTTCTTTTTTTCTCAATTTTTTTTTTCTCAATTTTTTTTTTCTCAATTTTTTTTTTCTCAAATTTTTTTTTCTCAATTTTTTTTTTTCTCAAAAATTTTTTTTCTCAAATTTTTTTTTCTCAAATTTTTTTTTCTCAAATTTTTTTTCTCAAATTTTTTTTTTCTCAAAAATTTTTTTTTCTCAAATTTTTTTTTCTCAAATTTTTTTTCTCAATTTTTTTTCTCAAAAATTTTTTTTTCTCAAAAAATGTTTTTTCTCAACATTTTTTTCTCAATTTTTTTTTTCTCAAAAAATTTTTTTCTCAATTTTTTTTTTCTCAAAATTATTTTTTTCTCAACATTTTTTTTCTCACATTTTTTTTTCTCAAGATTTTTTTTTCTCACAATTTTTTTTTCAAAATTTCTTTTTCTCAAAAGTTTTTTTCTCAATTTTTTTTTCTCACAAAACAATTTTTTCTCAAAAAACTGTCGTTAAAGTGCGACCCGTGATAACGGCCAAAAATGCTCCAAAACGCCACTAATTAGTCGAAATGGCTGACTTCCTGTTTGGTTTCTGATTGGCTGCTGGCCTTGTGACGTGGGTAGAGCTGCGAGGGCCTGGTCATCGCTGCTTGCAGCTTTAATTCATTAATCGTCCATGACCTTAATTGGGGCCTATTTCGCCAAACAGGAAGTGCCCCTCACCAAACAGGAAGTGACCCTTGATCTCGTGAACCGTTTGTCATACAGACACGCGGGTTGCGTCAAATGAAATAACGCTAATGCTAACACCAACCGCTACACAAGGTTGCACAGACTTAGCGAGCTGCAGGCACACTTAAAATTTCTTAGAAATTTTCTCTTCTAGTTATAAATCTCCTCTCCAAGTTTTGAAACTGTAGCCCCTATGGTTTGCGAGAAAAAAAATATTGAATGTGAGTTTTTGCGATTCCCATTATAAGTCAATGGGTAAAATTAATTCACTAATAAATTAATATCAATTAAACGATACAACTTTTCTCTTAGAAAAGTAATAGCACACCATTCCCGGCCGAGCCGCACGTTTTGATGTATATATTGCGGCGGTGGCGTAAATTGTGCGGCAGTTATTAGCGCACCAAATTTGCAAGAACGTTACTTAAGTATGGCGGATTACAATAAGTGTTTTGCCATTGCATGGCAGGCACACTTAATTAATGGCGCAGTGCTGGCCGGTGCCAAAATAAATAAAAGCCTGTTACCAATAGCCGCCTGGTCTCTTTTAAATGCCCAGGGTCCACATCGATTTTGCATAATAAACGCCCGGGCTACTAATTGGTAATATACGGTACATATTGGGAAAGTGAAAAACGGTCAATGCCTGTGTGCAAATTCAGATCAATTGCTCCAGCCACTGTGGAGAACCGCATATGACCGGCATAGGCGAGACACTCAGACAGACTTCTGCTTAAACAGGATAAACATGATCAATATAGATTACTATTTACTCTTTCATACTCATGAGTGAGAGACAAATAAATGTTGTTTAACTCTCATTTAAATTCTTTACTGAAACGCGGTTTAACAATACAAAAGGGCAAGGCTCGATTTAAAAAGATAGAGGTCTATTTACAAATGCAATGTGTCGGGTAATTATTACAATGATGATACAATTAACAGCACGAATCAGTATCCAAAAGTAACCACTGAGTCCTGCAATTACTGAATTGTTTGAATAATACTTTAATGTGGTTTGAAAATGAAACGAAAGGACATCTTACCTTCTCTACGTCTCCCAGTCCCTCTGTATCCAGCAGCACCAGAGTGTGGTCATCCTTCGTGGGGTGAGGTACACACCACATCCAGATGCCCTTGGTCTTGGGCTGGATGGTAGACCCCAGGGGGAACCCTGAAGGATAGAATATGGGACGATAACAAACCAAAATATAGCTGCAAGCAGCGATAAAGTGTCCAAGGCATAAAAAGCAGGAAAGCAAAAAGGCATCAAGGGAAAGCAAAGAAGAATATCAAAGATAAACTAGAAGCAGTGTTCTTCCGAACAGGACTCCGGCAGGTCAGGTAGGTTTTTTTTGGCCTAGTGGTGACTCTATAATAGGCCAAAGTGAAAAGGATGCCACGTGTTCTTGGGCCTTTCACGGCAATCGGACGCTGCATGCGGGATTTGAACCATATTGTTCCAAAAATGTGTTTTGCAAAAATTGACCCGCTGGTGGCGCTATAACAGGCCAATGTGAGAAGGGTGGCATCTGTTCCTTGGCCTAGTGGGAATGTGTGTGCAAAATCTCACACACATAGCAGGCTGCGTTTGAGACATTTTGTTCAAAAAGGAGCAATCCTGCAAACCTTGGAATTCAATGTTAGCCAATTAGATAGAATATGATATCGGACAAATCCGTCATGATTACATCACTGTAGAGATACTGTGTACTGATTTGTGTGATTTTCGGATAAAATCTGAAGGAGTAATATCGAAGAATGTGTTTTACATACTGTAAGTCGGCCTTCTGGTGGCGCTATAAATGGCAGATGTGAAAAATGCAGGGCACAGGTTCTTCCTTGGCCTCTGGGAAGTGTGCATACAAAGATTTACACTAATCGGTGGTTAGAGGTAAAAGCACAAATTGGCCTCTACACAACATGTATGCAAAAGACTGTAGGCCTATATGCAACAGACATAAAAAACTGTGATACTATGCACCTGGACAGTTTGATGATATACATAGTAAGCCTTGCTGAGCCATGAATCTCATAGGGCAGGAGCTTATCTCCTGTTTCTGTAGCATAAGGCAGCTTGATGTACAAGTACACCCCCTGGACATGACGCTAGTATGTCGCAGGGAGTTACCCCCAATCCAACCCTTGATGCTGAGTTTCAAGCAGGGAGGCACTGGGTCCCATTTTTTTGGAATCTTTGTTATGACGCGACCCGGGTTTGAACCCGGATCTCCCAGTCTCAGGGCAGACACTCAAACCACTAGGCCACTGAGCTGGTACATGATATTATTGCAATCCTTGGAAATCACAACATAGGTGTAGACATGACAGTTTGTATTATAATGCTTGTTTCAGGAGTTATGATGCAAAATACATTATTTTAGTACAGGAGATAATAAGAGCAATCGTTCACTTGGTGATACAAGCGTGGAAATTGGTACACATCATCTTTGGAGGCCACTCTTCGAATTAAGAAACCGAGCCACTTGAAAATCAAAGATGGCGGCCCCCGAAATCCAAGATGTCCGTCCGAAAACGTGTTTTTTCCTTTATAACTCCAAATGCATTGATTTTAAGACCCATAAATGTATTAAAGTTGAATATAAAGTTGGGCATTGTGGATATTTTGGTACCAAGTAAATGCCTGTATCTATTTCAGTTCTTGAGATAAAGCATATAGGTACACCTGAGTCTTTAACACTCAGGACGCCACCATTCACTTGCGCTTTATTTTGAAGAGCCCCGGAAGCTCCGTACGTGTGCACGTGGGTGTACACTGACGATCCAGGAAGGAGATCTGTTTGTTTACAAACGGTCGCGAAAACTAAAATCCTAACCGGGGCCGACCATCACGGCATAGTGTCGCCGTGAAGACAAGCTGATCTCGGCCTCCTCGGCGTTATTTGCACCTTATTTCGAGATAAAGCCGTTTTTATGTTTCAGTATAGAATAGGAGTCAATGGATAATGGCCGCTCTCGGTTGCTTCTGGCTGCGTTGCGTCATGACGTATGCAGTTTTTTCTTTCACCAGCACCCGTAGCAAGCGTCTGAGATGCGGGTTACCATGGAAACCTTATCTCGTCTGTGAACGTGTTTGGCTACCAAGAGCAGCCAAACTGTTAAAAGTACCTATATATTGTATCTCAAAAACTGTAATAGATAAAATCAATGCATTTGGAGCTGGAAAGGGAACCACAAGTTGAGCTGGTTCTCTTTTCAGGTCATATCATCCTCCTGTGGATTTTTATCATCATAACATGCTAGGCTTTGTACCTTAGGCACCGTGCCAACATTGGCACAGGGGAGGGTGATCACATTATTCATGCCATGGAGACTTGAGTTAAAAAATAAATGTATTTGTCGAATTCCTAAGTCAATAATTTGATTACAATAAATGTACCCCCATTGACTCCGAATGGGGACCCAAATGCATTTGGGTCCCCATTCGGAATCAATAGATAAAAAGTCATTTTGGGGGTGAACTACTCCTTTAAGAGCTGGAAAGCATGTTTGTCACTTTAGATTTGAACCACTTTAACCATTGTTTTATATACTTTGCTATTCGAAGATAGTAGACCTACAAGCTCATATCGCGGCACTCTACTCGGTAGTAAATCTGCTATTTTTTAAATGACCTTTAGAGTGGTTACACTGATTCCCCCCCGCCCCCCCTTGAACCCCCTCAAGGACCCCTGGGGGTCCCCGGACCCCACTCTGAGCACCATTGAGAATATATTCTTTCATGTACCGTAACAGCTTTTCTAGGATGTCAGCAGAGGTGGAAGTGGAAGGTAGAAATGAGCTGAAAGGGAACCACAAGTTGAGCTGCTTCCCTGTTCAGGTCATTTCATCCTCCTGCTCTCTTCAGAGCTCCCCAGGGCACCTTGCCTTCTTCTGTGGAGGTTTACCGTCATAACACGCTGGGCTTTGTACCTTATTATTAGTTTACCATGAGAAATGTCACATTTTTTGTCTATGGGTTGGTTCCCTTGACACATCACTGTGACATCACAGGTGATATCACAGGTGACAGGTGACTATGTAAAAGTCCATATATGGTAGAATCCCTTTTATGCCCATATATGAAGATCCCTGATGATCATCGATATACAGTAACTGTCCAGATGGCCAAGGCATGGCCCATATCTGTGTGGCTGGTTCAGATAGGGATCTCCATGTATGGGCATAAAAGAGATGCACTATATACAGTACAAGGATCTCCATTTATGGGTAACTGGTCCGATATACATCACTGGCCAGATGGCCAAGAATTGGCGCGATGTCACCCTGAGGCGTCTTACTAGTTAGATTAGAATGAGGGGAGGCAACCTTAGGCACAGGGGAGGGTGATCACTGGAGGACTGAGCATTGGTTCAACCCGTCCGTTGGTTTGACCAGGTTAGCATTCACCAAGTTAGCATTCACCAGTGTCGGCAGGTTAGCATTTCACTAGCTTAGCATTCACCAACGTCGGCAGGAGGTGGTCGGACCAACGGGAGGTCGAATCAATGCCACGTTACCAATCACTGGCACACTGGCATAAGTGTGAGAGAGGATTTGTCTTTTATAACTACATCGAATGAAGCTGTGAGGAAAAGAAACGAAACGAGAAAGAATACCCCTGTACACCTATTGTCGTGCACTAGACCTCTGGGAGATGGAGTCTATCCTGTTACAATGCACTATAGACCTCTGGGAGATGGAGTCTATCCTATTACAATGCACTATAGACCTCTGGGAGATGGAGTCTATCCTGTTACAATGCACTATAGACCTCTGGGAGATGGAGTCTATCCTGTTACAATGCACTATAGACCTCTGGGAGATGGAGTCTGTCCTGTTACAATGCACTATAGACCTCTGGGAGATGGAGTCTATCCCTCTATTTCAATGCACTATAGACCTCTGGGAGATGGAGTCTGTCCTGTTACAATGCACTATAGACCTCTGGGAGATGGAGTCTATCCTGTTACAATGCACTATAGACCTCTGGGAGATGGAGTCTATCCTGTTACAATGCACTATAGACCTCTGGGAGATGGAGTATATCCTGTTACAATGCACTATAGACCTCTGGGAGATGGAGTCTATCCTGTTACAATGCACTATAGACCTCTGGGAGATGGAGTCTATCCTGTTACAATGCACTATAGACCTCTGGGAGATGGAGTCTATCCTGTTACAATGCACTATAGACCTCTGGGAGATGGAGTCTATCCTATTACAATGCACACCTAAAGATTAAAAAAATACTTCCACGCTTTTTCAGAAATATGTGTGTTGTGAGCTTGTAGATCGGCTATTTTAAAACATCCAAAGTATAAAATAGAGTTAAGGGCCTTTCATACGGAGCGCGGTTGCCGCGTCCTAGTAATTCATTTTCAATGAGAGGCGGGCGGTTATTTTGGCTGCACGGAGAGGTTTAGGGGCGGCGAGGCGAGCGGGCGCGGTCCTGTGAAATTCTCGTGCGCGTGCTCGTTCGTGCATGCGCTCGCAGGCGGCGAGAGCTGGATTTTGGTCAGCTTTTTTCCCGCTTGCCGGCTGGCGCGCAGGAGGACTACAACAATGGCTGCTAGGCGTAATATCGCCCGGCGTTTAGGCCAAGGTGCTTTAGAGTGGTTGCACTGATTTTGCTGGGGACCCCCCCTTGAAACCCCTCAAGGACCCCTGGGGGTCCCTGGACCACACTTTGAGCACCATTGGGAGAATATATTCTTTCATATACAGTAGCAGCTTTTCTGGGATGTCAGCGGAGTTGGAAGTGGAAGGTATAGTACAGGAGATAATAAGAGCAATCGTTCACTTGGTGATACAAGCGTGAACATTGGTACACATCATCTTTGGAGGCCACTCTTTGATTTAAGAAACCGAGCCACTTGAAAATCAAAGATGGCGGCCCCAGAAATCCAAGATGTCCGTCCAAAAACATGTTTTTTCTCCAAATGCATTGATTTTAAGACCCATATATGTATTAAAGTTGAATATAAAGTTGGGCATTGCGGATATTTTGGTACCAAGTAAATGTCTGTATCTATTTCAGTTCTTGAGATAAAGCATATAGGTACACCTGAGTCTGTAAAAGTACCTATATGTTGTATCTCAAGAACTGTAATAGATACAGATAGATACAAAATATCCGTAATGTATTCAACTTTGATATGTTTATGGGTCTTAAAATCAATGCATTTAGAGTTATAAAGGAAAAGACATGTTTTCAGACAGACATCTTGGATTTCAGGGGCCGCCATCTTTTATTTTCAAGTGGCTTGGTTTCTTAATTCGAAGAGTGGCCTCCAAAGATGATGTGTACCAATTTTCACGCTTGTATCACCGAGTGAACGATTCTCCCAAAATACTGCTGTTAGGCGCTGTACTATTTAGTAATGGCGGATATTAAAATACGCATCAAGGGGGTTTGGGGGACATTTTTAGGAAGGCTCCATATAGACATTGTTCAAGGAACCAAACTGTAAAGTCTACCAAATGTCATGGTTTTATGCTTATATAAACCCCAGGTGGGATTCGATCCAACGTCCTTCTGCATGAAAGGCATATGCCCTGACCACTACACTAGGCATCCACAGGATCTGTTAACCATGTTTGTTTAAAAAAAAAAAAAGTTCTATGTAGGCTGAGTGCCTTGATTTTATTGATTTATTTTTTATATTTTGGAGGCTTGGGGTGAAATCAACCTGAGTAAATGTAATCTGAGTATTTCTGACATTTTCGAGTGATCATATTTTCTTTCACTCAGAACAGAAAAATAACGGCCGGTAGAGAAGGGCTCATTTTAAACATGAACGTGATCTGGAGTTAGATCAGACGTGTCAACATTAAAGAGTTTGACATACGCACATTAGTCCATGGGCCATACAAGTTGTCGGTATCAAAAAGGTGGCAAAGGTTACCATGCATTTTTGAAAAGCTCTATATCTGTAGATTATATTTTGGTATGATAACCCTTTCTTAGACACAGCTAAATTGGTGTTATCAGCCGCTAGAGTTGGTGTCCCATTAACTTTACATTACCAGAAAAAAAGCTAAAAATTAATCTGCTTTAAGTAGCATAAGAGGGGTCAAACTAGGGGGTTTTCATGATGCTGAATCCATTGCAAGCATCTGTTTTGCACGAAAAACATTCCTGGGGCTAAAACAACCCCCACAAAAGTGTGAAAGGTGATGACTCATCACTTTTCATCACTAAACTATAGTCTTGTGGGACAGTCTTTAGCCCAAGGAATGTTTTTTTGTGCAAAACAGATGCTTGCAATGGATTCAGCATCATGAAAACCCCCTAGTTTGACCCCTCTTATGCTACTTAAAGCAGATTAATTTTTAGCTTTTTTTCCTGTAATGTAAAGTTAATGGGACACCAACTCTAGCGGCTGATAACACCAATTTAGCTGTGTCTAAGAAAGGGTTATCATACCAAAATATAATCTACAGATATAGAGCTTTTCAAAAATGCATGGTAACCTTTGCCACCTTTTTGATACTGACAACTCGTATGGCACATGGACTACATGCCATGGGCATCCAGGATGTTAACATCAACTCAACCCGACGTGGGGTTTGAACTCACAACCGTCCATATATCAGGCACAGGCACTGACCACTACACTACGGCAGTCACACATAATGGACCTGTCATAAAAAATAAAATAAAAAAGGTTTCATGTAATGTACTTGACGCCTTCTTTCAAAATGATATAGCGCCCCCCTTTGGCCAATTGGGGTAAGATTGGTTTCAGTGATGTTTGGACTAACCCTCTACAGTAGTTCATCATGAAAATTTTACTTTGCATGTATGTTTTAGAGGCAGAAGAATAATTTTCATAAAACTTGCAATATTGATTGAATTATTAAAAAAGCATGTTTCAAGTTTTTAAAAAGTCCGATCTGACAGATCTTTAAATATTGGTCCAAAGTTAATGTAAAAAAAGTTCCATGCACGTGATGCGAAAATTCCGGAATAAAAGCAGGTTTAAGCGTTTTACAAACTGCTCAAAATGAAGGAAAATCAAAGGGCGGAGCTTACTTAACAAAGACACAGATGTCTTCTGCTTGAGTCAAGGCACGCGTGTAAGCAAGTTGCATGTCTTCAAACGAAATGAGGCATGACTTATGCCCCTTTAAAGTTTGAGTTTTCAAACGCTTCGTATAGCACCCCCCTTTGGCCAATTGGAGTAAGATTGCTTTCAGTGATATTTGGACTACTACATATTTGCCAAATGCCATGAACGTGTCACTTTGCATGTATGATTTAGAGGCAGAAGAATAATTTGCATGAAACTGCAATATACAGTGAATTATTAAAAAATAATGTTTCACTTTTAAAAAAATCCGCCGAGACAGATCTGACCGTATTGGTCCAAAGTTCATGTAAAAAAAGTTTCGCGCACGTGATGCGAAAATCCCAGGAGGAGATAGATTTTGACTGTTTTTCATATAATTCAAAATTGTGGGAGAAGTAAAGGTCAGAGGTCAAAAGTCAGAGCGTAAAAGTTGTTCGGCATGAGGAGACGCATAAGTGTATACAGGTTTCATGGCTGGATCTGAAACAGAGCATGAGCTTTATCTGTTCAAAGTTGGCATTTTTCAAAAGCTTCCTACAGCGCCACCCTTTGGCCGATTGTTGCGAGCTTCGCGTTTTAGCCGTTTGGCATAGTCCTCTGCCATACTGCCGAGTTTCGTAAAAAGCGACTGCACGGTCTAGCCGCTAGAGAAAAAGTGGCGGAAGAATAATAATAATCATAATGAGAAAGTCCAATATCAATGAGTGGCCATTTGCCACTTCGTGGCCTTGGCCACTAAATATAGCTGCAAGCAGCGATAATCAGGCCAAGCTATAGACTACGGCAAATAAGCTACATATTGCTACATATTGTACCGTTACTGTACCATTTTGTTTTCACAGGTAAATGCTGAATGTCAGGGTACTGTTTTTATTAATGAAGACCGTGTACATATACGGGTTCCACCCCGCCATTCCAACATGCCGGGGTTCCGAATGCAGACCCCATGGACCCCGGCACTGCCGGGAAAAACGAATGGAATAATAGGCAAATGTAGCCAATCTACATACTGCTCCACTCCACGGGCCGAGGCTCGGCCGGGGAGGGGTCTGTGGACCCCTGCTTCACCGCATTGTCTCCGGCGCGTGCCGGTTCACTACCATTGGGTCTGGGAAAAGTTGGAAGATCGTTCGGGAGAGAATTTCAAAGAAGGGAGGGGGGAGTCCAGGCAAGGAGTCCAGAGACGCCCCTGGCTCCTTAACGACCTCCAGGGCCCGTCGGGGCTGGGTGGCAGGCCGCAAGCCTGCCACCCAGCCCCGAGCTCCGTGGTCCCCAGAACTCTGGGGACCCGTACGGACCTCTGCGCCGCCTTCCCCGGCCTCGGGGACCCCTCGCCAGCCATTAGCTAGCATTAGCATTTTTAGCATTAGCTATTTTAGCATTTTTAGCATTAGCTATTTTAGCATTTTTAGCATTAGCATTTTTAGCATTAGCATGTTTTAGCATTAGCATTGGTTAGCATTAGCATTTTTAGCATTAGCATGTGTTAGCATTAGCATTTTTAGCTAAGCATTAGCGGAAGTAGCGGTTAACATTAGTAGTTAGCCGTCGGTACTGTGGGACCACCCACCGAGTTTGAGACCAGTAACGTGTTGGGAAGTGGAGTTATGGATGTTTAAAGCCCATCCAATAGGAAGGCAGTACTACTCACGCCAAGTCAAGACCCTACCAAACTGGAGTTATACCTGTTTAAAGCTCAGCCAATAGGAAGATAGGGGTGGGGCTTAAAGGAGGCAGGGCTTAAGTAATAGGTCCCCATTGGCCGTATAAGTCTAGATGCCAAGTTTCAAGATGGTACCATGCTGTGAAGTGGTGTTATGGGTGTTTAAAGCCCAGCCAATAGGAATACAGAGGGGGCGGGGCTTAATCAATTACAGCTCCTCCCTATTGCCTGGGAAAAGTCCCAAAAAATCACGTTGCTAGGCAAAAGTATGCCAGAGTAATGTGGCATACTTTTGCCTAGCAACATGATTTCGAATTTAAAACGCTCACACAACGTTGGAATCTTTCTGGCCAATAGGGACGAACTGTAATTGCTGAAGCCCGCCCCCTCTGTCTTCCTATTGGCTGAGCTTTAAACAGACTTTACTCCAGTTTGCAGAATGGTAACCTCTCAAATCTCGGTGTCTGAACTTAAACGGCCAATAGGGACTTATTACTTAAAGTTGTACCATGTAACTTTTTTTATAAAACAAATCTTAAAATGGTCCTAGCTGTTAAATCACTAAAGTTTTAGAACCCCCACTCCGTTATTTTCAGCTTCTAAAGCCTTCTCTTTATATGTTTTCTATGATCCCTGCCCGGGACCGGTTTTCGCGGAAAAAATTGCGTCATCACACTACCGGCCAATCACAGCGAGGGTTATACACTGCCGGCCAATCACAGCGCAGAACATACACTGCCGGGCTCTCTGGTGGGTTTAGGAAACACGCCTTCAGGAAGTACACTGCAGTGTTTACACTGGAGGAGTCTAGCATGTAACTCTCCAACCGCTGCTCGTAGAAGGACACGGGAGACCTCATTGAAAGCGTCTCGGCGAGGCAAGGCGGACACGGTGGTCTGACGGCCCGGTCCGCGAGCGAAAAACGGACGAAAAAAGCAAACGCGACCGCGGTTTGCTATACTGCTACAGACCACCAGTTGAGCAACTTACACAGTATAGCTTTAAGCCCCGCCCCATTTGACTTGTTTCAGAGTCCTTGTCCTTAAAGGAGGGGGAGCAGGAATCTTTCTTTATCTAAATAATGACGCATATCTCTCAAAGATCCCCAAGGATGTCCAAATAAATTTAAAATAAATAAATACACAAAAGACATAGGCACATTTGAAGTTATAATCACACCCTGTACTTCCTTCGACTTCGGGACCACGCCTCTTCCGTGACGTGACGTTCCGTCACAGCTACTACAGTGCCTCGGCTCGTTTCAGTCAGTGAGACAGGCAGACAGACAGGCAGACAGACAGACAGTCACCCCCCTCCCCTCTGCCTGTTTCTGCAGGACTCTCTCCAGTCAGCACTGAGAGAGTGAACGATTAGTGAAATAATTGTTTAATGTTCTGATTGTGTGTACTTTAGCCTACTTCAGTAGTAGCAGAGACACATTGCAGACTGATTGATTGCGTGACTGTTCGTGTTCGCGGCTCGCCGCACGCCCGGACATGTCCGCAAGACTCTGCATCACCGCATGATGTGTAAAGTAACTATAAGTATATTTACTCAAGTACAATGTTGAGGTATTTGTACTTGGATAGTTCCAATACTTTCACTTCTACTACACTACATCTATCTCTGAGGCAAATACTGTAGTTACACCATTAAAATAATTTGAAAGCTTTAGTTACTACAGAAACACATTATAATATTGTAAAACATACATTAACTACCTATTTTATACCTTGGCTGTTTGAAACTAGCCGATCTGCAAGCTCACAATTGTGAGCTTGTAGATTGGCCACTGCGTGTCGCGTCCTAGGCGACTGTCCATGCGAGAATGATATGAGAGTACTTTTACTTAAGTAAAATATGAGTATCTTTTCCACCATTGCGAGCTCGCACGGCCCACGGTCCCGTCACTCGCGTTTGTGAAGGACCTTATAACTAATTCCAGTGGAATACATTTGTCTACCTTCTTTTGGGTGAGTTAATCCAATGTCGTGTCATTGTTTGGTCCAGATGTAGAGAACACATGAATGGAGAGGCAGGGGGAAAAACGGGAGGAGAGAAAAAAAAAACATCCACAGTCAAGCACCGAGGCAACTCCAGCATTTGGCCGAAACGAGCGCCCATCTCGGCTTGGTGTTTCTCAGTGCCTCGCTAGAGAACCGGGTAGCGAAGAGACACGCCCCCAGGCTAGTAAATAGGTGCATGCTTCACTATATAATGGATACGGAAAAAACGGCTTATTGATTCTTCATAAAAAATTGCAAGTGTATAGCATTCACGTTGTTGTGCATGTCAATTAAGAAAGTTATGAGTTCACTTTATTTGAAAGAGTGTAAAATACTGTAATTCCCAAGGCACGTTTCCCATTCTTTTCAATGGGATCACGTGATGTTGCTCTGAGCCCATACGTCATGATTTTGCTCGGCCATTCCCGAGCTCGTGGAGGAGGAGTTTTGAAAAAGTAGGACATTGGAATCTCCGTCTGAATACAACTCTGAAAACAGGCAAGACAACTATATGGTTGCATTGGCAAATATTTTCACAACTACCTAACAATTAAATTGGGACAAAGTAGATGTTATTCTGCTACCCTGTCTTTAATTGGTTTGACGTAGCCCCGCCCCCTCTTCTGATTGGTCGAAACTTGATTGTTCCTCTATTTGGCTCTAATTCATCAACAGTTTGTTGTACATACTTTTGGGTGGTGTCATTTGACTTGTTTCAGAGTTCTTCACCTTAATTTGGTTTAACTTAGCCCAGCCCCCTCTTCTGATTGTCCGAAACTTTATTTGGCTTTATCTCGTCAAACACTTGTCGTACAGACTTGTGGGTGGTGCCATTTGACTTGTTTTAGAGTCCTTCAGCTTAATTAGTTTAACCTTGCCCTACCCCCTCTTCTGATTGGCCGAAACTTTATTTGGCTATTACTCATCAACCGTTTGTCGTACAAACTTGGTGGTGGTGTTGTGGTTGTTTCAGAGTCATTCAACTTAATTGGATTAACTTAGCCCCGCCCCCACTTCAGATTGGCCGAAACATTATTTGGCTATAACTCCTCTTCCCAACACGTTACTGGTCTCAAACATGGTGGGTGGTCCCACGGCCCCAACGGCTAACTGCTAATGCTAACGGCTACTTCCGCTAATGCTAAAGCTAAAATGCTAATAGTAAAAATGCTAATAGTAAAAATGCTAATACTAAAAAAGAAAAGAATTTTAACAAATGCTAATGCTAAAGAAGCTAATTTTAAAAATGGTATTGATAATGCTAATGCTAACAAATGCTAATGCTAACAAATACTAATGCTAATATGCTAATTTTACAAATGCTAATGCTAGCTAATGCTAAAATGCTAATGCTAGCTAATGCTAAAAATGCCAATGATAATGCTAAAAGTGCTAAAGCTAATGTTAATAAAAATGCTAAAAATCTTAATGCCAAAAATGCTAATGTTGAAGCTAATACTAAAAATGCTAATGTAAAAAAATCTAATGCTAATGCTAACACCAACCGTTACACAAGGTTGCACACACTTAGAGAGCTGCAGGCACACTTTCTTAGAAATGTTCATTTCTAGTTTTTCTGTTATCTTTTTCATATTGTAACTTTGTAAATAACCTTATACTGCTTTGCTGCGTCTGGACAACTGATTTTATCCGGGATAATAAAGCTATCTATCTATCTATCTATCTATCTATCTATCTATCTATCTATCTATCTTTATTTACTGCTGAGTGAGAAAACAATGTTGCACATTAAAGGAGTAGTTCACCTCCAAAATTACTTTTGTTCTATTGATTACTCATGCCATGGAGACTAGAGTTCAATACATTTTTTTGGTTTTTGTCACATTCCTAAGACAAAAATTTGATTTGAGTAAATTTACCCCCATTGATTCCGGATGGTGACCCGTTTCGAAACGGGTCACCATCCGAAATGAATGGGGGTACATTTATTGTTATCACATTTATGTCTTAGGAATGTGACAAAAAACTAAAAATATTATTGAACTCTACTCTCCATGGCATGAGTAATCAATAGAAAAAAAAGTCATTTTGGGGGTGAACTACTCCTTTAAGCTAATCATCTGGGGACCTCCCAAAATAAATGTAATATTAGCATTTGTAGGATTTGCATTAATATGTTGCAACATTAGCATTAATATTTAGCAACATTAACATTTTAACGTGGCATTAGCATTTTCAGCATTAGCATTAGCGGAAGTAGCCGTTAGCATTAGCGGTTAAGTCTGTGGGACCACCCACCAAGTTTGAGACCAGTAACATGTTGGGAACTGGAGTTATGGATGTTTAAAGCCCAGCCAATAGGAAGACAGAGGGGCGTGGCTTAGCAATTACAGCTCATCCCTATTGCCCGTCTAATTACACACACCAAGTTTCGAGATTATACCATGCTTCAAACTGCAGTTATAGCTGTTTAAAGCTCAGCCAATAGGAAGACAGGGGCGGGGCTTAAGAGGGACTTGGCTTAAGTAATAAGTCCCTATTGGCCGTTGAAGTCCAGACACCGAGTGTATAGAGCGTGCCATTATGCAAACTGGAGTTATGGCTGTTTAAAGCTCAGCCAATAGGAAGACAGGGGGGCCAATGTTCACAGACATATTTTATTGTGCTCATTAAGTTTACAATGAGTAATACATAGTTTGGATGTCATCTTGAATGAGATTCAAAATGGAGTAGCTCTGTGAATAAAATCAGTTGTTTTTGGAGGAATGTGCAGCAATGGGAATCAAACAGGTGAATGTAATCAAGGTTCATTTATATTCAAGATGACCTGTCTATGTCATCACGCGGCACGTTTCTGTTCACAGGAAATCCAGCAATTAAGAATGGGCTATTTAGGGACTCTTGATATAAACATACACAAAAATGGTTTCTTTTCTTTTCTTTCTAAGTCAATGGGATTTTTGGGCGTTGTGTTTTTGCAAAATACGTCGCCATGGTAACGCGGATCGGAAAGAAAAGTAATAGCTACCTATTCCCGGCCAAGCCGCACGCTTTGATGTATATATTGTGGGGGTGGTGTAAATTGTGCGGCAGTTATTACGTGCCAAAATTTGCAATATCATTAACTAACTACCATATGTAAGTATGGTGGATTACAATAAGTGTTTTGCCATTGCATGGCAGGCACACTTAATAATGTCCGAGTGTTTTAGTCAGAAGAACGTCTCTTCAGCCTGTTCCGTCAGCAGCACCAAGGGGCCTTAGAGCTTCCTGTCATACCAGTGGGTATTTGAAAACAAGAGTAGTTGTATTGGATATTTGTAATGTGATCATTCAACACGTTTTATTTTGAAATGGTAGCAGCCTATTACAGGAAATGGAAGCGGCAGACACTGGACAGAACAGCGGCTCCGTCTGTATACATTATTAGGAGATTTTACCGACAGCACGTCGGGCTGACTCTGCCCCGCTGTCTCCGTCCCGTTATTTACGCCAGTGCCCCTGGCTAAATCATTAGAGCATGCCTCCAGCTACATCTGGGCAAAAGTTGGTGCTTTTTGACTGATCAGCACGAAAGGACCATTTTATCTCCCAAACTTTTGCCAAATAGACCCATCCCCTGACGTTTGGAAGTAATAAAATATCGCTTGATCGTTTGATTTGAATTCATCACATGACACTGTCATGCATGCATGAGGCAGAGCAATGCAAAATATCCTGTTCACCCCCTGATGTGAAACTCACCACTGACAGACAGAAAGACAGAGAGACAGAAAGGCATCTTATCATCAATCTGATGAGGGTAGAGATAGGTAACATTGTACCACTACAGGACCTTTAAGTTCTTTAGTAAACAAGGGTTTATGTAACCCACAGGTGTTACATAGAAGTGAAATAAAACATCGTATTTTGTCCGTTTCTGTCAGATGACCTGGCTGTTCAAATATGTGTCCCAGCACGGGACACATCATCATGTCATTAATGTAGGCCTAGTTTTCTTAAAACATTTATAATGTTTGTATAATGTTTTGAAAAAGGTCGTTTTCTGCTCTGACATCACACTCTGACTTCACTGTGAAGTCAGGGGAACCACAGTAACAGAATCACTTTCATGCCCTTACATGCATGGAGATCCCTGATGTCATCAATATTAATAATCACCTGAGCTAGACATGTAAACATGGGTCTGTAAAGTGAACATGCATATATTCCTTCCCCAAAACTGTTGAATCAAACAATTAAATGTAGGCTAAGTGAATTCATTTAATTCTATATAAATAATAATAAAATGGATCTATGTTCTGATAGTATCGAGTCACTCGATCATGATTGGAGGAAGGCCCCCACTTTATTCTGATTGGAGGAAGGCTGTCACCTACGGGGAAAACTGAAACAGCTTTTTTCTCCTCACAGGGGATAGGGCGGAAGTCCTTAACACTCTAAAGTAACTAGTACTCCCAGATCATAGACCCATTGTGTTATTATTTAACCCATTGTGTTATTATCACTTACACTACCATTAATAATGTAATCAACCAATCAATCATGCTCACCTTTGCTTGTTCCAGCCAGTTTGTTCATGAGGTAGGACTTCCCAGTACGGTACAGACCCACTACTGCCACCACAACCACATGTTGGTCAATCTGCTCTAAGGTCCTCAGGGCACTGGGGTCAATGCACGGTTTGCCATCGCGGTCGCTGTTTATCAGACACACTGGCTCCTTCATTGACACTTTGCCGGCTGCCATGTTGGCCACTGCTAGTGGAGGTACTACAAAAGAGGGTAGGCTAGTCAATCTAAGGTTTGACCCAAAATAAATTGCAATAGTAATGGTTCAAGGTTTTTATGATCCTTAGGGTCATCCAAATAACATATTAAAAATTGTGAATTATATATTTAGTGGATCAAGGTAAATTCAGTGGGTTCATGTTTGAGTCCATTCACTTACTATACAGGAAATAAAAGACCCCCAAAAAATCTTCTTTAAGTAGCATGTGAGGGGTCTAACTAGGGGTTTTTCATGATCCTGAATCCATTGCAAGCATTTGTTTTGCACAAAAAACATTCGTCAGGTTAAAAGCGGACACCACAAAATGGAGCTGGCCCCAGAAAAGTGATGACTCATCACTAATCCATAGTTTTGTAGTTTCCGTTTCTAGCCCAAGGAATGTTTTTCGTGCAAAACAAATGCTTGCAATGGAGGGTAATAGTAGTTTGTTTTCTGGTTCAGGGTTAAAAGCTACAGCAGGGTTGGGCGTTTGGGTGGCACAGTGGTAAAGTTCCTGCCCACAACCGCGGAGGCTGTGGGTTTGAATCTAGCGTGATGCAACCGGCTTTGTCCGGTGTCTATGACACAGTTGGCCTATATGTTCGAGGGTGGGAAGCCGGGTAGGGAGGGTGAGTTGTCACTGCATTTATTTCTGCGAGCTGGGGAGGCACCTCAGTGCAGTAACACAGAAACATGTATGGGGAGGAATCCGTTGACATAACGACTAAATTGGGGAGAGAAAGGGGGTAAAAGATTATTGGCTGCTTTAAAGGAGCTATAGTCAACCTTTTCATTGTAGGGCCGACACTTTGTTTACATCCTAGTCTATAGACTAGAACACTAGAATGTAAACAAAGTGTCGGTCTGACAATGGCCAAAATGATTATTTTATCATTATTTTACGCTTTTTGTGTTAATTTTTGAATAGAAACACATATATGAAGCTTATTTTTTTATAAAATATTTTTGAAACATTATTTTTATTTTAGCAGCCGTTTTACAAGAAAAGGTTGACTATAGCTCCTTTAAATAAGATAAAATAAAACTACAGCAGGAGAAAAAAGAAAATGTTAGGTTGCATTCCTATTCAAGCATTGTACCTAGACATACTGTATTTATGGTTTAATAAACATTGTGATCCAGACAGCCCTGCTGATCGACCCTCTTGTATTTCACATTTGACTTCCTCTTGCTAGTTTTTCACCTTCCTCCTCAATCAAAATTTGAAGAGGACGGTGGAGAAGGACCTTTTTCTTCTAAATTCCCGGCCCTGTCCCACTGCAGTCCAGCAGCATCTATGACTAATAGACTACTTCAATTACGTGAATGTAATATTATATGATTAAACAAAATGTCTTCCTGATCTGATCTGATCTGCTCTGATGAGTTGGAAACAAAAATATTCCTGGCATTACAGTAACAGGTGATGTGCGTACAATGCAATACATGCTCCTTTATAGCCTATTATAAGATTGATTTCGAATGAAAATAGGAGAAAGACTTACCAGAATACAGTTGAAGAAAATGCTGTAGCTTATTCATTTTATTTATTTTTATTTTTGTCTGAGATTATTGGACTTCGTTAAGTGAGCTACACTTCTACTGGCTTAGCTGTGTGTTGCAGTGTGTCAGGGAAGGCGACTCAAGTTAAGTTAAAATATGAATGAAATTGAGCTGGTATAAATACACAGGAGATGTGAGCAGCAGGTTTGACTGGAATGTGAGAGAGGCTGATGCTGCCTATCAAACACTACATGGATTATTCACCTAATTCCTGGGCCCCTCCCACTGTGGGCCTGGCCATGCCCACTTATGCACATCAACAATCTCGGAACCTGACCATGCACTGAATCACTTTACTGAGACTTTAAATTTGCTGAGTAATAAACAAAAAAAGGCACGGGGTAGAGTATGTTTTCGCCCCTGTCCGTCCGTCCGTCCGTCCGTCCGTTAGGGGTGTGAAAGAATATTCTTTATTCGAATATTCGTTCGAATGTTAACAATAAAAGAATATTCGAAAGTAAAACATTGAGCTTCGAATTAATTTATATTTAATTAAAACAAATCTACCGCACTTCTCGCGAGATTCGGTAGACTCATTTGGTAGTGACGGGAAGCCGGACAACGAGACTTCTCCACCGAAAAACACAAAGCATGGATTTCTTCTCTCACGAGTCATTCTCCCCGCACGCAGCCACGGTAACGGTAAAACTCTGTCACACTCTTGTAGACTACCTAATTTGGTTCAAACCAAAACATACTCCATTGGTGTGATTATAATTGCTCGTTTCATGCCTGTGATGGAGTTGGCTGTTCCAACTCCATCACAGGCTGCTGCTGTGACGCTTCGCAACGACGATGCGATGCTGCCAGGCACACAGACATCAAACGGGGCTTGAGCCCCTGCCCTTTTAAGAGAGAATTGTCCACCAAAATGCCCTTTTAGAAATGTCAGCCCCTGCCTCTCTTAGCATTCTTTGCACGTCCCTGACCAACGCGGACCTGGCTGCACGACCGCGACTGTCTACAGTTTACGGTTTAGGCATTTAGCAGATGCTTTTAATCCAAAGCGACTTACAATAAGCAGATAACACAATATATAATATAAATATCACAATAATAAACAAGTTAATATGTCAGTACACCAACAGCAATATAACAATGCAAATGAAATAAATAATTAAAGAAAAAGGTTTCTTAAAAAATAAAAAAATAAAAATAAAAAGATTAGAATAAACAGCTTCGAATTGCGAATGCTTCGAATTATTCGATATTTTCGAATATTCTAATTTATTCGAATCAACGGTGGATTTTCGGGCGAATATTCGAATGCTATTTTTGGCAAATTTTCACAGCCCTACCGTCCGTGTGTGTGTGTGTGTGTGTGTGTGTGTGCAGTGTGTGTGTGCAGTGCGTCCGTCCGTCCGTCCGTCCGTCCGTCCGTCCGTCCGTGCGTCCGTCCGTCCGTCCGTCCGTCCGTCCGTTGTTATTTCTGTGTCAGCCTGCTCTGGCGGAAACATCGCGAAAAACGGCCCCACAAAACTGTGATATAGCCTCTAAAACAGGCTATATTGTGCCAATTACATGGAGGAAAATTATTTCTTAACTAGCCCTTACCCGTTCAAAGATATGAGCTCCGAAATGATGTGCAGTGTGTGGATTATGGGATGTGCACTGTGCACACAGTATATGAGGCATCAATGTAAGAAATACCCGTTCCATTTAACGGCTACAGAGATACTGTGTACCGATCTGCATGATTTTGGACAACATCTGTAACAGGGCCAGAATCCCCCCCCCCCCCCCCCCCCGCCAGCCCGCCCGCCTGCCCGCCTGCACACACACACATTCCCCCCCCCCCCCCCCCCGTGTGTGTGTGTGTGTGTGTGTGTGGGTTTGTGTGTGATTGTGCATGGCCTGAACAACAGCGCCCCTCCCTTAACATGTGTGGTCACAAAAGGTACTGTAGGCTAAATAGATATAGATACACCATAAAAATGCTATTATACAGCATACGATTTGTGAAAGTGACAAACGGGCTTCACAGTTATGTCAGGTGTGTTCATATGCTGATGGTGATGCGATTTCAGATCAATTGCTCCAGCCACCGAGGAGAAACGCTGTTTCATACAGACAGACAGACAGACACTCACTCAGACAGACATTCGCAAAATTATAGTATAGATAGTGACAGTGCTTTGCAAGTATAAGTTTAACCAATTTGTTTCATGTTCTTATTGCTTTGATAATAATACAATTAAATTAAATTAAATCCATATCAGTGGTGAGGATGTATGAATAAATACAAAAACATGAGGGAGATCGAGGCAAAGGGGGAACATGGTTGTGTGTGTGTGTGTGTGTGTGTGTGTGTGTGTGTGTGTGTGTGTGTGTGTGTGTGTGTGTGTGTGTGTGTGTGTCTGTGTGTGTGTGTGTGTGACTTCCATTCATATTAACGTGGGTGTGTGTGTGTGTGTGTAATTAATTGTGTGTTTGTATATTGTAATGGTGGCTGCATGTGTACAGTAGCCTATGTGTGTGTCCACTAAACACAGACAGAGCTGTATGTGTTGCTCAAATTAACTTCACCTTGTTGTAAACTGAAGACAGCTCTCCATTCCTCATCTCTCCCTCTCTCTCTGACCGTCAAACTCAGAGTGAGAGAACCACAGCATAACGTTCTTCTCTTCCTCACTGTTGCATAATCCGGCCGACCGGCCGGTCCTTTATCTCGCTAGCGCCCCCACTACAAACAGTGGTGGCGGCTGACGGTATTGCACCATAGTACTACACCATACAGTAGGTTAAATGGGAAATCCCTGGTGTTATGAAAACTCGATATTTGCCGGCAACATATCGATAATTATCGCGGGAGATAATACCGCGGTATATCGAAATATCGATATTTTGTCCCAGGCCTAATATATAATATATATATGTATATATATTATAGCTGTCAAAATTATCACGTTAACGGCGGTAATACATTTTTGGGATTAATTGTGTTAAAATATTTAACGCAATTAACGCATGCGCAGCATAACCGGCCAATTCACTGCAGCCGTAGTCTGGGATCACTTCACTTTTCGGGCTTGTAACAGGTCTGGAGCAGAAACCACAAAACGTCATGTTGTAGTACTCAAAGGACTACAATTTGGCCGGAACTATCCACCGGAAACAGTTTTAACCCAAAATAGTTCCCCTGCGCTCAAGGACATACTTTTAGGGCCTACCTAATAAACTCCTTGATGCGGAGTAGTTTTGCTTTTGAAAAATGTGTTCGGTATATGCATCTTTTTTTAGTCCAACTCGTAGCGACTGCAAAGACTACACTAGGCTACTCGAGCATTTTAAAAGTGATTGGGGAAACAAACGGAGGGAACCAAATCAGAGCCGCTTCCTCTTCCAGAGGGGGAGACGCTAGCAGAAAAAAAGTTGTTAAACCTCTTGGAAACATCGCTGCCACTGGATTAATAACTGATCATCAATACATAAATAGAGATCTACAACTAACTTTGGCTGTTCAATTGGAGAGGACAACAGCAACACATTAAAATCCACAAATTTAGGCTCCAACTGCTTGCATTAGATCCAGAGAAATGGTCGCGATGAATGCGTGATCATTTGTCTTCAACACTGCGCATATTTGCCAGCAATCCTAGGCTGTGTAACATAGGTTAACGAGGCTCGTTTACCCTGATTTGAACGGGATTTGACATAGGCAATCGGCACAATCTGGCTTGTGCTGCGTGTCAACTGAATGAAGTATCTGTAGCCCAGACAGTTATCAAGTAATCATTTCCCCCTCGTGCTAAAATGACTTTTAAGTTCCACTTCTCCCCAAAATGTATTTTCCATCATGAATGACAAGCCTACTATTGTTGCATTTAGGCTCTTTATTTTCCACACACAATCCGTGTCTGCCAATCCACAACCTCCACCCTTCCAGGGACCCCCGCAGCTCCAGGGACCCCCAGGGACCCCCGCCAAAAAGTTATAAAACGACCAAATGACACCCCCAAATCGGCTGCTCACCGCGTTGCTCTGCCACAGACATAGAGATGTCTACACAAATCTCATCAACATGGATCTCCGGTTCTTGCAAAACACATTTACGGACACAGATCCTACAATTTGTGCCCTAAAACCACGCAAATCGGTACACGGTATCTCTACACTCATGTCTTCAACATGGATCTGTCCCATATAGCGCCACCTTCAGGCCGATTTTTTTAACCCTTAGATGCATGAGTGGGGTCAAAAATGACCCCAGGGGTTGTTATTCTTCAATATCTTTAAAAGTAAAAGTGTTAATATTTTCATATTCCAGGTATTCCTCATAAAACATGTTTGTGACATGAGGCCATTTGCATTTTTATTTATTCTTTCATTAATTTTGAGAAAATTCAGTTTTTTTATCACTACCCCACTCTTCCATGAGTGGGGTCAAAAATGACCCCAATTAAAATCAATGCATTTTTGCAATAAACTACTTTGCTCTCACACATAACTCTGCCATACTTTTGCCTAGCAACATGATTTAAACTTTAAAACGTTCACACGACGTGAGCCTTTTTTCCGCCAATAGGGACGAGCTGTAATTGTTGAAGCCCCGCCCCCTCTGTCTACTAAACGCATGCAGCAGCTGTCACACTTTGCTGTCACACTTTGTTCTCACACGTAACACTGGCATACTTTTGCGTAGCAACGTGATTTCAACTTTAAAACGCTCACACGACTTAGCAGTTTTTCCGGCCAATAGGGACGAGCTGTAATTGTTGAAGCCCCGCCCCCCTGTCTTCCTATTGGCTGGGCTTTAAACAGCCATAACTCCAATCGCAGCATGGTACCGTCTAAAATCTTTATGTCTGGACTTAGACCACCATAGGGATGAGCTGCAATTGTTGAAGCCCCGCCCTCTCTTACAAGTCTGTTGTTTTCGCCTGCCCTGACAGTCACTTCTTGCCCTTAGGGTGTCTTACTGGTAATAGTAGTAATAGTAATATTAGTTATAGTAGTAGTAATAGTAGTAATAGTAATATTAGTAATAGTAGTAATAGTAGTAATAGTGGTAGTATTAGTAGTATTAGTAGTAGTAATAGTAGGAATAGTAGGAATAGTAGGAATAATAGTTGCGACCGTAGGTCACAAGTATATATGTGAACGGTCACAGCGTGTCCGTATGTATGTATGTATCTCTGTCACGCCTGAGACTGTGGTTCTATGGGTTTGTTGCTCTGACATCATGCTCTGATGTCACTGTGATGTCAGGGGAACCACCAGGGACGTGCTGGGCCCCTGATTCAGCCCGGGAAAAAGAGTTGGAGAGGCCCTCATTGCGCGCTATAGAGAGAGATCTCTCTCTATGGCGCTGCTGCTACTCAAAGAAGTGACAAGCCAGTGGGCCAATTACATGAGTTATATTTCGTCATTGTCGGGTGGAAACCTTGTATGTCCAAAACCATTTTAAAAGTGATTTAAACTAGTGAAAACAGCCGATCTACAAGCACACAACGCCTCGCACCGCGAGGCGTTGTGTGCTTGTAGATCTGCTGTTTTCACTACTTTTGTGCAACAGCCTTGTATGATGAAGCAGGGCTTTGCTTTGCGAAAAAATGTATACATTTGAAACTTGGAGATACGAGGTTTCTGCCCGACAGTGACGATTTACTTTGTTGGCCGCCCAGCCCCCAAAATGTAACGAAGGCCGGCATTTTATTTTTTATTTTTTCCATGATGGTCGGCCTGGACCGGCCGGGAATGAACCGGCCGTTCGGTAGTTGTCCCACTTTTCCCAATGGCCAGCACGTCCCTGGGAACCACTCTAACTGAATGGGTTTGCCGCTCTGACAACACACTCTGTTTTATGCCCATACATGGAGTTCCCTGTCATTAATATTAAGCCCATATCTAACAGGTCTTCATATGGGAATAGCCATACCGGTATATATGGAGACCACATTGGCCACATACCACACTAACAGAATCCATATATGGCCAAGACAGCCCATATCTGTGTGGCTGGTTCTACAGACAAGGTTCTACAGACAGGGATCTCTGTTAGTGTGACATCACAGTGAAGCCAGAGCGTGATGTCAGAGCGGCAAACCGATTTTGTTAGAATGGTTCCCCTGACATCACAGTGACATCAGAGCACGATGTCAGAGCAACAAACCCATAGAACCACAGTGTCAGGCGTGACAGAGATACACACATACATACGGACAAGCTGTGACCGTTCACATACTAAACTTGCGACCTACGGTCGCAACTATTATTACTATTATTACTACTATTACTATATTACTACTACCATTACTACTATTACCAGTAAGACGCACTAAGGGCGAGAAGCAACCGTCAGGACAGGCGGAAACAACAGACTTGTAAGAGGGGGCGGGGCTTCAACAATTACAGCTCGCTGTGACACCGCAGCTACATGGCAACGCTCTGGAAAAAGGTTTATAGGCCTGTCCACTCCTGGCATTGTGTAATGCATCAGGTGGCCCCGACCCATACACACATTGTGGAATGCATCCCACCCGGCATATACTGTACACACCTTGACTGGCAAGGGAATATGGTAACAGTATTCTGTTGTATGATTCTAGTGTAGATATGTGTATTGCAACAATAAGTTGTAGTTGATTCAACATCCGAAGGTGCATGTATTTTTCTCACTACACACTAGTGTTCCTCTGCACTCAATTACAATTTAAGGACCTTTAAGACCGTTTTTTATAACAAATTAGCCTAATTGTCATATGAAAGAGTCAAACATTCTGAAAATAGCCGATCTACAAGCTCACAACTCCGGGGGCAGCTTGCCCCAGGAAATGTGCCAAGCTCAATAGGGAACAATGGGTATGTGGCACATATGAGCCCTTGGATGAACCAGTAAACATACTATTCAGCCTTTAAATCCTGTCCGCTGGCCTACTGGTTCAGGCGCATACCACTTAGGCATTGCCACATAGGCATGGTTGCCTGGAGGTGTCGCCGGTTCGATTAGCAATCCGGACAACCCTTGCCGCATGTCACTCCTCATCTCTCTCCCCCATTTCCTGTCAGTCTACTGTCCTATCGAATAAAGGCATAAAAGCCCAAAAACAAATCTTAAAAAAAAATAATCCAGTCCTATATTGCGCTGATCAGAGCAACGGTCACCTAGTTATGGTCATTTGAAATGTTAGATACTACAGTACTGCTACACTTGAAGTACCATGAAGTATGTTCATAATCCATATAGATGCAACTATGCAAAGCAGATGTACTATTCTGCTTGTACCTCGTTGTGACTGAGAGTGATAGATGAAACAACAACCAAAAACGTCCTGCAACAATGACATAATACGCTCTTGAAACGTAAGAAGGAAAAACGATAGTGGCCTGTGGCTGTATGAACAAAGAGACTTCAATGTCTCATTGTGCACCATGGTGCCTAATCTGAGTTCCCAGAATATGTTTTGCCACCGCATAAAAGCGGGAGGGGAGAGAATATTATAACTAACACGCTAGATGGAAAAACGATAGTGGCCCAAAATGTGACTTCCAAGACGATACCAATGCTGATGCAAGCTGGAAGGAAAGATGACAATGATTTTATTAGCCGAGAGCCATGGAAACGTGAAGAAGGATGTAATTAAGTATCTTTGATCTCCTACAAAGCATGTGGTTATATAACAGTTTCCCATTTCTCCGCTAAGCACGTGTTGTTTACTCATTTGTTTTACAAAATGTCAACAGAGGAGTGTCCGCACGTTGTCTCTGGGCTGAATGAAACTAGAAGCATGTGCTCTTCCGAGAACAGGTCTCTGCCAGGTCAGGTAGGTTATTGTCTTGCAACAATTAAATAATACGCACTTGAAATGTAAGAAGGGAAGAAAATAGTGGCTCTATGAACAAAGAGGGTGAGAATATTAAGACGCTAGATGGGAGGCCCCAAAATGTGACTTACAAGACGATAGCAATGTTGATGCAAGCCGGAAGGAAAGATGATATTGATGCATGTGAGCTCAGAGCTATAAAAACGAATTAAGTATCTCTGGTCTTCTTCTTTTCGTGTCTTCGAAGCATGTGGTGGTTATCTAACAGTTTCCCATTTCTCTGCTAGGCACGTGTTGTAATCATTTGTTTTACAAATGCCTCCAGAGGTCCCACCTATGACACCAGCATAGGGAGTGTCTGCACGTTGTCTCTGGGCTCCTGAACTTCCTGGAGTGTTGGGATGCCGTCCCCTGTAGCGGGGTGACTGTCATGGTCACTACCTCTGCCTCAAATGCAAACCACTGCGTTGACCTTCAGTGACTAACTGCTTGTTGACCAAAAAATATATTATGAATGTGTGTGTGTGTGTGCGCGCGCGTGCGTGCGTGCGTGCGTGCGTGCGTGCGTGGGTCTTACATGTTTCGCCCATTTGTGGTGAATGATGGAGACAACCATGCCATGGTGCAGTATGACTCTCATCAGCAACATTTAGGGCTTCATAGTCTCATCAGGGACATTTAGGGGTTCAGTGTCTCATCACCCACTGAGCAGTTTTCGGGCTATTAGACGTCTAATATAGGTCTAAACGCTAGTCTAAAATTAGTCCAGACACCAATTTTCGAGACGGTACCATGCTGCAAACTGGAGTTATGGATGTTTAAAGCCCAGCCAATAGGAGGAAAGAGGGGGCGGGGCTTCAACAATTGCAGCTTATCTCTATGGTGGTCTAAGTCCAGACACCAAGTTTTGAGATGGTACCATGCTGCAAACTGGAGTTATGGATGTTTAAAGCGCAGCCAATAGGAAGACAGGGGGGCGGGGCTTCAACAATTACAGCTCTTCCCTATTGGCCGGAAAAAGTGCCAAGTTGTGTGAGCGTTTTAAAGTTGAAATCACGTTGCTACGCAAAAGTATGCCAGAGTTAGCTGTGAGAGCAAAGTGTGACAGCAAAGTGTGACAGCTGCTGCACGCGTTTAGTGGACAGAGGGGGTGGGGCTTCAACAATTACAGCTCGTCCCTATTGGCGGAAAAAAGGCCCAAGTTGTGTGAGCGTTTTAAAGTTGAAATCACGTTGCTAGGCAAAAGTATGGCAGAGTTATGTGTGAGAGCAAAGTAGTTTATTGCAAAAACACATTGATTTTAATTGGGGTCATTTTTGACCCCACTCATGGAAGAGTGTAGGTATTGGTTGGTCATGCATCCAAGGGTTAAGTAAGATTCTGTTGTCCTTTTCCTAATTTCATTGGCTCAATATTCTTGTCTAGTTATCAATGGTAAAACTTGTTTTATTTAATTAGAGAGTTTTGCTAAACAGTAATCCAAAAGTAACTGAAAGTAACTAGTAGTTACTTTTTAAATTGTGATAATCAGATTACGTTACTGACTACATTTTCTTTGCAAGTAACTTGTAACTGTAGGGGATTCCTTTTTAAAAGTAACCCTAACAACCCTGATTACATGGAAGTCTATGGTAACCATGGCAACGCGAGACATTGAAGAGAAAAAATCATTGCAACATAAGTGTTAATAAAAACAACAAATTAACAATGTAACTAAATAATAAGAAATATAATTAGATTAAAAATGTTGTGTTATACAGTATTAGCACCGAGCGGCAGGCATGCGTGCACACATTGCACGTGACATGACGTGCATGTGACGTCATGAATTTAGAGGGCCACCACTTAAAAAATCCATATCACACCACTGGTTAAGATAATGACTGACTGACTGACTGACTGACTGTCTGTCTGTCTGTCTGTCTGTCTGTCTGTCTGTCTGTCTGACTGTCTGTCTGTCTGTTATCCATCCATCCATCCATCTGCAGCATAAAAATTAATAGATTATCTATCCATCCATGATCTTGTAGATCTGCTATTTTCATAACTAAATGTAATGCCTCAACTCCTACATTGCCACGCCCGGACTAACAATGGAACTACCTGGAGCTTAAGCGCCAGGGCCCGCCGTCTGCAGGGCCCTGCGAAAATTATATTTAAAAAAAATATATATATATATATATTTTATTATTATTTTCCCCTCAACAATTCACATAATTTGTTGCTCATGTACGATATGCTATAAACACTGTCGGTCCTGCAGCCTGCTGGGCCCTGTGTGAATTAGGCTATTATTGAATACTCATGGGATCCCTTCTGTTATTTTGAAAGCCTCCCAGTTGTACTGTAGGAAGCGCAAAGTCCGAGTACTTTGTAGCCATTTGACACAAAACAGACACTGTCAGACAGACTGGGATTAAACACAAGAAGATAAAACTTCAAACTGGATAAGAATTAAGCATTTATGACTTATGTAGACAAGTGTGTGCGTTCTCTTTCAACCCCTGTGGCAGGCAGCAGGTGAGTCTAATCATGATCTCATTTGGTTACAGCAGGGGTCCTCAATAGGCGGACCGCGGTCCATGTCCGGACCGCGGCACATTTCTGAGAAATCTCCGCACAGTTGTATCGGACTGATTGTGTGATGTGTGTTTGTGTGTGTGCGTGGGTCAAACACATACACAGGCTCACAAGACACACCCCTCCGCTAATTTGCAAGCCCACAAAGCGTCGCGGATGCAACGTGCTGTGGGCTTGTAGATCAAAGGTTTTCTTTTCCTCCTACGCAGTCTGCTCTCCATGCTGCTCCCCCTCCCCTCCCCTCCCCTCCCCTCCCCTCCCCTCCTCTCTCCTCTCCTCTCCACACACTGCCGCTCGCTGCTTGAAAAAAGTTGCTAAAACCTCTTGGAAACCATTGCTCCCACTGGATTAATAATTTAAAGATCTTCTACCTTTGGCTGTTCAATTGGAGAGGACAACAGCAACACATTAAAATCCACGATGTAAGGCTCCAACTGCTTGCATTAGACGAGAAATGGTCGCGATGCGTGATAATGCGTCTTTAACAATGTGATGTGTCGTCGCATATTATTGCCAGCTAGGCTGTGTTAGGTTAATAACTATGACTCGTTGACTAGTTCATGGGACAGAGGCCAGAATTTCATGAAAAGCAATAGATTCTGGTGGCAAATTCTAATGATGATTTTTATGTTCCCACATGCCCATGGTATCATTTAAGCCCTGGTAGCATCACCAACCTCGTAGCTTTCTACCTGTTACCACCACTTTTATATGAGAAATAACCGAAATTCTCGTTTTTTATTAACTTCCATATAGTATCCTTATAATGCAATTGAATATGTCAAATCATGCCTGGAATTGATTGTGACTGAATTATAAAACATTGTAATGCAGAAGAATATTACTTAGAAATGCAAAAAGTTAGTATACAGAGACATTATTTTAAAAAAGGGTAAAATTTGATACATTTTCGTTTTTTGAAGGTCACAAAATGTGCTATATTTTCCTAAATATTTAACATAGAGACTTGCATTTAGCATTAAAATGTGCACATAAGACTCTGTGATGTTGTGAAATATAACTATTAAACAGAAGAGTTTAGTTGAGCTTAGGTAATTATGACATCGAAAGACCATGCCTCATTACATTATTATCATTATTACATATAAAATGATTCATTTTCATGTGTCATATTCAGAGTTAATTAATCAAAGTTATCATCATCACTTGCAAGTGAATCTATGTGTTCAGTCACCTAGATCAGTGGTTCTCAAAAGGGGGTACGTGTAACCCTAGGGGTATGCGGGGGTACTGCAGGGGGTACGTGAGAAAAACTAGAAAATGAGAATATGTATTTTATGGTTAATGATAAAACATTGACAGAGATGGTGTGAAGCTGCTCATCTGTACATTTCTAAACCAAATTACATCAATTACTTGACTAGTGGTGACTGGTATGGGGCTGTTAAGTATGACATCATTTTGTAGGCAGAGGAGAATTTCTGCCCCCAGTTTCCGTGAATCTTTTTACTATTTTTACTATTTACACATTTTTCTTCTCTTTGTTGTTGAAAGGAAAGTGTTAGAATTATACTTTAGTCGTTATTTTTGTCTCGGATCTGTTGAAAATAGCGAGGGACAGAAAATGCTCTGGGGCAGATTCTCCTCTGCCTACAAAATGATGTCACGGCTTAAAAGCCCCATTGAATAGAAAGCAATGTTTATTTGCCATTATGCTATTTTATTTTGAATGTAAAGGTATTGGAACTGGACTTTTGTTGTACATTTTGCTGTAGTCAGGGAAAGGGGGTACTTGGCTTTGGAAATCAGTGTAAGGGGGTACTGTAGCCAAAAAAGATTGAGAACCACTGACCTAGATCATCATGGACATTCTGACAGTCCTTTAACCAACGCATTTGGGTGCACTTCAGTCCATTTTCAATGCAAGCGCAGATTTAGCATGGTTTCAATAGATCTCTGTGACTAGATTGGAGTGATCCAATCGTTCACATAACCGTGGTTACAAACATCGCTATATTGGATCGCTCCAATATATGATAGTACACTACCAGATCAGTCGGTGATATATCAATAAGAACTACGAGTTCAAGTCCTCCCTGTGGGAAACGGACAGCTCCAGCTCACAGAGACAAGCCCAGTTAGCCCACTGTCTCCGAAGGAACAGAAGCAACCCCCATGCAGAACAGCTTGTTCCACCCGATTCTCAGGGACCACGTTGACACAGTAGAACCTGGTACAGGTACTAGGCGATGTCCAGCTGGCCGATGCACAGATGTCAAAAAGGGGAACCCCCCTGAACTATATTCCCAAGAGGTGGCCATACCCTGAATGAAATGTGCCACTACAGCGGATGGCAGAGTCTGTCCGGCCAAGCGATACGCACAAGCAATGGTACCAACAAGCCAATGTGAGAGTCTCTGTTTCTAAATCCTTCAGCCCAGGACTCTTATCACCATAGCATACAAAGAGCTGATCAGTCAGCCTTTGTCCATATGACATACTGTGTGTCCAAAGCTCTCACCGGGCAGAGGACGTGCAGAGCATCACCCAAGCCGTCAACACTCATGGGAGGGACATAAGCTGACGGATACAGAAACCAGTTCACATGTCCTACGGAGAGAACCTTTTGGCAGAAATGAGGAAATGGTTTGCAAGGTGACACTCGACTTGTCGTGTCCCATCTGAAGACACTCCTCTCTCACTGAGAGCGCATGGAGCTCCCGAGTGCTGAGAAGTGAGAACACCAAGCCAAGGTCCCAAATGAGACCCTGAAGAGTCTGGTTGGAGGCACCTTACTCCTACACGTGACAGCAACGGGGTCTTACCCAGCTGTACGTCAGCTCCACCAGAATGGCATGGAGAGATAGCAGCAACATACACCTTCAGTGTGTTAGCCGCCCAGCCCTTATCCAGCAGTGACTGCAGAACATTCTGAACATCACAGTGTTCTGGATCAGCACTGTGGGTCTCGCACCATGTGTGGAACAGTCCCTGTACGGCACAATAGTAGAAGGGGCTCTGGAACTAGATGCACCTCTCAGCTGGAGCTGGAGGCGATCAGAGCCCGGGTGCCACAGGGTCCCCTGAGCCTGTGAAGTGTGAAAGCAGGTCAGGCCTCAGAGGCAACAGCGTCCCCATGAACAGAGACAGCAGCATCCTGAACCAATGCAAGTCTCTATGTTAAATATTTAGGAAAATATAGCACATTTTGTGACCTTCAAAAAAACCAAAATTTGACCTATTCTTTTGAATTTTTCCTCTGTATACTACCTTTTTGCATTTTGCAAATAATATTCTTCTGCATTACAATGTTTTATAATTCAGTACCAATCAATTCCAGGCATGATTTGACATATTCAGTTACATTATAAGGATACTATATGGAAATTAATAAAAAAACGAGAATTTCGGTTATTTCTCATATAATAGTGGTGGTAACAGGTAGAAAGCTACGAGGTTGGTAATGCTACCAGGGCTTAAATGATACCATGGGCATGTGGGAACATAAAAATCATCATTAGAATTTGCCACCAGAATCTATTGCTATCAACCCCACTATCCCATGGCCTAGACCCTGGTTTGACCGGTCATTTGACAAAGGCAATCAGCACAGTCTGGCTTGTGTCAACTGAATGTCAAGTAATCCTCTCCCCCTCATGCTAAGTTCCACTTTATTTTCCATTCTGAACGACAAGCCTAATATTGCATTTAGGCTCTTTAGTTTCCAGTAATTAAACTATAAGCCAGTGTTTTATTGCTAAACAATAAATGGTAAATAATGTAGCCTACTCTACATGCATAAATAATTATCCATCCATCTTCAACCGCTTATCCGGCATCGGGTAGCAGGGGTAACAGTTCCAACTGAGATTTCAAAAGTTCCTTAATAATAATAATAATAATTAAAATAAACAATTCTAATGATTATAATAAGCATACATACATACAGTACATACTGTATAAATGTATCCGCCTTATTTCGCCTTTTTTTCGGACCTGGACCAGTTTCAAAAAAATATTTCTGGACCTTCAAGATTTGTATTTAAGGACCCCTGGGTTACAGTATTGTAGCGACTCTCTCCCTTTCTCTCTCCCCCTCTCTCTCTCTCTGGCCAAGTGCGCTGCCGCTGATGAAAGTGAGAGAGCGCACCTTCTCCCAAACAGGGAGCCTAAGGACATGCCTATTGTTAGTTTATTTATTAATCTAGCCCTGCGCGCGCGTGTACTCCTCCCACATGGGGAAGAGTGGGCGGTCGGGCAGGCGGGCGGCGGCGGCGGGGGCTTCCTTTGATTTGGAGAAGCGCCAGGGCCCGGGGATTTTTAGATCGTCACTGTACATTGCAAGTGTTTGTCTGGGTGAGGGGTCCCCAGTTCAAATGATTCTTTTGGGGGTAACAGCCTGAAAAGGTGACGGAAAGGATGACAAAAAAAAACTGTTTTTGGTTGAGAGGGGGATATAGAACCTTTTTGTGGGGAGCGTGGGTGGGGAACAGAACCTGGGGAACATAGAACCTTTTTGGGGGGTAAGTGGGGTACATAGAACCTGGGGAACATAGGGTGGACCCTGTGTTGATGTAGAACATGTAGCTTGTAACTTGCTTTGCTAGATCTCTCTGGGGATAGCTTCAGCTTCGCTGTAGCTTAAGCTATATTTCATAGAGAGTAACTTGTAGCTGTAGCTTATTACATTTTCCAAGTAGCTTGCCCATCACTGACGACTTGTAGCATGTTGTTGTTTTTTCATTGTAGGCAGTTTTTTTTTCTTCATGCGGATATCATTCTAATATGACCGGCAGGGCGGTCGTTAACGTCAACGCTACGCCACTCACGAAAGCAGTCGTGAACGCCACGCTATAGGTTCACACTTTTATTGATTGATTGATTTGATTGATTGGAGACAGGCAGATTGGAGCACAAGCACGGAAGCAGCCAAACACTCTGATCAGTGGGCACCACACACACAGCACGAATGGCGACAAGCCTCCGTCTTCCAACACTTTCTCACTTTTCATAGGCCTATATACATCCAGTCGTCAGCAGGGTTAAGAACTTCACTAAATAACTCCCTCGCAAAAGCTTTATTCCTTCTCATTTAGCCTCCGACAAGTTTTCCTCTAGCTATAGTTGAATTTAGTCCACTCTGTTATTCTTTTGGAACATGGGACCCCATGCCAGCAAAACAAATGCATGTGGAGTAGGGGTAGCATTGATTGATTGATTGAAGGCTTTATTAGAAGTTTGCATAGGAAAATGTACAGATTCATGACGGTACAGTTCACTGGTACAAGGTCTACTAAAAGGAGATCCATGAAAAGACTAAGCTTATTTCAACAGGAAACCATTAAAGTATCTCATATAACATTGAATGACAGACAAATAGAACACAGTACTATGCAGTAGATATGTAAAGAAAAAAGAAAACAGTAGGTCTATACAATCAGTAAGTACAGTATATACAATATATACAAGGAAGGGGCAGGTAACAGTAAGTCTAAACAATCAGTATGTACAGTATATACAAGGAAGGGGCAGGGAGGGTAGGGTTGGGCTAGGTTTTTTACCAGTTGCGAACGGCTGCTGCCTGTAAGTGGTTTTTCAGGGCATTTTTAAAGGATGCTAGTGATCCACACTCCTTTATGGCCTTCGGTAAGGCATTCCACATTTTTGTGGTGTAGCAGAAGAACGAGTTCGACCCTTTCTTTGAGTTGACTCTGGGTTGAACGTGATCTGTGGCACTGCCTCTGGTGTTGTAATTATGGACATCCTTAACGTTTATAAAGTATTTTGACAGGTACTTGGGTATCATAGTGGTGTGGTGTATCTTGTACACCAGGCCCATTGCAAGTTGCTGTACTCTGTCATCTACTCTGAGCCACCCTACTCTTAACTGGTGAGTAGCGGTGAGGTGAGTCTGATAGGGAAGGTTAAGCAGGACCCTAATTAGTTTATTTTGGGCTGTTTGGAGTTTAGTTTTAAGGGCTTGTGGGGCGTCACGCTACCATACGTGGACTCCGTAGTCAAAGAGGGGCTGGATTATTGCACCAGCTATGGTCTTCAGTGTGTTGAAGGTCGACCTAAAACAAAGTCGACCCATACTCGTTTCCCAACGGGTCTGTGGCCTTAAGCTATGCAGAATAGACCAAAATCTAATCTTTGCTTCTGGGGATCCCTGGAACAAAGTATTTTGCGATGGGGGTCCGTGGCCAAATACATATCATTCTGGGGGTCCTAGACATGACAAAGTTTGAGAAACAATGATAGCAACATACGGTAGGTTTTTTCAGGAAAACTGTTAGGATTTAGAAGACAATTTTAGAATGTGCCTATCAGTGGTTAAGGACCCCCAAAATGTGTTTTTGGCTGCGGACCCCATTCTCAAAATAGTTTGTCCCACGGATGGACTCCTATCGCAAAATAGTTTGTTCCAGGGACCCCCAGAAGCAACCTCCGTGAAGTTGGCACCCCATATTTTGAAAACATATATAAAAGCCCTAACCCTAACCCTAACCCTAGCAGCACAAATTATAAAATGTACGGGACAATTCAGCACAGATCCAGCACTAAAGAATGACAACATTTTATGTTTTCAACATATGGGGTGCCAACTTCAAAGAGGTCCAGAACCTAAGATTAGATTTCGGTCTATTCTGCATCTAGCTTAAGGCCACAGACCCGTTGGGAAACGAGTTTGGGTCGTCTTTGTTTTAGGTCGACCATTCCTGTATTCGGAGTAGGCACTATAGGCAGCTAAATTTGTGCCTGATGAGAAATGACGTTAAAATAAATTTTGATATCTCTTTAGAAATATCTGACAAATTAATACTAATGGTGGAGTGACTGTCAGTCCATGCACACATCTTGTCAAAAGATGAATACCTTAAATGGATGGTCATTTATTTGAGTTATGTTTGTATTTAAGCACCTGCTCTGTGCTGTTTAGTTTACATTTGCTCTTTGTTTGCACTGATCATAATTGTGTTTGCCTTTGTAAAGGTACAGTAGCTACCTCGAATGTAAAAACAAAAAAGCTTGCAATTTAAATGTTGCAAAATGTTGAAAATAAACATTTGTGTCAAACATGCCATTTCTTTAATGGAATGTAGCCTTTGCCATCTACCTAGGTTCTAAATTATCAGACATGTAATGGAGACATGTAAATGAATAGCTTTTAAGCTGTATACTGGTTTGATTCATGCAGAGTTGCAGACTAATCTGCATGGTATTTTTTGACATTTACTTTAGGAAGAAAGGTTTCTCTCTTCAAGATATAAACCTGAGATATAACCTGGGATTCGACTTGAAAAGCTTGTGACTTACTCGACTCGACTTGACAACCTTGTGACTCAAGTCGACTCGCCTTGACAACCTTGTGACTCGACTCGACTTGACTTGACATAACCTTTTGACTCGACTCGACTTGACTTGTCCACAACAGAAAAACTTGAGACTTGCTTGAGACTTGGACGCGGATACTCGCTTGGGACGCGGATCAGAGGGACTGCGATGACTCTAGCACTGCGGCCAACCATATTTTATACATAATACGTAATGTCTTATAAGTAATAAGACAATACAATCGACAACCTCTTTCAAGACTCCTAACCTCAGTAAAACTATACCTAAACCTAACCCTAACCTCAGTAAAAGTAAAACTATGCCTAAACCTAACCCTAAACCCTAACCCTAACCAAATTAGGACTAATGAGATGTAGGACTAATGAGATGTAGGACTTATGGGCAGTCCCCGAGTTTACTGACATCATGCTCTGATGTCACTGTGATGTCAGGGGAACCATTCTTAACAGAATGGGTTTGCCACTCTTGACATCATGCTCTGGCTTGATGTCCCTTTTAAGCCCATATATGGAGATTGCTGATGTCATCACGAGTCACAATTGCAAATTACGGTAATTACGTCCATGTCCGTTTTATGCCCATATATGGAGATCCCTGCCCCGATGTCATCAATATTTAAGGGATATTTCACTTTCAAAAAAACTTTTGGTAATTGTATCATCTAATCAGGTTTTTTAGAATACCCTGAACAGTTGGCCCAGGGCCTCTCCCCACACACACCCATTGTAACTTCAAACTTCATTTTAACCATGATAGATTCATTAAAAACACCCATTGTTTTTTTCTGGTGACTCATACTACCCTCCTAATATGTGAGCAGGCCGTCTGTTTTCATTTATTTTTAATAATTATTTTTTTTGTATTTCATTTTTCCAAATAATTATTAAAAATAAATGAATTAGGAGGGTAGTATGAGTCACCAGAAAAGATAATAGGTGTTTTTAATGAATCTATCATGGTTAAAATGGAGTTTGAAGTTACAATGGGTGTGTATGTGGAGAGAGGCCCTTCCACTGCTCCCTGTTGAAAGTGGAATATCCCTTTAAGGGCATATCTGGGAATGCCCATATTTGGTAATGCCCATATATGGATATATGGGCATCTCCATATATCTGGGTAACTGGTCTGATTGTTTAGTTGCGACCGTAAGGTCGCAGTTTAGTATCAAAACCTCCACCGGCCGTCCGTCACGTCACACGTCACACCTTTGCCCTGCTCATATCTCCGCATCAGTATGACATCACACTGCTGACATCAGTATGACATCTGATGTCAGCAGTGTGATGTGTACACAAACCGTTGTGTACGTTGCTGTGGCAACAGTCTGTTGTTGCTGGTCTGTTAGTGTACGTTAGCAACCACCTTAGCAACCATGGTTTTACCCTAGCAACCAACTGTTTACCCTAGCAACCAACTGTTTACCATAGCAACCATGTTTTTTTACCCTAGCAACCAACTGTTTACCATAGCAACCATTTTTTTTACCCTAGCAACCAACTGTTTACCATAGCAACCATGTTTTTTTTACCTTAGCAACCAACTGTTTACCATAGCAACCATGTTTTTTACCCTAGCAACCAGCTGTTTACCATAGCAACCATGTTTTTTACCCTAGCAACCAACTGTTTAACTCATTGACTGCCAAGGCCCGAGTTTCCCGAGTTATTACAGTAGTCCCAGGCTGCCACAGCCCGAGTTTCCCGAGTTGGAAGCCAAAAAAAAAAAAAAAAATAATAATTTTTTTTTTATAAAAATATTTCTAAAAATGCCTCAAATGTATTAGGCATGATCGCAATTGCGAAATTGCATGTTTAGCCCCATAACAAACACATCTTTCAAAATGTCAAAAATGGCTGTTTTGTCTGACTTTGAAGGCTTGTATCTCATGAATGCCTGAACGGATTTCCAAGCGGATTTTTTTGTTTGAAAGCTGTTAAAAAGTACTACACATATGGTGCATGATCTAGGCATGGGCGTGCACGATCCGTGCACTAAAAATTGATCTGTGCACTCGAAATTTAGGAAGGTGGCAGTGTTTGTTTTGTCTGACTTTGGAGGCTTCTATCTCATGAATGCCTGAACGGATTTCCAAGCGGATTTTTTTGTTTGAAAGCTGTTAAAAAGTACTACACATATGGTGCATATATGGTGCATGGGCGTGCACGATCCGTGCACTAAAAATTGATCCGTGCACTAGAAATTTAAGAACGTGGCATCCTGGTACTTGGCGGCCATCTTGAAAAGGGCATTCAATGAGTTAACATATGGAGTTATATGTTGTTCGTGTCCAAATATGGGGCTTGTGAGGTCAGACAATGCCGGTCTTATATAAAGGTCATTTGTGTACGGTGTGATGTCATACTGATGTCAGCGGTGTGTGGAGATAAGCGACCAACGGTCGCTTATCTCCCGATTAGGGAGTCTTACTGGTATACATCATTGGACAGATGGCCAAGAATTGGCCATCTGGCCAGTGAGGTGTCTTTGCGACCGTCAGGTCGCAGTTTAGTATCAAAACCTCCACCGGCCGTCCGTCCGTCCGTCCGTCCGTCGGTCACACGTCACACCTTTGCCCTGCTCATATCTCCGCATCAGTATGACATCACACTGCTTGGTGTGTGCCGTCAGGGTCATTTGTGTACGGTGTGATGTCATACTGATGTCAGCAGTGTGATGTCATACTGATGTCAGCAGCTATGTCTCTATATATGGAGTTATATGTTGTTCGTGTCCAAATATGGGGCTTGTGAGGTCAGACTTAGTGAGATTCGTCGGTTATCTCCATATATGGAGGGAGAACCAGCTTATGAGCCGATGAGTTGTGTCAGAGTCGAGATCCTGCTTGCATCTAATCTGTCGGTAGATAATGCCGGTCTTATATAAGGGTCATTTGTGTACGGTGTGATGTCATACTGATGTCAGCAGTGTGATGTCATACTGATGTCAGCAGCTATGTCTCTATATATGGAGTTATATGTTGTTCGTGTCCAAATATGGGGCTTGTGAGGTCAGACTTAGTGAGATTCGTCGGTTATCTCCATATATGGAGGGATGTGTTGGTTATCTCCATATCTGGAGATTCAACCTTCAACGATTTTGACATCTTGTTACTAATCTGTCGGTAGATAATGCCGGTCTTATATAAGGGTCATTTGTGTACGGTGTGATGTCATACTGATGTCAGCAGTGTGACAGGAGATAAGCGACCAACGGTCGCTTATCTCCCGATTAGGGAGTCTTACTGGTACTAGTATACAACTCTATGGATAGACGTCAGTCTTTGCCATGCCATCACCAAGGGTTAATTTCCCCTCAAGCAGTCAGATCCACAGCCACTCTGCATTCCTTCACGCCCTGCTGCTCTCTCCTCTGTGTATTCATAGTGGCTCAATGCCTTGTTTGTTTAGTTCATGTTAACTCACCTGCACCTGCTTTGTCTCGATCATCTGCCTTTGACCCGTCTTCCCAGTGACACGGTGGCACACACGGTGGAAGTGTAGTTCACTTTAGAAAAGCCAAATAAACTCAGGAAATAAAAAGAAAAACGTCTCTGTGATCTGCTCTGGTAAGTCTTTCTCCTCTTTTCATTTGAAATTAAACTCATAAAGCAACTATTATGGGGCATATATTGCATCAGGGCACAGCCACACCGAAGTTTAATTCTAACTATGAGGGTGGTGGATTTTGCCAGTGCTTTTCAATGAGAATGGAATGGAGCATTTTTCTTCTTTTCCTCTCACTCTCTTTTTGAAGCGGTGAAAGCCGCTTCCAAGGAGTGGCTTTGTCTGTACCGTACATGTTTTTTTGAGGATTCACATAGATTCTCAAGGAGTGGCTTTGTCTGTCCCGTACATGTCCCGTGCATGCAGAATTGAGGATTGGTCAAGCTTCACATGACAATTTGGCCCTCCATACAAAATCATTCATTCATTCAGAATTCATACTATACTTTTTTGAAAATATAGATCTAGAACACAGAATGTATAGATCTAGAACACAGATTTCATAGCTCTCTTCAAGTACCTGGGCGCATGGGTCGACTCAACTGAGAAAGACCTTAAAGTAAGGAAGGCACTCGCGTGGAGGGCCCTGAACGGCATGAACAGTGTATGGAACTCTAACCTCCCCCGCCAAATCAAACTTAGCTTCTTCTTTGCAACGGTGGAGTCTGTTCTCCTCTATGGCAGTGAATGCTGGACCCTGAAGCCAACCCTGCAGAAGTCTCTAGACGGGTGCTACACTAGAATGTTGCGTGCAGTACTCAACATCAACAGGAGTGCACATGTTACCAACAGGAGCCTGTATGAGGGAATACCAAAGGTAAGCGAGAAAATTGCCACCAGAAGAATGAGACTAGCAGGACACTGCCAAAGACACCAGGAGCTTCCAGCCAGCAAATTGGTACTGTGGGAGCCAACACATGGGCACCGGTCGCGAGGACGTCCCACAAAAACATACGTGGACATACTCAAGGAAGACGTAGGGACACAGAACACCAATGAGCTGGCCAGATGTATGGAGAACCGAGATGACTGGAAACAACGATGGAGGGCTCGTCTGAGGACGACCTAGATAGATAGATAGCTCTAGAACACATAGAATAAAAATTCAATAAAATATTAATTTTATGAGGGACACCCTTTTCTATACAAACCCATTGTAACTTCAAACTCAATTTTAACCATGATAAATTAATCTAAAACACGCGTCCTTAGTTCTGATGACTCATATTACTGCCCTCCTAATACAAATATTTTTTTTTTCATTTCCACTATCAAATTACAAAAACTATTATTAAATTGTTTAGTTCATGGGGTTGAGACTATAATATTTATTTATTTATTTGCTTATTTTTAGTGTTATTTTAACACTTTCCCGCCATTTAACAATACCTTCGTACTCTATGGTGCCTCTGGTCTCCATAGACTTCCATGTAATTCATAGTGCACGGATCATGCACACCCATGCCTAGATAATGCACCACGTGTGTCCACATTGCTCACAGCTTTCAAACAAAAAAATCCGAATGGAAATCCGTTCAGGCATTCATGAGATACAAGCCATTATGTTTTCCTAAAATGTAAACAAAGATGGCTGCCATGTTTGATAGATGGGGTTGCTATGGGGGTTAAACATGCAATTTCGCGATTTCTATCATGCCTACTACATTTTTTGGGGTCCAAAAAATGTTTTGAATTTTTTTTTTTTTCTTTTTCAAAATGGCGGAAATTCTCGGGACTATCGGGCCTGGCAGGGAAAGACATTAAAATAATCTCGGGACTATCGGGCCTGGCATGCAATGAGTTAAGTAACTTTACCAATAATTGTATTTTCCTCTGTGGTAAAGGCTTGCTGCCAAATGACTTATGTAGCAAGGAGGGGAAAAAAGGCATTATTTGTTGTCATACCCTAGGCCAGCACTATAGGCACAGTCCTTACTGTACCTGTTTCCTTCTGTACCACAGAAAGGGAGATTGCAGTGAGGTATTGATATCAGATATTTGCATGCATGTCCTGAACATTGTGTTTGCACCACTGTGCACGGAATGCAAATCTTCCACCCCAGAACCATTCCAGGAAGAAGTAAGGCCAGTTCAGTGAAATGGAACTAACACGCACGCAAATTAATATGTAATGCAAATTGTATATGCATTGCATCTAAATGTTTGCCACAGAGAGCAAGTATCACCAAGCAGAAGCTTATCGTCGTTGTCGGGTGGAAACCTCGTATATGTCCAAAACCATTTGTTTTTTATATCATTTAAAAAAGTGAACTAAACTAGTTAAAACAGATGATCAACAAGCACACAACGCCTTGCAGTGCGAGTCGTTGTGTGCTTGTTGATCAGCTGTTTTCACTACTTTTGTGCGACGGCCTTGTATGATGAAGCAGGGCTTTACTTCACAAAAAAAAAAATACAAATTGGACACTTGGAGATGCGATGTTTCTGCCCGACAGTGACGTTATGCTACTGAAGTTATATGCTACTGTGTTTACTGGAGTATTTCATATCTGTGAGAAAACATGATGATGGCCTGTCATAATGCAATTCCCACAGACAAACTGTTATATTTCAGGTTTGTAATCAGATACCCGGCATAATGATAACATAAGCTGATCAGTAAAGAGTATCCCAATAGTGGAAACGTTTTCTACCATCAGTCTTAAGTTACATCGCTGGGTCAGGAAAGCAGCCATTCATGATGATTCATTGATATTACTTGGAAGTATTTGTACGTGTCATTTTCTGGCGTTTGTCTTGTCTTGTAACCTGCATCGCAGTTTATAGATTTAGTTCACCCAAAAATAACCCCAATATCGATTACCTATCCCGTGGAGACTTGAATTCATGGATATCTTTTAGTTTTCGTCGCATTCCTAAGCCAATAATTTGATGTCCAGCAGTGGCTCCCTATGGAGACACAAAGAGCCTGCTTTGTTCTCTATGGAGACACAAAGAGTCTCCCGCAGTGGTTAGTGCTTCGCCTCACAGCTAGAAGTTCCTGGGTTCGATTCCCGCTGGGGGACGCTGTGGGCACTGGGGGCGTGTTCCTCCCTCCACGTCATCAGCGCCCACACCCTAGGTGGGGTTGGCGATAGGGCCTTTCTGTGTGGAGTTTGCATGTTCTCCCTGTGTCTCCCGTGCAAAGTGAGCGGTGCAAACTAATTCCTGCAAGGGCGCCTGCGCGAATCAGTGTTGATAGGCATGCATGGCAATATTCTTGTTGTGTATGATGTCAGTCTGGAGGTCTGCTCAGACTATATAAGGTTTTCGTGTGTCCTGACCTTTACACCAGCTCAAAACGAACACCAACCAGGATTCGAAACAGCAACCATAGACTACAGGGTTTAATGTAGCGTGGTCGCTGTCTTGAATCTTGGGTGGTCGTAGATTTGCGCCAGAAAGTTCCAGGATATGCGGTTGGTCAGACTTTTTTATGTCGGTTACACCATCAGGAGTATATTATGCGCAACATACCAGCCAGGTTTGTTAGTATCCTTGACCAGACCAAATAACAATTTATCGTGCACATTCATGTGCACATTTATGTGTCACCAGAAACTCCATTTGGAGTAGCCGAGATGCAGGAGAAACTCTTAAATGTCGCTGTCTGAAAACAGATAGAGCCAAATAGAGCTTCTTGTGGGTTATAAAGCAAGAGGGAGACAGAGGGAGAACAGACAGGAGGTCAGACAAACAGCCTGGCCATTAACAGCTTGGTGGCAGTCAAAGAGTGAATAGAAGAGAAAAATAATATGCAGTCCAGACCAGAAGCTCAAACAAAACAGACAGAGGGCAGAACGGAGAGGGGATCAGACAGACAGAAAGATGGAAGGACCTTTCCTGAACTTTAAACCGGCACAAATCTTTCCTAAACTTTAAACTGGCAGATTGAACAACACACAGGATTCAAAACAGTAAATCATAGCCTGCAAGGGTAATGTAGCGTGGTTGCTGTTTCGAATCCTGTGTGGTGTTCAATCTGTTAGTTTAAGGTTTAGGAGAGGTCCAGGATATGAAACAACATGGCCATTACGCCTGGACCTTTCATGAACTTTAAACCGGTCTCAAGTGCAAGTGTAATGGCCAAGACAGATCTAAATTAACATGAACAACACAGCATTTGATTGGTCTGTTCTGTTTGGCTAACACATGTCATCATGAGTAGAACGGTTTCTGATTGGTCGATTCTAATGTTTAGTTACTCAACTAGCCAATCGATGAAGAATGAAAGAATCGTCCGGTGCTAATATGTTTTAACTAGATAAACCGAAAGTGAAATATAGGAGCGGTTTGCACCGCTCAAAAATTCACCGCTTCACTTCGAACCGAGGTTTGATATTTTTTTCTTTTTTTGCACAAATCTGAGAATGGCAAGAATACTCTTCCCATTGAAATGCATTAGCAGAATCCACCCTCATAGTTAGAATTAAACTTTGATGTGATGACCATGCCCTTTTAGACGCACAGTAGCTGCGTTTCCATATTAAGCCTTTTTTATGCACATTTTGGCATTTTTCGCAAAAAAATATTTTTACGCTTGGAGGAGGCGGATTTTGGGGCTTTATCGGAAAATAATGCTCAAAAGGAGAATGGAAACACTTAGCGAATAGTTTTTGAATTAAAATGCATTGAACTCGCGGGATGCTGGGGGGGCCGCCACCTCTTGTACCAACATCTGCCGGCCCAGCCCCCACTTGTGTCCATAGCAGTTTTCCGCAAAACCATTCGTAATTATTCTCCGTCCCGTGATGGCGTCGCACGCACAGAACGGCCGAGAACAGCAGACCTCAAGCTCACAACAGTCGCATCCACATCGAGCTGTGAGCTGTTCTCGTGCGCAATGCCTTTGTGGGGGTGATGTAGCCTATATACATATGTGGAACGTCTCTTCTTCTGTCTCTCTTATTTTATAGATGAAATCTACCAGCAGTGTCCACGTTATCCCCGCCCGCAACAATAATTATTTAAACAGAGTTGCAAACTATTGCAGAAATTACTGGTGAATGAATACCAAATCCTACCCATTCAACATGCAACTTCATGTCTTTCACAAATATTGAAAGACAGCCTGGAGTCTGGACAGCCAGAGGACTTGCAGCCCAATACTAATAGCCTACAAAGTTGTGAATCCTTGTATAATATTTTTGTATACAAACTAAAAAGTATAAAACAATAAACCCAATAATCAAAGGAAAGAAAGGTGACATTGAAGAAGAATCGCTCTCTGGTAACACTAGGGATGATGATCCCAGTGTCACATGAAAGCATAAGTAGTAGCAGATCTGCTGCTTTTGCCATTTATTAGGGCCCGAGCACACACAGTGTGTGAGGACCCTATTGTATTTGCAAAGATTATTATTCTTCTTCTTCCGCCGAATGAATTGCGTTTTTGAGGCACCAAATGTACTCCAAAAGTTGCGCAACTTTGCAAGCACATCACAAGTGGCGAAAATTTACGTATTTAAAAAACATTAAAAGGGGGCGTGGCCTAATGGTGCAACAGCGCCCCCTACAAAATTTCAACGCAACAGCCCCACTATACGGTTTCACCCACAAGTACGAAAATCGGTACACACCTGTATCATGTCCGGACTCACAAAAAAGTCTCTTGGCGCCATGTCCGAAACCAAACAGGAAGTCAGCCATTTTGACTAATTAGTGGCGTTTTGGCGCATTTTTGGCCGTTTTCACGGGTCGCACTTTAACAAACTCCTCCTAGGGGGTTAATCGGATCAACATCAAATTCGCTCTGCATACTCAAGACACCATAACGATGAAAAGTTGTGCGAATCGTGAGTTTTCGTAAAACGGCGTGCCCGTGGCGAAGCGTCAAACTTCCTTCGCCAAACAGGAAGTGCCTTTCGCCAAACAGGAAGTGCCTCTATATCTAATGAACTGTTTGTCGTACAGACACGTGGGTGGCGTCATATGACTTGATTAAGAGTCCTTAACCATAATTGGCGCTTCCTTCGCCAAACAGGAAGTGCCCTTCCCCAAACAGGAAGTGCCTCTTTATCTCATGAACCGTTTGTCATACAGACGTGTGGTTGGCGTCAAATGACTTGATTAAGAGTCCTTAACCATAATTGAGGCCTATTTCGCCAAACAGGAAGTGCCCCTCACCAAACAGGAAGTGCCTCTTTATCTCATGAACAGTTTTCCGTACAGACGTGTGGTTGGCGTCAAATGACTTTATTAAGAGTCCTTAACCATAATCCACCGTTTGTCAGCCTTCTGATTGGTCCCTGAGACTCCCTGACTGGCCAACCAGAATAAACCATTCACTTTTTGCTATCGGGGGTGGAGTTTGTGCAGTGGAGAATGTTGCTTCAGGCTTTCAAGAACGGTCCGCACTGCGCGACACGGCGTGCGTCTAGTACGGCCGCGCGAGGTGATCGCGATTTCGCTCAATATAATGAATAAGCTTCAACAAACAAGTTCACATGGACCTTATCAATGTAACTAAGAGTTACGATTGGGTACATATATTTTAAATGGGCAGAATTACGAAAGCCAGCCTATTATGTGAGGAGAACTATAATCTGGCTGTCATCTTCCTACCCAATATGCACTGCGCTTTCTCTTTCCATTTCTATTCTCTCTCTGATCCAGAGGATTAAACTAATTAAAACATATATTTTCGGGGGAAAACGACTGTTTTGCTATGTAATTACTGTACCTTTTTCTTCCCTTTTTATTAATATCACGTAGATGTGTTTTTTGGGTACTTTATATAGCTGTAATGAGGCTATGAAAAAAAGAAAATCCCATCCACTTCCACTATAAAAGAATCTGCAATGGTGATTCTGTCCCACTGGGATTACACAAATTAAAACATATATTTTCGGGGAAACCCCCTGTTTTGCAATGTAACTACTGTACCTTTGTCTTCCCTTTTTATTAATATCACCTAGATGTTTTTCCTTTGGTACTTTAAATTGCAATAATGAGGCAATGAAAATACCCTCTCCCCCCATTCACTGCCACTATAAAAACAATCTGCCCAGGGTCATCTGTACCACCATAGTAACAGGGCAGAATGGGGCGGGATTTGCAAAGGGGAGAATTGGGGCCTATTTAGCCAAACAGGAAATGCCCCTCACCAAACAGGACGTGCCTCTTTATCTCATTAACCGTTTGTCGTACAGACGTGTGGGCGGCGTCATATGACTTCATTAAGAGTCCTTAACCATAATTGGCGCTTCCTTCGCCAAACAGGAAGTGCCCTTCACCAAACAGGAAGTGCCTCTTTATCTCATGAACCGTTTGTCGTACAGACGTGTGGGTGGTGTCATATGACTTGATTAAGAGTCCTTCAGCTTAATTGGTTTAACTAGCCCCGCCCCCTCTTCCGATTGGCTGCTGCCCCTTGTGACGTGGGTAGAGCTGCGAGGGCCCGGTCATCGCTGCTTGCAGCTTTGATTGCAAAGATTATTCTTCTTACGCCGAATGAATCGCGTTTTTGAGGCGCCAAACGTACTCCAAAAGTTGCACAACTTTGCATGCACATCACAAGTGGCGAAAAACTATGTATTTAAAAATAAATAAAAGGGGGTGTGGCCTAATGGTGCAACAGCGCCCCCTAGAACATTTCAACAGCGCAGCCCCACTATACGGTTTCACCTACAAGTACGAAAATCGGTAAACACCTGTATCATGTACGGACTCACAAAAAAGTCTCTTGGCGCCACGTCCGAAACCAAACAGGAAGTCAGCCATTTTGACTAATTAGTGGCGTTTTGGCGCATGTTTGGCCGTTTTCACGTGTCGTACTTTAACAAACTCCTCCTAGGGCGTTAATCAGATCAAATTCGAATTCGCTCAGCGTACACAAGACACCTTAACGATGCAAAGTTATCAAAATCTTTTTTTTAAACGGCGTGACCGTGGCGAAGCGTCAAACTTCCTTCGCCAAACAGGAAGTGCCTTTCGCCAAACAGGAAGTGCCTCTATATCTAATGAACCGTTTGTCGTACAGACACGTGGGTGGCGTCATATGACTTGATTAAGAGTCCTTAAACTTAATTGGTGGTTCCTTCACCAAAAAGGAAGTGCCCCTTGCCAAACAGGAAGTGCCTCTATATCTCATGAACCGTTTGTCCTACAGTCGCGTGGGTTGTGTCATATGACTTGATTAAGAGTCCTTAACCTTAATTTGTGTTTCCTTCGCCAAACAGGAAGTGCCCTTCACCAAACAGGAAGTGCCTCTATATCTCATGAACCGTTTGTTGTACAGATGTGTGGGTGGTGTCATAAGACTTGATTAACACCGGGGATATTATTATTGAGTACAGTCAGTCTGCAGCAGGAAAAAGTATTCCTGTGTCCTTCTGAATTATGCAAATCACATGCAGAACTTTCCCTCTAAATAGCCCACGGTGGTTCCCGAACCAGCCCGTTCCGCGACAAAGTGTGGAAATGCACACCAGTCCCCAGGGAGTGGCGGTCGGGAACCCTTGGCCTAGACTGCTGCAGCTGTGTGCTATGTCTTTGCTGTCGGGTGGAAACCTCATGTTCAAAACGCTTCCAGGAAATGTAACATAAAACACTTTCACTTAAACCCATGAAGACGTGAGGCCGATTCCACAAATGCGTTCTAATATCAGTACGTTCTCACACTTTTTTTGTAATAAAAAAATGATACATGATTCAAACACTCTCAAGATTTTTCAAAAATGTTCAAGAATAGTAGATGTACAAGCTCGCAGTGCGGCACAAAGTGATGCGCTGTGAGCTTGTAGGCCTATATGTGACTACTTCTTATAGGCAACGCTAAAATGTTCAATGATACAGATGCTTTCCCCGTTTTAATGGGTTACGAATAAAATGAAATAAAAATAGCAGATCTATAAGTTCACAGCACAACGCCTTGTGAGCTTGTGGATGGATTTTTGTATGACACAATAGTATGAAGTAGGGCATTCGTTTACAAAGAATACAAACAGAGAAATATGGATATACAAGGTTTTTGACTGGCAGCAGTGAGATTCGTTTTGGTAACCCTATATGTGTCATTATATTTTTCTTTTCTGATTCTGTGGCAGAATGAACTCTGAGAAACTCCGAAAACGGATATCAAATTAATTCAGAATGCAGGTCTGAATTGAGCCCATTGTTTGTTATGCATTTTCTGGTCATGTGCAGCGGAATCCTGCGTTAATTTAACTGTGAGTGTAAAAATGAAACCAGATGGCCCCCTTACACTGTCTGAGTTAAATTAATTAGTCTATTTCCAATTTTATTTAACCGTCTGTCTGTCTGTCTGTCTGTCTGTCTGTCTGTCTGTCTGTCTGTCTGTCTGTCTGTCTGTCTGTCTGCCTGCCTGCCTGCCTGCCTGCCTGCCTGCCTGCCCTGTCAAAGGATGAATGTAATTTGTGCCCTGTCAAAGGATGAATGTAATTTGTGCATACAATGCACAAGCGCGTGTGCAGTGAGCACTGCCATTAACAGCTGTGGTGTTCACAAACATGCACGCGCACTTTAAGCCCCTCTACCCTGCGGACGTGTGCCCCATCCTGCCGTCTGAACCCTCGTGCTTGGTCTTAAATGCCCCTCTGCACCCCCACAGAGAGAGAGAGGGAGTACAGAAAAAGGTGATAGAGCAGTGGTTCTCAAACCTTTTCACATCAAGACCCCCGAAACGTATTTGGCTGGAGATCTCCATCTCAAAAATATTTTGTGCCATGAGACCTCCAGAAGTAAAGATTTTAGCTGAAAATATTTACTTAAAAAAAGGACAGGTGCTGAAACTAATTTATAAGCTCTATTCTGCATATTTATAGCCATATTGACCCCCCCCCCCCCCCCCCCCCCCACACACACACACACACACAAAGCATACATTTAACTAATAAGTGAGGCTAGGGAGGCAATGAGAGAGATGTAAATGCAACTGAGAGTGAATTATGATGCATCGCATTCAAAAAGATGAGAAAAAAAGAAAGAAAGAAAAAGACAAAAAAGATCGGGGTAAGAAAGAATCGGTGATAGAATTGCAATGAATAACTCAACTAGGAAGGGGTGCACCAGGGAGCGCATATCTCAGCCAGGCCGGGTGGCCAAACCAGGGCTGTGTGAGTCATGGGTTGCAACTTGCAGCTGTCAGGACCCTTGGACGTTTTCTGGCACCCCCTAAGGTTAGAAGTTAAAGCTCTTTTGGAGGTGCCCCTAAACATGCAGTTTCAATTTGAGGGTGCGTGCGGCGTTCATGATATGACATTTTCTTTCAAACAAATATGCCCAAAATGTGACTACACACCCTAGAGTAATATCTGCTTGACAGGTGGATGGAAAACCATCCGGTCACAGCGGCGTACTGCAGTGTTTCTCAAAGTGGGGTCCGGGGACCCCCAGGGTTCCTTGAGGGGTGTTCCGGGGGCATCTCAATCATTTTAACCACTTTATCCATATTTTACACGTTGGCTCTTAGCAGATGTACAAGCTCACAGGAGGTGACTGTTTGTACCATGGCACAAAAGATGTTGATATTTCGATGTATTACCTTGCTATTGATAGTCGCTCTGGATTAAGATGGGGGTCCGTGGCCAAATACAAATCAATTTGAGGAGGGTCCTTGAAATGAAAACGAGTACTGTACTAGATTGTCCAGTCTGCTGATCTGCATGTGACTGTTAGTACAAGAGACTCTTTTCACTGACAATGATTGTCCCAATGTGTTATCAAAATGCATTTTCAATAATGTGTCTCATGACTGGAAAAATTGTGCCACCGACTGCTTATTTCATGAACTATCTCCCAAGACTTGCATGTTATCAGTGGATGGAAACGGGCAAAATGCACTTTTCTTTTTACAACTTGCTGGTATCTATCTAGGTCGTCCTCAGACGAGCCCTCCATCGTTGTTTCCAGTCATCTCGGTTCTCCATACATCTGGCCAGCTCATTGGTGTTCTGTGTCCCTACGTCTTCCTTGAGTATGTCCACGTATGTTTTTGTGGGACGTCCTCGCGGCCGGTGCCCGTGTGTTGGCTCCCACAGTACCAATTTGCTGGCTGGAAGCTCCTGGTGTCTTTGGCAGTGTCCTGCTAGTCTCATTCTTCTGGTGGCAATTTTCTCGCTTACCTTTGGTATTCCCTCATACAGGCTCTCGTTTGTAACATGTGCACTCCTGTTGATGTTGAGTACTGCACGCAACATTCTAGTGTAGCACCCGTCTAGAGACTTCTGCAGGGTTGGCTTCAGGGTCCAGCATTCACTGCCATAGAGGAGAACAGACTCCACCGTTGCAAAGAAGAAGCTAAGTTTGATTTGGCGGGGGAGGTTAGAGTTCCATACACTGTTCATGCCGTTCAGGGCCCTCCAAGCGAGTGCCTTCCTTACTTTAAGGTCTTTCTCAGTTGAGTCGACCCATGCGCCCAGGTACTTGAAGTCCTTGACTTCCTTCAACACAGCTCCTTCTGTTGTTGTCAGAGGTGAGTGATCAGGTAGGTTATAGGTGATAACCTCAGTTTTCTTAGCGTTTAGCCTGAGACCAACTTTGGCACACTCTATCTCCACCCTGTTCAGGAGTTCTTGTGCTTGTTCCATGCTGTCGGAGAGCAGGCTGATGTCGTCCGCATAGTCCAGGTCTGTCAGAACTACTGCGGGATGCCGTCTTGACCTCCTTGGTGTTAGCGTGAAGCCAAGCTCTTGTTCCCGTCCCCCTATGGCTTTCCTGAGCGCATAATCTAGAACTATGATGAAGAGGTAGGGGGCTAGGGTGTCTCCTTGCATTACCCCAGCTCGGATGTCAAACACCTCACTGCTGCCATCTGGGGTCACCACTTTGGCCCTTGTTTTTGCGTACATGGTCTCGATAGCCCGGAGAATGTTGGGAGGGACATTGTAGGCCTCAAGGATCTTCACCATCTTGCTTCTGTGGATAGAATCAAAAGCCTTTTTGAAGTCAATGAAGCACAGTACAGCTGCTAGGTTGTTCTTTTTCACCTCCTCTATTAATCTCCTTAATGCCAGGATCTGTGCTACGGTTGTTCTCTCCTCTCGAAAACCATTTTGGTTCTCTCTCAGGTGAGGGTCGATGGCATGCCGTATCCTGTTCAGTATCATTCGGTTGAAGACCTTAGCAGTGATACATGTCAGGCTGATGCCTCTGTAGTTGTCTGGCTTTGAGAGGTCTCCAGCTTTAGGCACCGGGATGATATTAGACAGAGACCATATTTCAGGTTGCTTGTTGTGCTGTAGAGCATTGTTGCAAAAGTCTAGGATGAGGTTGTCTAGGTCGCAGTTCTTCAAGACCTCTGGGGGTATGCCATCCGGCCCAGCACTCTTTCCCTCTCTTAGGGTGGATTTTGCCCTGGCGAGCTCGCTGATTGTGAAGGGTCCATCGTCGATGTTCAGGCCCTGGAGGACTGTCGGTATATTTTCCTCCTCTCCCTCTTCCACTGATGTTCCCAGGAGCCTCTGGAAGTGGTCGAACCATGTTGCCACCCTCTCCTCTGGACTGTGTCCCTCCACCTGGCCCTCCTTGGCCCTCTTCCGCCCTGTCATCTCATTTATTACCTTCCAGGCCTCCCCGTATTGCCTTTCACCTTGCGCTGCCTGCACTCTTCGCACACTTTCCATCACTTCTTCCCCTTTGATGGCGTCGTAGGTGCTGAAGAGAGACTGTTTGGCCTCGTTCAGTGTCTCGCGACCCTCCTCTGTTGGTTCACGCTCAAAGTTGAGTCGTGCTTCCTCCATCCTGCCTCGTGCTGCTACAACCTTCGGGTGTCTGGACCGTGGTGGTGCTCTTACTCTGTTCAGCACTGGCACGCACAGTCTGGTCGCCTCCTCATTCGCTGTGATGAATCTCCCATATTCACGGCTGGGCTCCTCTCCCCTATCCAGCTGCCGAAAGCGCTTCCTGACTTCCTCCGAGTACCTGGTTTGGAGGCCCGGATTGGTCGTGAATGCCTTCCAGTCATGCCGAATCTTGGGGCTTGGCTTGGGGACCCTGAGGCTCAGTCGTACCCTCATGGAGACCACACGGTGGTCAGAGCCTACAGAGCTGAACGTGCTGTATGGCTCAGCGTTCAGGATGGAATTCCTCCACTTTTGCCTCACTAGGATGTAGTCCAACTGGTATAGCCTAGGTAGCTCCCCAGGCCTTGAGGCTCGGTCTCGGAAGGTCCATCTCTTCCCTGTTCTCTTCCGGAACATGGTGTTCGCTGCCAGGAGCTGGTGTTCCATGAGAAGGGCTGTGAGGTATGCGCCGTTGCGGTTGGTAGACTCATGGTATGGGAATGGAGCGTCCTCCTGTCCAATCCTGGCGTTGAAGTCGCCAAGGATTGCCAGGAAGTTGTGCGCTGGGACACCTCGGACTGCTGCTGTGAGGTCCTCATAGAACTTCTCAACATCCTCATGCGATGCCGTGTTAGTGGGCGAGTACACCACTAAGACTGTTGTTACTGGGTTACCTGCAAACTCAGCCATTAGGATCCTTTCGGTGTGCTTGTGAACCCGTCGAAGGGCCCTGCGCGCCAGAGAACCCAGCATTAGTCCTACACCCCCTGTTGCAGCCTGGGCCCCGTTTCGCCACGCAGATGCAGTGATGAACGTGCGTTTCTCCACTTTGCGGTAAACTATCTGGTCAACTATCTGGTCATCAGTGGGGTCAACAGTGTGGACTCTTCTGTGTTCCTGGACTCCCAGGATCTCTACCCCCTGCTCTTCAGCACAGTGTGCCAATTCCACCAGTCTAGCTTCTTCTCTCACTGTGCATGCGTTGAAGGTCCCCATTACAAATGGTCTCCGACAACGCATGAGTGCATTGGGTGGGATGCTGTGGTCAGACAGAACCCTCCCTCGTTCCCGTGGGTTTGAGGTCCTGTCGTCATGATGTCCTCCGGAAGGAGGACCAGCACCACCATCCGCCGCGATGCTCCTGCGGACTCCCGCCGCTGGAAGTATAGGATTTGGGATGACTTTGTTCTTCATGGTTGGCTTTTCAATGCTAGTTTAAGGACTGTGGGGTCGCAAATTCTCACAGTCCTGGTTTTTACCTCAGAGTGACCTTCTCCTAGGTGGGTTGCCTACCATGGCTAGGAGCCCCACCCGCCCCGACTGATAGCTCAGATTGCTGGATCTGAATGGTCCACTTGCTGATGTTTTAACTCACTGGATGGCTCTAAATCAATGAAAGCTTCTAAAGTGTTGAAGTAATCACCTGAGAGTTTCCAGCTGTGCTCCATGTGTCCCTCCTGAGCCATGACTGTACAGGCCACTCCAATGCCTCCCTTTATAAGCAGTGTGACATGCTCATTGGGGAGAGGAAGTGGGAACAGGCCAGCCACTCACAGAGTCAGATCAGAAACAATGGGGTTTACAGCTAAAAAGCTCCCATAGATACCAAACTAGCTAACTCAGTACAATTGCAAACTACCTTAATCACCTGAGAGTTATACAGAACTAGCTAGCTCAATACAATTGCAAACTACCTGTAAGCTCTAAATCAATGAAAGCTTCTAAATGTTAAAGTAATCACCTGAGAGTTTCCAGCTGTGCTCCATGTGTCCCTCCTGAGCCATGACTGTACAGGCCACTCCAATGCCTCCCTTTATAAGCAGTGTGACATGCTCATTGGGGGGAGGAAGTGGGAACAGGCCAGCCACTCACAGAGTCAGATCAGAAACAATGGGGTTTACAGCTAAAAAGCTCCCATAGATACCAAACTAGCTAACTCAGTACAATTGCAAACTACCTTAATCACCTGAGAGTTATACAGAACTAGCTAACTCAATACAATTGCAAACTACCTGTAAGCTCTAAATCAATGAAAGCTTCTAAATGTTAAAGTAATCACCTGAGAGTTTCCAGCTGTGCTCCATGTGTCCCTCCTGAGCCATGACTGTACAGGCCACTCCAATGCCTCCCTTTATAAGCAGTGTGACATGCTCATTGGGGGGAGGAAGTGGGAACAGGCCAGCCACTCACAGAGTCAGATCAGAAACAATGGGGTTTACAGCTAAAAAGCTCCCATAGATACCAAACTAGCTAACTCAGTACAATTGCAAACTACCTTAATCACCTGAGAGTTATACAGAACTAGCTAGCTCAATACAATTGCAAACTACCTGTAAGCTCTAAATCAATGAAAGCTTCTAAATGTTAAAGTAATCACCTGAGAGTTTCCAGCTGTGCTCCATGTGTCCCTCCTGAGCCATGACTGTACAGGCCACTCCAATGCCTCCCTTTATAAGCAGTGTGACATGCTCATTGGGGGGAGGAAGTGGGAACAGGCCAGCCACTCACAGAGTCAGATCAGAAACAATGGGGTTTACAGCTAAAAAGCTCCCATAGATACCAAACTAGCTAACTCAGTACAATTGCAAACTACCTTAATCACCTGAGAGTTATACAGAACTAGCTAGCTCAATACAATTGCAAACTACCTGTAAGCTCTAAATCAATGAAAGCTTCTAAATGTTAAAGTAATCACCTGAGAGTTTCCAGCTGTGCTCCATGTGTCCCTCCTGAGCCATGACTGTACAGGCCACTCCAATGCCTCCCTTTATAAGCAGTGTGACATGCTCATTGGGGGGAGGAAGTGGGAACAGGCCAGCCACTCACAGAGTCAGATCAGAAACAATGGGGTTTACAGCTAAAAAGCTCCCATAGATACCAAACTAGCTAACTCAGTACAATTGCAAACTACCTTAATCACCTGAGAGTTATACAGAACTAGCTAACTCAATACAATTGCAAACTACCTGTAAGCTCTAAATCAATGAAAGCTTCTAAATGTTAAAGTAATCACCTGAGAGTTTCCAGCTGTGCTCCATGTGTCCCTCCTGAGCCATGACTGTACAGGCCACTCCAATGCCTCCCTTTATAAGCAGTGTGACATGCTCATTGGGGGGAGGAAGTGGGAACAGGCCAGCCACTCACAGAGTCAGATCAGAAACAATGGGGTTTACAGCTAAAAAGCTCCCATAGATACCAAACTAGCTAACTCAGTACAATTGCAAACTACCTTAATCACCTGAGAGTTATACAGAACTAGCTAGCTCAATACAATTGCAAACTACCTGTAAGCTCTAAATCAATGAAAGCTTCTAAATGTTAAAGTAATCACCTGAGAGTTTCCAGCTGTGCTCCATGTGTCCCTCCTGAGCCATGACTGTACAGGCCACTCCAATGCCTCCCTTTATAAGCAGTGTGACATGCTCATTGGGGGGAGGAAGTGGGAACAGGCCAGCCACTCACAGAGTCAGATCAGAAACAATGGGGTTTACAGCTAAAAAGCTCCCATAGATACCAAACTAGCTAACTCAGTACAATTGCAAACTACCTTAATCACCTGAGAGTTATACAGAACTAGCTAGCTCAATACAATTGCAAACTACCTGTAAGCTCTAAATCAATGAAAGCTTCTAAATGTTAAAGTAATCACCTGAGAGTTTCCAGCTGTGCTCCATGTGTCCCTCCTGAGCCATGACTGTACAGGCCACTCCAATGCCTCCCTTTATAAGCAGTGTGACATGCTCATTGGGGGGAGGAAGTGGGAACAGGCCAGCCACTCACAGAGTCAGATCAGAAACAATGGGGTTTACAGCTAAAAAGCTCCCATAGATACCAAACTAGCTAACTCAGTACAATTGCAAACTACCTTAATCACCTGAGAGTTATACAGAACTAGCTAGCTCAATACAATTGCAAACTACCTGTAAGCTCTAAATCAATGAAAGCTTCTAAATGTTAAAGTAATCACCTGAGAGTTTCCAGCTGTGCTCCATGTGTCCCTCCTGAGCCATGACTGTACAGGCCACTCCAATGCCTCCCTTTATAAGCAGTGTGACATGCTCATTGGGGGGAGGAAGTGGGAACAGGCCAGCCACTCACAGAGTCAGATCAGAAACAATGGGGTTTACAGCTAAAAAGCTCCCATAGATACCAAACTAGCTAACTCAGTACAATTGCAAACTACCTTAATCACCTGAGAGTTATACAGAACTAGCTAACTCAATACAATTGCAAACTACCTGTAAGCTCTAAATCAATGTAAGCTCTAACTTGCTGGTGATTCGCTTCCTATTTTCGAAAAGGCTTAATGGAAACGCAGTTATTGAGTGTTACTGACTAGCAGGAATATTTGAGTAATAACATTTGAGTTATTATTCAGATCATTCAAGATTTGCCTGATTAATTGGTGAACTATAACTGCCGCACAGCAGGAACAAAATAGCAACAGGGAGTAAATGTGAAATACAAGAGGGTGAATTAGCAGAGAAGTAGCCTATAGGCACTGTGCTTGAATAGAACTTAACCCATGAAGGACCCCTTTACACAAGGCCGATTTCAGCTCCGATTAGATTGATTTTCTCGCAACAGCGGGGTGCAAATCCTTGTTGTGTGAAAGTCCTCTCAGATTTCAGCTAGGGGACTGTGGCTTAAAAAAACTTTGAAAACAGCCAATCTACAAGCTCACAAAGCGCTGTGGAACGCGTTGACTCATTGTAAGCTTAATTGTGGAGTTTATTTATTTTGATGGGGAAATGAAATTGACTTCTCATTGAACTGTACAGTCGTTGCTTGTGTTGTCTTGAATTGTCGCGACTCGCGACAATCCAAGACAACACAAGCAATATATCCAAACAATGGAAGTTGACTTATTTTTCACGACCAAATCTGAAGAACCAGTAGATTCTGCACCAACGTTGTCTTCCTCATCCATCTCTCTATCCTGCATGTGTGCGTGTGTGCGTGTGTGTGTGTGTGTGTGTGTTTGTGTGTGTGTGTGTGTGTGTGTGTGTGTGTGTGTGTGTGTGTGTGTGTGTGTGTGTGTGTGTGTGTGTGTGTGTGTGTGTGTGTGTGTGTGTGTGTGTGTGTCTGAGGGAGAGACTGACTGTGTGTGCGCTTCGCTCTATAGTTACTTAGAAACCCCGGAGCGGCAATCCAATTTTGGATGGTTTTTAATCAAATCTAACTGACTAATAGCTCATGTAACTCAGGCCTGGGCACGCAAAGACTTCGGGAATAACTCGGGCTTGGGCAGTAAATGAGTTAAGGTCATCCTATTGCAGCCTGCCATGATAACATTTTTGTTTGGTTTTGTCTTGTTTTGTTTAACCAGAGAACAAACTACAAAATAAGACTGTAGTGTTTCATACTGCTACATAAGCATTATATATAGCAGTGTATTATATTCTCATGTCCCCTCTCTTTCTGCTGCTGTCTCCACCACAGTGACCATTATGGTGTTGATGAAGGAGCCGGTATGTCTGATAAATACTGGCTTTGATGGCAAACTGTGCGTGGAGCCTGGAGCCCTGGGCATCCTGGAGAAGATTGACCAACATGTGGTTGTGGTGGCAGTAGTGGGCCTGTACCGCACCGGGAAATCCTACCTCATGAACAAACTGGCTGGGTCCAACAAAGGTGAGCATGTTTACTACATGTTTACTGCATGTGTACTGCATGTTTACTACATGGGGCGTCAGTGGCTCATGGGTAGAGCAGCCGCTTGGCTACCTCAAGGTTCTTAGTTCGATCTTGGGATCCCCCAGCGTTAGTGTCGGAGTGCCCTTGAGCAAGACTCTGAAGAACCCTTAACTCATTCTGTGCCACATGACGTCTTTGACGTTTTTTTTGCAAAGGCGTTCAGTGCCAATGACGTCTTTGACGTCTTTTGAGTTTTTTGTATAAAAAAAATGTTTTTTTTTTTTTCCATTTTTTATTGTTTTTTTTTTAAAGATGTCAAAATGACCTGGGATCAGAGAGATGCTTTTCTCTGTTTGTGTGTTGGCTCCCTCGTTTAGCTGATTGAGAAAATGTGTGTTCATTCTAGTGGATGGACACTTTTTGAGCGGTGGTCACAACGCTCCTATACGTGGCCGTGTGTGTGGGTCTGTCTGTCTGTCTGTCTCCGTGTCTGTCTGTCTGTCTGTAGCCTGCAGTAACCTTTTCTGACCACACATGTTAAGGGAGGGGCGCTGTTGCACACACACACACACACACACACACACACACACACACACACACACACACACACACACACACACACACACACACACACACACACACACACACCACCGCTCAGTTCACACGAGTGTGATTTTTTTCATTCAAACAGCTCTATCTCTGGAACCATTTGTCTGATTGACAAAATTCTTTTTGCCACTGAATCACAACAACTGTGTCTGTTTCTGTTATTATAATTATAAAAAAAAAACATTTTTTTTGATTGCGCAATAAAGAAAAACATACAAAACCGTGGCACAGCTACCTTGGAGCCATTTTGGCATGCCACCGATGAGCAGGTTGGTGCCTTGCATGGTTTCCTCTGCCATCTGTGTATGACTGTGTGTGTGTGTGTGTGTGTGTGTGTGTGTGTGTGTGTGTGTGTGTGTGTGTGTGTTACCAAGTGGGATTGTAGAGAGTAGGGATGCGAATCTCGACCACTGAGGCGATACGATACGGACCTCGATACACTGCCAGCGATACGATATAATTGCGATACATTGAAATCCTGCCGATACGATACATCGCGATCCACCCCTGTTCCCGATACGATGCGATACGATTCACGATTCACCACGATTCAAGCCCAAATCCCAAAATTTACAAAACATAGCGACTAAAAATTTATGAAATTTAAATTCAAGGCAATTTATTGTTTCACTGTAGTACTAGTCTCTGTCTAACAACCCAACATAGGCCTATAGTATTCTGGGAGAACACAAAGCTGCTGGCTATTGTAGAATTGTTTCATAACTAATCATATAGAAGGCCTATGTCATTATTAGTAGGCCTATATGTCTTCAACTGGGAGTCAGGGACCCCAATCCAGGGTTATTACAGGGGGCCTGCCAAATATTTGTGTGATACAGTAGGCTATAATGCCTAGCCTACAGCGAGGGTCCCTGCTTGATCTCTGTCTGAGCTAAGGGGTCCTTGACCTGAAAAACAATATAGTCCCTCCCTGGTTTGTATTATTATATTATATTATATTATATTATATTATATTTAATCCAGGATTATGCAATTTGTATAGCCAAAATGTTTTAAAACAGACCTACAAGCTCACAGCGCATCGCATCCACGACGCATTGTGAGCTTGTAGGTCTGCTATTTTAGGTGCGACACCCTTGTACTGCGATGTATAAATTAGGCTTCTTTCCCAGAGCAGAACTAGCAGCAGAGAAAGTGAGAGTTGCTTGCATCAACAGGAAAGTTGTAGAACAGTGACAAATACTTTGTTTTAAACGCAAGCAAGCAGTAGTCCTACAACACCCAGCAACATTGTTGTTGTGTGTGTGCAGTTAATATAGCGCAGAAGATGATCTCAATCAATTGTCCGTCGGAGATTCGCTAAGAAACGGCTGTTGATTACATATCACTCGATCAGCCTGTGCTACTCTGTGACAACAATCAGCGCAGCGGACTTGGATGTTATATAGCTAAGTACTGTACAACTAATCTTGCATCTTTTTAACCCGTGGGGCTGCTAGTTCGTCTGTGTTGATTCACTCGCATTTCGCTGCACTGTCTGTCTCCCTGGTTGCCTGCATGCAGAGTGCAGATGTTGTCTGTCCGAGTCGCAGCTCGCGTTAAAGACTGGCTTTTGGGGAGGGGGTTGAACGGCTGATGATGGTGCATTCATGGCGCCTCGGAAACACAGGATAGAATGAAATGCTATATGGAAGAACCGATACAATCGCGGAATTTACCGATCCAGACACTCACGGTACGATCCATCACGATTTCGGCCGTCTATTGTACCGGTACACACTGAATGAACCGATTCAACCGTATCGCGGACGTTTGTATCGCAATTACGATCCGTACCGGTATATCTTCGCATCCCTAGTAGAGAGGCTTAAAAGTCAGAGAAAACCCTTTAAAATGTAATGAATTGGATATGACCCACTAAACAATTTGAACTAGAAGTATAAGTTTATACGTATAAAAAATGGTCTACCAGAGGTAGATATGCAAGTTTTTTGGACGTCTAAACTTAGACTAGACGTCTAATATACGTCTAATAGACGTCTAAGTTTATACCTGGGTCTAAATTTAGACGTCTAATAGACGTCTATATTTAGACCTTAACTCTCCTCCTGCCAGATTATTTATTTATTTATTGGGTCTGGTGCCATCAAAAAGCGGCTTACCTTTGCGACGTTATAGTAGATAGATAGACATTTATTTATTTATTTATTTTTTGATTGTGCAATAGTGCACTTTGGTCTGCCAGGCAGCAGAGGGCGGCGTCATGCGAGAATGAATGTGAATTTGCCTGTTATGTGTTGCCGTGCATTCAGACCAGTCACTGGCCACAGAGCCTCACAGCCAGAGGGAATCAACAAGGAAGTGAATTGGTCTCCGTTGATGTTAACGCATAATGGATTTTTAACACCATCACCGCGGAAAATGTGTTTACAGTACACGGCGGCGCGACCCCTCATCAGCTTAAGGACATCAACAAGGTAAACGAACGAACGCTAACGAGCGCCGTATTGGCGCGGAGGTCTCTTGAGAATTGGGGCGAACAGGAACGTCCAAAGCAGTATAAGAGTTAACGGCCGGACGTCTATTAGAAGTCTAAATTTAGACCCAGGTATAAACTTAGACGTCTATTAGACGTCTAGTCTAAGTATAGACCTCTAAAAAACTTGCATATACCATTTTTATACGTATAAACTTAGACCTCTTGTATAAGTTTAGACGTATATTAGACGTCTAATATACCTCAAAATGTTTGCTGGGGAGGCAGGCTTGTAGGTAAAATAAAGATATTTATTTACATTCCAGGCCTGGATAACAGAAACAAACTATAACTCAAACAACACAACTCAAAATAAGGCAACTTAACTTTTAACAGAGAGACCAGAGCCGCTTTCCAATCCGAGGGATTCACACTTTGAAGTGCGCATTTCAAGGGCTATGAAGTCACTGGTCACAGATCTACAAGCTCACAATGCGTCGCAACGCAACACATTGTGAGCGTGTAGATTGCTATTTGGCGCGGCCCAGTGACGTCATAGCCCTTGAAATGCGCACTTCAAAGTGTGAAACCCTCGGATTGGAAAGCGGCTCAGGTGTCTGTCAACCTCTCCCCATGGCAGCCCAAACTCAACTGAGCTCTGCTCAGTTATATAGACACAAGACTCCACCCTCTGACTCAAATCAACCAACCCCAGTGCCCTATCAATCCAACCCAGATGCTTCCCATGTAGCAATCAACAGTAATCTATTACTCATACTCTGCTACTCAGCATCACATTCAAATACAGTTAGGCTTCAAGGCATTAGTCAGTTAGGCTTCAGCACCATACAGCATCTGATGAACAGATAAACAAAACATTAGTTTCCAGTCACAACAGAATGTGCACCTTCTTTGGGACTGAGAATCTACATGTTGAATGAATGAATGAATGAATGAATGAATGAAACTTTATTTGTATAGCACCCTTCATACAAAAATGCAGCTCAGAGTGCTTCACACAACAAGATATAAAAACAAAGCAGCAATAATGACAATACAGCAAGACAAAGTAAATAAAACATTAACTCAGCAAATAACAGCAATAACAATAAAGTAGTAAAAGGCAAAACAGTTAAGCTAGGGTAGGATTATTTAAAAGCAATAGAAAATAAATAAGTCTTGAGTTGAGACTTAAAGTTGTCCACCGAGGTTGACTGCCTTAAATATAATGGGAGGCGGTTCCAGGCCGTCGGCCCATAGAAACAAAAAGCAGCCTCACCGTGTTTTCTAATTTTCATTTGTAAGCTAGGGATTTCAAGTAGGTCAGCACTAGCGGACCTAAGGGGACGGCCAGGAACATATCTATTCAGACAGTCATCGAGATAGGAGGGTGCCAGGCCATTAAGGGCTTTAAAAATCAGTAGAAGAATTTTAAAGTCTATTCTAAAGGCAACCGGAAGCCAATGCAGCGAAGCCAAAACTGGAGTGATATGCTCCCTCATCTTAGTTCTTGTTAAAACTCTGGCAGCCGCATTCTGGATGACTTGTAGTCTGTCAGTAGTTTTTTTAGGCAAGCCAGAGAAAAGTGCGTTGCAATAATCGAGTCTAGAAAAGACAAATGCATGAATTAACGTTTTTGCATCATCCAGTGACAGATAGGCTCTAATTCGAGCAATATTCCTAAGATGGAAAAAGGCAGTCTTGGCTATGTGACTGATGTGTGTATTAAAGCTTAGTTCAGAGTCAATGAGAACACCAAGGTTCTTTACTGTATTTTTACTGTTTACAGCCAGGCTGGTGAGTCTACCTGTCATTGATTCCCTCTGCTCACTAGAGCCAACAATGAGAACCTCAGTCTTGTCCTCATTTAGTTTGAGGAAGTTGGCAGACATCCAGCGTGTGATGCTGGACAGACAGGACAGCAAAGGTTCAAGGGCATTAGGGTCATCTGGGGATACAGAGATGTACATCTGAGTGTCGTCAGCATAAAAATGGTAATTAACGCCATGATTGGCAATAATTTCACCCAGTGGCAATATGTATAAAGAAAACAATAAGGGGCCGAGAATTGAGCCCTGCGGAATACCGGAAGAGATGGACTGTTTGTCAGAGACAAATTCATCTAATTTAACAAAGTAAGATCTGTCTCGAATGTAGGATTGGAACCAGGACAGGGCAGTACCTGACAGACCTATAGAGTGTTCCAGACGTTTTAATAAAATAAGATGATCTAGAGTGTCAAATGCAGCTGACTGATCCAGCAATAAAAGCACTGACACATTTTTCTTGGCAGAGGCCAGCCTGAGGTCATTAACCACTTTCACAAGCGCTGTTTCGGTGCTGTGGCCCTTCCTGAAACCAGACTGAAATTTATTGTGAGTCTTGTTTTGCTGAAGATAGACTTCCAGTTGATGGCAAATAACCTTTTCTATGATTTTGCCCAGAAAGGGCAAATTCGATATGGGTCGATAGTTGCTTAGCACAGAGGGATCAAGGTTGTGTTTCTTAATCAGGGGCCTGACTTCCGCTGTTTTTAATGAGATTGGGAAGGCGCCTGAATCTAGGGAACTGTTGACAATTTCCAAGATGTCACTGATGACACTATCCAGAACGTCTTTAAGGAAGGGGGTGGGAATGACGTCCAGTGAACAGGACGAAGACTTCATTTTTGATATAATATTTCTGAGCTCTTGTTCATTTATAGCGGAGAAGGAGTTGAGGCTTCCTCTAGAGTGAGCTACATTTGCCACAGTGGCTGTCGGAGTGATTGAGGTGGCATTGTCACCTATAATACCAGCACGTATATTGTAGATTTTGTCGTCAAAAAACAAGGCAAATTCGTTGCATCTAGCTGTGGAGGCCGGGAGTGACAGCCTATGGGAGTATGTTGAGTATAGGCAAACAAATATACAATACAGCATAACACATGGATGTATATTTGTGATTCTTAAAGTGACAGAGGCTGCTCTGTCACAGTGTGTGTGTGTGTGTGTGTGTGTGTGTGTGTGTGTGTGTGTGTGTGTGTGTGTGTGTGTGTGTGTGTGTGTGTGGTTTGTGTGTGTGTGTGTGTGTGTGTGTGTGTGTGTGTGTGTGTGTGTGTGTGTGTGTGTGTGTGTGTGTGTGTGTGTGTGTGTGTGTGTGTGTGTGTGTGTGGACAGGGAATTACTACTTTGTGGGGACCTCATGTCCCCACAAAGATAGTACAATCCTTGCACAATACCTTGTGGGTACTTATTAATAGGTCCCCACAAGGTGTTTAGGGGTTAGGTTGAGGGTTAGGGTTAGGGTTAGGGTTAGGGTTCAAAATGAATGGAATGTCCCCACAAAGATAGTGGACTATGTGTAATGTCCCCACAAAGTAGCAATTGCAAACCTGTTTGTGTGTGTGTGTGTGTGTGTGTGTGTGTGTGTGTGTGTGTGTGTGTGTGTGTGTGTGTGTGTGTGTGTGTGTGTGTGTGTGTGTGTGTTTTAAGTTTTAATATAAAAATGGAGAAAGATTAGAAATCTAATATTCAAACTCTAAATGTATGTTAAAGGGGAATTTGGTTCATGAAGCATCTATGTAAAGCCGTGGCCGATTCAGCTGAACTGAATTTCCTCCTAGTTTGACACAATTTGGTATGCATGTTCTCTTGTGTCATGTGATAATTACAAATCAAGTCATCTGTGGATTGTTTGCTATTTAGTTTGAGGTGAGGACGACCGGTATTAAATGTCATGTTGAGTGTCGCAGTGAACGGGATGTGCGTGTTTGTGATTTGGCAAAGATTAACAGGTCACATAGGGACTTGATCCCGGGCTCCCCCAGCGTTAGTGTTTAAGGGCGGATTCACACTCCCTGGAGATCACTAGGACTATACATCCCGGTCCTATAGGTGGCGGTATGCACATAGTGCCTCGCCGGTGAATACAGACGTCATCAACTATGCGACATTGCTGATGGTGGTCGCCAATAAATTCAGGCACGAAAGTTGATGTAAGAATCCAATGGCGCGCGACAGCGCAGTGTGGAACAGTGTTGCGGTCTTGGGTCGCGCACCCCCGACGACCAAACCTTTTCTGAGCCGGGGTCTCGCACCCCCCGAAGTTCACACCTCGACAACTGTTTAACAAAGAAACAAGCCTATTTGCATATCCATAGACCTGTATAGTAGGTGTCGAGCGACGTTCGCTGATCTACAAGCTCACAATGCCTCGCATCCGCGACGCGTTGTGAGCTTGTAGATCTGCTATTTTCCAGGCGCAGAAACGTGCAGAATGATGAGCGAGTAACTGTGTCAGACGTCCAGCGCAGCAAACGTTATTAGTTTTATTATTTAATAATCAACGTAGCCTACAATTGAAACACTTTCACAAGCCACAGTGTGGCTTAATATTCACATTAAGGGCACGTCAAGCAGGCACAGCAGTGCCAAGGAATCTATAACATCGAAACAAATGTCAGGGATAAAGGAATACTTTTAGGCTATTTTCTATCAACAGCGGTAAGTCATTTTCGGTTTGTTTGTCATGGTTTAACTTGTAGGCTAGTGCTTTCTCTTTCTGCTTTTCTTTCCCGACGGGCGACAGCAGGAGTAGCTGCTACACATCACGCACACGCATGCATGCACGCACGAACCAAGCTCTTTTCCCCACGCTGTAAATCTGATCCTAGAGCAGCATTATCATCTCACAGTAACACAGCCATACTTCATGTCGCTGCCTCGCGGCTAATAACGGACCTGAATCTGATCCTAGGTCAGCCTAAACAGCACAGCAGTGACAGCACACAACTACAGTTCGTTCCGTATCCTGATCGCAGCAGCGCACGCCAGCACACACACACATTGATTGATTGCTTGCTTTACGGTTTGCATAAAAAGCAAAAAGTACACACACGTCACACACACAGTACGGGTCCTATCGGGTCCTCTCGGGTTATACACATGATGATTACAATCCCGTGTTCCGAATGTTTTAACGGAGCAGCGGTTCTGGCCGTTCCGTCTCACTTTCACCCCTGTAATAGTGTGGGAATTAAGGGGAGCAAATGCTAATTTCATGCAATTTTGACTTAAAGCGCGAAATTTTGCACAGATGTAGCCCAGGGCTTGCTCTAATGATTTAGCTAGGGCGCCCGAGTCTGCGACCTTCGGGGTCGCCACAGCGGCCAAATCAATTTGGGCTCCCATTGACTTTCTATACAGGAGGAAAATACCCAGAATTATTTTTTTTTCTGGGTATTTAAGGAGGATCTGAGGGGTCTAACTAGGGGTTTGTCATGATGCTGAATCCATTGCAGGCATTTGTTTTGCACAAAAAACATTCAGTGGGCTAGAAATGGCCTCAGAAAACAATACACGTATGGGTGAGTATTCATGTTAGTCGGAGGCCTTAGGGTTTTTTTTTCTCGTGCTAATCCGTCTAAAAGTTCAAAATTTTGCACAGATGTAGCTCAGGGCATGCTCTAATGATTTAGCTAGGGCGCCCGAGTCTGCAACATCCGGGGTCACCACCTAGCTAGAGCAAGCCCTGGGCTACATCTGTGCAAAATTTCGCGCTTTAAGTCAAAATTGCACGAAATTAGCATTTGCTCCCCTTAATCCCCACACTATGTGCTCAGTGCGCTGGTGCGAGACAATAAATAACTGTTCGCCAATTGCTACTTCTCTCAATTGGAAGTACATGACACCAGTCCAGCGCACCGCAGTAGTAAGCTAACTGGTGATATAAAAAATATAAACAAATTTTAGAAGACAGCCCTGCAAGCAAGCAATCTCTCTGTGAGACAAAGTCGCTGGTCTCATGGCCATGTCGACAACTGTTACCCAGTGTTTATTTGTGGCGACGCCTGACTCGTCGACTTCATAATGTTCAACATCATTCCCGTTTATGTGGACGGTAGCTTCACACTGCAGTGCACCGTTCTCGAGGACGCTCAATGCAGCCTCGAGACTACCTCCGTAGGTGGTCTGGAGGCTGGTTGCGTTGATCCGTTTCTGAGGAAAACCGCAGGCTTCACACTGTCAAAACATCTGCCAAGTAGCCTCGAGAACGTTCCTGAGACCGCAGTGCAGACAATTGGACTCGAGTCATGATGACTCGAGCCGAGTCTGACTCGAGTCACCTATTTGACGACTTGTGACTTGACTCGGACATTAAGGGCAACAACTTGAGACTCGACTTGACTTGGAAGACAATGACTCCCGACTCGACTCGACTTGAGACACGCTGACTCGGACGACTTGCCGCTACGCCACTCACCAAAGCAGTCGTGAACGCCACGCTATAGGTTCACACTTTTATTGATTGATTGATTTGATTGATTGGAGACAGGCATGTAACCGAGAGCACAAGCACTATGATCAGACTGGGCACCGACCACACACACACACACACAGCACGAATGGCTACTGCTGCCCCCCAGCCTGATACAGCCACTGCCGGTGTTCTGCTGCTGCAGTTCCAAAAGTTGTGCAGTTTGCATATAAAAACTTCCACTCCGATGGTAAACAATCAAGATATGCAACGCTAAACTCAAAGACAAAGAGGGAACGACGTCAAACTTTGTCCGCCACTTGAAGACGGCGCATGAAGAGAAGTGAAACCAAACATAAGAACATAATGTAAGAGTGAAATCCAGCCATGTTCTGGCTGAGCTATGTTTAATATGAGAACCTCCACTAGGGGCGCTGTTGCAGAAAGCTAGAGAGGGAAAGGAAGAAGAAGAGAGAAGAAGAGAGAGGGAACAGGAAAGCTTTTGTTTTACGTGCTGGTCTGTACGTCTTCGCTGAGGGACTACACTAAAGTTTTGAGCTGAACCTTTTACAGTGTCGACCTGAGTCTTTTCTACACCCACACCCACGTCGCTTACACTGGTGGCAGCGGTGGCCGTTGGGACTTTGCGCAACTTGTGGATTTTGTTCAACTTCAACTTTATGTTCCTGGGGAGCTATAGGCTAACGGACGTTAGCTTAGCTTGTCTTGAGTACAGTCAGCTAGTTTTCTCCATTCCTTTTGTTGTTTTCTTAGCTGCAAGATTCCGTTTGTGGCCTGAAGAAGATAACAGAGTGACAAAAAAAAAAAAAAAAAAAAAACGAATATAAAAAAAAAGAAAAAAGGACTACAAAGTCATGTCTACCGGGGCCTCCTTCCTGATGTTGCAGCTGTGACTATGGACAATTCACTCCTGACTATGGACAGGGAGTACTTGATTCAAGCCCAAAAAGCAGATCCTGAGTTGCAAATTGTCAGAAACTGGGTGTTGACTGGTCAGAGACCACCATTCTCACGCATTAAGGCAGCTTCACCTATATTGAGACAGTACTGGAGAGAGTTTTCTAAAATCACCCTTGTTGATGATCTCTTGTGTCGAACAGTCAGACCTCCACCTGGTGACCTTGTTTTACAGACTGTAGTCCCTAGTAGCTTACAAAAGGAGGTGTTCCACTCCTTACATGGTCACCCACTCTCTGGTCACTTCAGTGCTCAAAAGACATTACAAGGGGCTCAGGTCAGATGTTTTTGGCCTCACATGACACATGACATTACTCAGTGGTGCCTTGAATGCACAGCCTGTGAAGCACGCCGTCCACCGACACCACACCGGCAAGCCCCTATGCAAAATATAGTGACATCCAAACCGTTTGAGAAGATTGGAGCAGATCTGACAGAACTACCACTCACAAGGCGGGGGAATCGCTATGTACTTGTTGTAATGGACTATTTTACGAAATATGTCAACTTATATGCACTTCCTGATCAACGTGCGACCACTGTGGCTAAATGTTTGTTTGAGGATTACATAAGTTGTCACGGTGTTTTCCAGGCTTTGCACACAGACCAGGGCCGCCAGTTTGAATCGGACCTTGTCAAAGGCCTATGCACCAGCCTGGGCATAACTAAAACAAGGACTACTCCTTATCATCCTGAGTGCGATGGTATGGTGGAACGTCATAACAGAACAATGAAAGACCAGTTGGCAAAGATCTTGTACGACAGAGAAGGTGAATGGGATGATTACATACGGCAGATTGAATTTTCCTACAACACAACAGTGCACTCCTCAACCAAACACACCCCGTTCTTTTTGGCCCATGGTAGAGAGGCCTGTCTACCTGTTGATCTCCTACTTGGGGGTCCCCCGGGTGTTTCACAAGCCACCCCGGGCACTCCAGGTGACTATGCCACTTCAGTAGCACAGAGACTATGTACTGCGTTTCATTCTGTTGCTCAAAATATTGAGGCAGCAGGTGCTCAACAGAAGCACTATCATGATCGTCGGATGAAACACACAGCCTATGAACAAGGAGATTTGGTTTGGGTTGACCTTCCGGCCCTTTCTAGGTGCAAACTGGCACCTAAGTGGGCTGGCCCTTTCAAAGTGATGAAAAGGATGGATTCAGACACGGGTGACATTGGGGTGGACTATGAACTCTTAGATCAACGTGACCCCAGAGCTAAGCCTAAGGTCATCCACTACAATCGCCTGAAGCCATATCGCTCTGCCTGGTCACCAGACCATCAGCATCCGCCCCTGTCTGCTACTCTGGCTGCCCCTGCATGCAGCCCGAGCCTCCCGCCACTTACTGCACTCTCTGGTTCCTGGCCTAATGTGTACCAACACCCAACAACCACTAGTGGGTGTTCTGTACCTCCGACTGGTGCCCAATCAAATGTTATCCCTCTACCTCGAAGTGTAAACCCCACACCACAGGTGGGAGGCACCGCCACTGGAGGACATTCAAATGACCCATCTCCTGTAGTTCAACCTTTGCCATGTCAGCGGACCAGGACTGGTCGTTGTATCCGCCCCCCAGTACGGTTCAGGCATGATGTGTGAACTGTGACTAAAAAAAAAAAAAAAAAAAAAAGGAAAAGAAAAAAAGAACATTGTTAAAAAAAAAAATACAAAAAAAAAAACATTGTATGCTACTATTATTTGTGTGAACTGTGACTCAAAAAAAAGAAAAAAAAAAAAGAAAGAAAGAAAAAAAAGAACATTGTTAGGAAGAAAAAAAAACATTGTATGCTACTATTATTTGTGATTTATCTTTCTGAGGTGACTTATGCATGCTGTTTATTTAGTCTTGGTTCTAATGTCTTGTTTCAATTTGTATTTGAAGCGGGACGCTTCTTTTGTAAGGGGGGGAAGAGATGTAAGAGTGAAATCCAGCCATGTTCTGGCTGAGCTATGTTTAATATGAGAACCTCCACTAGGGGCGCTGTTGCAGAAAGCTAGAGAGGGAAAGGAAGAAGAAGAGAGAAGAAGAGAGAGGGAACAGGAAAGCCTTTGATTCATTCATGCTTTTGTTTTACGTGCTGGTCTGTACGTCTTCGCTGAGGGACTACACTAAAGTTTTGAGCTGAACCTTTTACAGTGTCGACCTGAGTCTTTTCTACACCCACACCCACGTCGCTTACAATAACATTATTAGAAGTGTGTGCGCGTGTGCATGTGTGTGTTGGTGATATACTGTCGGTCGTACATTTTTTGAACATTAATAATAAGACAACAATGTCACTCACCACTGTCACGAACGTTGATCTATGACTGCATAAATAATATCCAATTATCCATCATGGTAGCAAGCCTCCGTCTTCCAACACTTTCTCACTTTTCATAACATACATCCAGTCGTCAGCAGGGTTAAGAACTTCACTAAATAACTCCCACGCAAAAGCTTTATTCCTTTTCATTTAGCCTCCGACAAGTTTTCCACTCCACTGTTATTCTTGGGAGCTTTTCGCATGGCCGGCCCGTAATGTTACACAGACAAATGTGACCGACCAGAAATGTGTTGCCAGCCTCAGCAGCCTGTGGTGGTTGCGTAGTCATTCTATAGTTTACGACGGGTAACGAAATTTGGTGTAACTTGGGGTTACTTAAGGTCATGAATGGGACCCCATGCCAGCAAAACAAATGATGCACGTGTCGTGGAGTAGGCAGCTAAATGTGTGCCTGATGAGAAATGACTTTAAAATACAGTACTAGTAGTACAAAACAAAGCATGCACGTTAAGATTATTGTGTCTTGTTTGTTTTTGTTTTTAAAGCAATAGGCCTGTAGCAGTATTAAATACATTTAAATAAATGTTGCAAAATGTTGAAAATAAACATTTGTCAAACATGCCATTTCTTTAATGGAGTGTAGCCTTTGCCATCTACCTAGGTTCTAAAGGATCAGACATGTAATGGATAAATGAATAGCTTTTAAGCTGTATACTGGTTTAATTCATGCAGAGTTGCAGACTAATCTGCATGGTATTTTTTGACATTTACTTTAGGAAGAAAGGTTTCTCTCTTCAAGATATAAACCTGAGATATAACCTGTGACTCGACTTGAAAAGCGTGTGACTTTGTGACTTGACTCGACGCGACTTGACTCGACGCGACTTGACATGACAACCTTGTGACTCGACTCGACTTGACTTGACATAACCTTGTGACTCGACTCGACTTGACTTGCCCACAACAGAAAAAACTTGAGACTTGCTTGAGACTTGGACCAAATGACTTGCTACTCGACTTGGACTCGGATCAGAGGGACTTGTACAATTGTCTGCCGCAGTGTGAATCCGCCCTAAAGTGTCCTTAAAGGAGTAGTTCACCACTTTTCAACCTGTCTTAATATGTCCTCACTAATGTTCATAATAAAATAGCACAATTTTTTTCTATTCAGTCTGGGTCTCATAGGAGAGCTGTCAAATCCTTCTACCGGTGACAAAAAAAATATTTAGATTTTTATTATCATGAGAACAATGGCTTCCACTTTAACATTGCAACTTTTTCAGGAATAGAAAGCCTGCAGTTTCTATTAGCTTGCTTTTCCCATTGATGATGTCACCGGTAGAAGGATTTGACCCACCCACAGCTCTCCTATGAGACCCAAACTGAGTAGAAAAAAATTGTGATATTTTATCATGAACATTAGTGAGGACCTATTATATGAAGATAGGTTGAAAAGTGGTGGAGTTCCCCTTTAAGAAAGACTCTGAACCCCATAATTGCTCCTGATGAGCAGGTTGGTGCCTTGCATGGTTTCCTCCTGTGTGTGTGAATGGGTGAATGTAATGCACATTGTAAAGTGCCTTGGATAAAGACGCTACTGTATATACATACAAATCAAACAGCATTTCAATAGTGTTTTTTTAATATAATTGGCTTGTTCTGTTTTCTATTAATTTTTTTGTAAAATGAGTATGTATAGTGCATTTTATCTGTCCTCTAGTGCAGTGAGCCATTGCCCGTCCATATAACTATTGCTATTTGCCCTTTCAGACTCTCAATTGATATAAGTGTAGTTGAAATATCATTTGATGCCATTTTGTTTGTTATTATTGTCCCATATTCTATCCTTAAGGGTTCCCCCTGGGGTCTACCATCCAGTCCAAGACCAAGGGCATCTGGATGTGGTGTGTACCTCACCCCACGAAGGATGACCACACTCTGGTGCTGCTGGATACAGAGGGACTGGGAGACGTAGAGAAGGTAAGATGTCCTTTTGTTTCATGTTGGGGTCATCAAATATGACCGTACACAGACAAAGGTGTCCGTGGCAAAGACTTGGCCATGTCCGTGGCCATGATTTTCTGTTTTACACACCATTATAATGTTTCTTAGACCCAATTCCTGAACGTCAAGTCTCCAGGAGTTTTTCAGAATATGTACTATGCCACAACGACAGTAGTGCAAACGTTTGAGTCCATAGTACTAATGGTAAAATGGTAAATGGTGCATTCATATAGCATTTTTATCCAAGGCGCTTTACAGAGATTGTGGATTACATTCACCAATTCACGCACACATTCATACACCAATGGCAGAGGAAACAATGCAAGGCACCAATCTGCAAGAGCAACTACAGTAGGGGTTCAGAGTCTTGCTCAAGGACTCTTTGACACTAACTTTGGGTTGGTTCTCAAAAGTTTTATTTGCAAGGATCCCCTCTAAGTAAAGGATCCCCTCTACTTGTACACTCTAAGAGTGTACAAGTTCCATTTGGTTCCATTTGTACACTATCAATCCGCTTGAATGAGCAATGAGCTTTATTCAGTTAACAAAACGTCTACTGATGAACAAACACATCATCATCAGTGTTGTTTCCTGGAGTCACTGCGTGTTTGGGGTCTTGCAACAGACACCCTCCTCCAGGCAAGCTGAACGAGGCTGATCAGACACCGGCCTGTGCCCAAGTGGTATACTACAGCCTCTACTGTCTCTTGGGAGGAATACGAAAGCTCAACGTCTCATTACTCCGACTATGTGGCTACGCGTGGGGTTAGGAATAGGGTTTGAGATCGGTTTAGTCATGGATATAGGGTTAACTCCATGAGTTGCATTATTTCATTTGTATGAAAATGTCCACCTTATGTACGTGAGTCAAGCACATGTCCGTGAGTCACATATCGTTACCTATCGACTTCATTTCCTCCCTCCCTTTCCATCCATGAAGGCAGGTCACAAAAAAGTTGTAAGTAACACATTTGGTGTAACACTCACTCACATGGGTCTGGCAGGTCGCTGATTGGCTGTGGCTTTCACAGGTTTTAACACGCTGTTTAACCGAACGCTGCTCAGTCAGCTGCTTTTCAGCGCGACCCATGGCGGTCGCTTCTCGGCCTTAGGGCGTCTTACTTGTTCCTAAAACTTCAAATATATCCCAGCAGGTGTGAACATATTTCATGAGCCAACATGAACTGATATAAACACTCATAGGTGAATGCAAATAATCAATAATGAGATTGATTGATTGATTGATTGATTGATTGATTGATTGATTGATTGATTGAAGACTTTATTAGAAGTTTGCATAGGGAAAAGGTAGTTTCATGACAGTACAGTTCACTGGTACACAGTTAATTAAAAGGATATACCCCCAAAAAAACAATGGCTTGTTCAAATTGAGGTGCATTTTTAACTCATATAGCGTTGACTGACAGATAGAACACAGTACTATGCAGAAAAAGAAAGAAAGAAAAAAAAACATTTTGTAATCTTAAAAAGTTAGTTTGGGTAACTCAGTTAGATTGGGGTAAGAGCGCTCGTTTTGTAGTTCACCACACACCCCTACCACCACCTGGATCAATTCACTTTGATAGTTACTTATCAACACACCTGTGTAATTCTGCGTATTGACAACACAATGGCGACAACAGCCATTCACTTGTGCAGTCGGTGACATCACTGTTCTGCAACGACTCTGTGATTATCTACTAGCCTATCTCATCTGTGTTTAGCCATTAGCTTTACTATGCCTAACCCTAACCCTAACCTTAACCTCAGTAAAACTATGCCTAAACCTAACCCTAACCTCCGTGGGGTGAGGCGATATCCTGCCAACGCTACGTTGTCTCGTTATCATTGTTGTGGATCAAAGCGACCGCTTGCTCTGCCCCGCGCCGCACGACGAGCGCTCCTGTTCTCAATTTAACTGAATCTCAAACTAACTGTGACATATATATGTGACAATTGTTTTAGGGGAAATCAAGAAACAGCCCTATAGGATCATCTTGACCCATGTTTAAAATTCCAAGATGGTTCTTGTGACTGCATGGACCTGCAGTCCCGCAGTTCTAGAATCTACAATCTAGATGAAATAAGAGGGTTATAAAGTATGTACTACATTTGACAACGGTGAATTAACTAACACATGCAATTGACTTGTGGTTTCAGGGTGACACTAAGAATGACAACTGGATCTTTGCCATTGCCGTGCTGCTCAGCAGCACCCTGGTCTACAACAGCATGGGAACCATTGATAACAGAGCCCTGGAGAACCTTCAGTATCCTAACAGTCCTTCCCTCATTATTAAAGGGGCTACACCATGCATATAAAACGTTATTCTTTGTACTAGTAAGACACCTCAGGGTGTCTGCCTTTGTATTTGATGTTATGCTTTTGAAACTGATATTATCCTATAGATAAACTATGTTCTATCCGTCTGTCTTTCAATGTTATATGAGATACTTAAAGTGTGGTTCCTGTGGAGATAAGCCTCGGCTTTCTAGGATCTCCTTTTAGTTGACCTTGTACCAGTGATTTGTACTGTCATGAAACTGTACTTTTTTTCTATTGCAAACTTCTAATAAATTCTTCAATCAATCAATTCTTCAAAAACTTGCGACCTCAGGGTGACATGTGACATGCGAACAAAAACCCTATCAAATTACGCTTGTGGTTCCCCCTCTTCTGTGTTGCCTAGAACTGGAGGATTGATTTTGGGGTTTGTATTGTAAAGTACAACGGTGTGATGTCATCACATTGTGATTTGCAATACAAACCCCAAAATCAATCCTCCAGTTCTTGGCAACACAGAAGAGGGGGAACTTCTTTTTTATTTCCACACAACTCCTCTAAAGGAAAATAAGATGAATGTGTGGTAAAAGTAATATGTGGACTGTATTTAAGGTGAGGTGAGATCGCTGGTAAATAGTATTTCACCTGAATGATGGTAGTATGACAGTCGGGGACTAGTCAGGGACCAGTCGGGACCAACGCCGTTGTCACGTTTGAATAGCTTTAATCTATTTAAAGTTAAAGTCCCTGGTTCAATTGATTGAAAGCCTTCAATCTGGTTCTTCTAGTAAATAAGGTAAAATTATAAGATTAATGAGGTTCTGTAGATAAGTAAACTAATCGGTAAACTGTAGAATCTCTGAGAGATATTACGAATCTCTAAAGGAAGTGAGTGATTATCTAATAATCTACTGCTAATCTCTTGTCTTCAGTGACATTTATAGTCGAAGGTGACGTCATGCCGTTGACGTCATGCATAATGCTTGTTTCCTCGACAACAATGACATAGTTCAATATTGAAAATGGGTGGTCTTCCCCTTTAATATTGACAATATAGGAATCTCCATATATGGGCATAACACGTACGTAAGTAATGCCAAGCAGGGCCTTGGTGAGTTAGGGCCTTGGTTTGATGCCTGTGGATCTCCATATATGGGCATAAGGGGGTACCCTAACATTCTCATTTTCGGCCTGGGATTTATGACATCAGAAATCTCCATGTATGGGCATAAAAGGTTTTTTTCTTTTTCTGGGAATGACCATATATGGACTTTTTATTTTATTTTATCCTTTATTAATAATAATACTGTATGTATCCATATACATACAATATATGTTATGCCCATACATGGAGATGGGCATAAAAAAAAGTATGTTAATTAGTAATGCCAAGCAGGGCCTTGGTGAGTTAGGGCCTTGGTTTGATGCCTGTGGATCTCCATATATGGGCCATAATAATGTTCTTAATATTGACAATATAGGAATCTCCATATATGGGCATAAAACGTAGGGCCTTGGTTTGATGCCTGTGGATCTCCATATATGGGTATAAGGGGGATTCATTCAATTCAAATGTTCGGCCTCCATTTTCTGTACAATGTCACGTGACATCCCTTTTATGCCCATATATGAGTCATTCTGTACCACATCACTGTGATCAACTTTCGCTTTGCCATGCAATCAACTTCAGAGCAGTGATGTGGCACAGAGTGACAGTGAGTCACAGTGATGTGGTACAGAATGACTCGTATATGGGCATAAAAGTGATGTCACGTGACATCACTTCCTGTACTAAAAAACACGTGACATCACACTGACATCACTTCCTGTACAGCCGGACAGACAGTCAAGCGACACAGGCATGTTGTATTGTGATTAAACGAATCCTGGAGCGTATTGTCGGAAAATGCGCATTGTTTGGGCATGTATGAAGACGCATCCGTATTCTTTTGCGAATCATAGAAACAAATGCAAATCCCCCAAAAACAGGCAATGAAACATTGTGGTATATAGAGCCATGGGGGACTGCCCACAAGTCAGAAATCTCATTAGTCCTACATCTCATTAGTCCGAATTTAGTTAGGGTTAGTGTTAAATAAATTATTAAAGTGAAATAAATATGGAATATGGATAAAATCCATAACCAAAATAAAACAGAGACCAAAGGACGTATATCTTAGATTGCTGTATTTTAAGAGAGCAGACAAGGAAGACAGACAGTGAGCATACCATCCTAGTGGCAGCTTGATAATTCTCTCTCTCCTCCAAAATGGAGGAGAACAGTATATAAAGAGTACAGTTTATGACAGTAAGAATCGTGGGACTCATTCATTTGTTCCCAGATCATAACAAGGAAGTAACAGGAAGAAAGTGACACGTAGTTGGTAATTTTCCACTAGTGACATACAGTATATCATGATTTTGTAGTCAGGGCAACCAAAGTTATTATGACCTGTAATCTATTAGCCTGAACCTAGAGTATCCGACCAAAATTTGGTCTCTTATACTGTAAGTTCAGTTCATAATATATATTATATGGTCATATGAGCCTCATACACAAATCATGAATTATGTATCATAATTCTTATCTTATCAGTTAGGTTTTAGGGTTAGGTTTAGGCATAGTTTTAATGAGGTTAGGGTTAGGGTTTGGGTTAGGTTTAGGCATAGTTTTACTGAGGTTAGGGTTAGGCATAGTATTTTTCACCAGGTTAACATCACCAGATTCTGTCTAATTGAATGTACGAACAATGAGATTTCGGACCAATGCCATGGCACCGAGCCATGTGCAGGTTAAATCCATAGTATATAATAGGTTAAATCCCCCTCCCGACCGTCCGCTCCCATTAGATCTCTGACCATAAGCCTACGGCCCGTGGCTGTCCCCAATGATTTCTGATCACCGCTCCCTCGATAGTTTATTTGCGAGGAGTTGCTCACAGTCAGATAAAAGTGCCACTGGAGTCACTATTGTATTATAGCCTATAGGCCTAATATAATATAGGCCGATGTGTGAGTTTCTCGCTTCGCTCTCTGACTCTGTGCCAAAATCATGTGCCAAATGGAGACGCTTTACACGCGCCACGTGTAAAGGGGAGAGAGAGGGAGGGCGAGACGAGGCAGAGAGAGAGAGAGAGAGAGAGAGAGAGAGTTTATGTTCTCCTCTTCATAGAGATTCATATCTTGCTAAAGTGTTAATTGACAAAGTGCAGTGTGAGCCCAAACACATTAATTAAATATGCAAGAATGTTGCAACTTCACCCCTGGGAAGAAAAAGAATAATCCATGGTTTAGCCCCTATAAATGGTGCACTTATATAGTGCCTTCATCCAAGGCGCTTTACAATGATTGTAAAGTAGGATAGGGTGTTTCTAGGGTTCAGGGCTGGTAAGGGGTTTGTTGCATCGCCATGGGGATTCGATCAGAAAGTCATTGAAGAGTGGATGGATTCCATTGTTATGTCATGGTTTATTTCTACAAACAGATAAATACAATAATATTACATTCAATATAATTCATCATTAATAAACAATAGTCTTTAAGATTATACAACATTTTTATACATAATAAATTCAGCCTCTACTTAAAGGTGATACACCATGAAATTTCCCTTTTCCTATTTTAAAACCTTTTTTTGGGGTCTCCGTCCCACTAGCACCTTCTATCCTCACAAAGTCCCATTTCTGACCGTTGAGTCTTTCTCTAGTTTTTTGAAGGCGAAGGTTAAAAGTATCCCACGGGTTCTCAAAACAGGCTGTCCAGACTTGCTGCCGATTGTGGCGTCATCATAAAAAAAAACTTTAAAAAAATATATATATTCTGGCCTTTTCTCGCCTCTCTGGTATATAAATGACAGGCAGCTAATACAAGTTTAAAAATACAAATGAACAGCCTTTGAAAAACCTCTTAGGTCTTGGTCTTGGCCTTAAGCTCTAGAGGAAAATAAAGTCAAATCTGTAGCTCTACTTATTTTGGAAAAGATAAGTATCCACACGCTTCCCCTCTGCTCCAAGGCTCCACCATGGTCACCTTGTCCTTTGGTTTCCTCTCCCAGTAACTACCCCCACAGACAGATCCACTATGGGTAGACAGATCTACTATGGGTAAACAGGACACCCCCACATAGAGTGCCTGATTAATTGTGGACCACGGGTGTCCCTGTCCTGATCTCGGGCCTGACACTTTTGACTGGATCTTATGTTATGTTTACTATATACCATCTATTGTGATGTAGACATGACATCATGTACATGATTGAATAGAATTGGTTTATATTGATGTATATTGTGAATGTTAACCTTGTGAATGCTAACTTGTCGATGCTGATAAATGCTGACTTGGTGATTGTGAATACTAAACTACTAGTGTTGAATTTGGCTAATTTATGGTTAGAACAGCTAGCTATTGATTGATCATGGCCACACACACACACACACACACACACACACACACACACACACACACACACACACACACACACACACACACACACACACACACACACACACAAATATATTAACCATATGATTTTGATTATTTAAAGAAAATCGAAGTCCACAATATATCATACTCCCTAAATATTTTTGCACCGCTCACTTCGCACGGGTGCGATTTTTATACACAATAAGCCCATTCCCAAGATGTACAGTACCACAATCTACAAGATGTGACAAGATGGTACTGTAAATAGTAATAAAGAAATCACCGGCTTATTGAGTCTAAAAAGACATATTTAGCCACCTGTACACATGCCCCCATCCACTGAAATCAAAATCGCTAAAATAGCTAAAATGATAGAAAGCAGTAAAGTTGTCCTATATAAAACATGTCTCCCAGTCCTCAAAAAAGTGCAAAGAAAAAGAATAACCATTAGAAAAAAAGTATTCTGTAAGTTTGTAGAATTTAAGTATAACATTGTGCTTATGCAACTGTGAGAAGGTTTAGAAACGTTGTCATCCTCAACACCACAACGTACAGCTATGTGACGACACTGACAGAGCATATCAAGATCAAGTCGGATAAGGACGATGATCAGACATATGTGCGTTTCCTTCCCTCCTTCGTGTGGGCAGTGAGAGATTTCTCACTGGAGTTGGAGCTGGAAGGGAAACCCATAACAGCAGACGAATACCTGGAAAACGCTATCAAGCCGAAAGCAGGTTTTAATGATCATTTATTTGGATACAGTTGCACATTTACAATAAAAGTTATTGTTTAGTCAGGAAAACTCACATAGGTTTAACCATTTCTTGCAACAAATGGAATACAGTTAAAATTGGCGTTTGAGGGCTCCGCGTTCAGAGATGTTCTTTGAATTTTGAACATGGATGCCTGCTAAGCAAAATCAGTGAACTTTAAATAAAACCCCCATAAGGATACAATAGTACAATAGCAATACATTGACATATTAGCTTGAATTAGCAGACACAAAATCACTAGTATCTGAGTCTATGCCAGACTCATCAAAAGCTGGAGGCTGGGGTGGAGGAGGCAGCTAAACAGCAGCGGATCTGAGGCTTCAGATCCAAGACAAAAAGAGCCATAGTGAATGCAAGCCGTATTTAAAGGCGCTCTGATTGGATTATGACAGTGTGATGTAATGATCAGCTGTGAATGAAGAAATATCTGAATGACAGCTGATTACAGCTGAGGCAGGTGAGACTCACGTAAACTAACGCTATGCTTCATTCATTGTTTAACTGTATCAAAGGTAAAAAGAATGAGCAGTACAACCAGCCCCGTACCTGCCTTCGCAAGTTATTTTTGCCTCGTTCGTGCTTTGTGTTTGAGAGACCGGGAAACAAGAACGTACTGAAGAATCTGGAGGATCTGGACGACGCTGACCTGGAGCCAGAATTTGTCCAACAGGCCAAAGAGTTCACTCAACACATCTACACCAACTCTGACCCCAAGACCCTCGATGCTGGCCAAAGGGTCTCTGGCAGTCGTAAGAGTGATTCTAAAAAAGCTATACACAACTGCCACTCAATGCCATTTAATTCGGAAATCAGTGAATACTGCATCTGTTCACTTTTTATTCTGACCATTTTCAAGTGTTTGTTGTCATGAATCTATGGCTGAGTTATTTGGTCTTAAGAATGTATGGGATGAGTTTTTACAAATTGTCATGGTGCTTTTTATTTTATCATTTTGTAATTTATCCTAGAATATGCAAGGAGCTTCTTTTTTTTTTTACTTTGTTTTATCATACCAATCCATACCAATGCAGGGATTCTTTACATCAGGGGTTCTCAAACCTTTTTCTCCCATATTATGAGGGATTTTTTTGGCGACCCCATCATGTGTGCGTGTGAAGAGTGTCCGTTCTCTTCAAGGAGTTCATGCTGGTCGCATCTATTCTACTAACCCTAACCCTGTCCCTAACTGACCGCTCAGACAGCTCTGAAAAACCTAGCCTAACCTTCCCCTTCCCCTTGACCCTTCTTTGTAAAACTTTACCTTTTATTTGCATTGTTGTTTTTGTTTACAACAGTTTTTTCTTCTTAGTAATTTTCCTTTTTCTCTAGATATCTTTTGCATACTGTGTTTTATCTGTGTCATTCAATGTTATATGAGTTAAAGAAAAGGATCTCCTTGGAAATAAGCCACAAGACTTGGGTTTCCCTTTAGTTGACCTTGTACCAGTGAACTGTACTGTCTGTCTTCTAATACATACTTCACTCAATCAATCAATCAAACCATACAGATGGTTAAATAACATTTTACTCAAACATAAGTCATGGTTTGCAGATTTTATGTGCTGAATATTTCTCTGATTGATTTGTTGCCTGAAATTTGCAATGTCTGACTTTTACCAGCTCCCGAGTTAAGCATCACCGTTCTTCCTCCCGTTCTTCCTCCCTCCACAGTGCTCGGTAAACTGGCAGCCACATACGTGAATGCCATTCGCAGTGGAGAGATTCCCTGTCTGGAGAACGCTGTGGTGGCGCTGTCTGAGATCGAGAACGCCAGAGCCGTGGAAGAGGGTCTGGACCACTATGTACAGAAGATGAGATCCGTGCACTTCCCCACCAATACCGAGGCAGAGCTGTCTGAAATCCATCAGTCCAGTGAGAGTGAGGCCGTGGCCATTTTCATTAAACATTCATTCAGAGACGAGGACCAGAAATATCAGAAGAAGCTTGTGGTATGTTGTACATTTTACAACAGATAGTTCCGATGAAGCAATCTCATTGGTTGAAATAGCTATCTATCCGTGGTGATATTGAGCATTTTGGAACGGGTCTCATCAAACAAAGAAATCAGCTGCGCTGGTCGCAAAAAAGCTTGCTTAATTATTAACCATTCTTTTCACATTTGGTGACACCATCAAGGGTTGGGTATCGTCGGCGATACTTTTAATGGTATCGATCCACTGAAACGATACTATCGAGTATCGGTTCACATAAAAACGAACGATACCTTGTTTCGATACTTTTGAATGCACCCCTTGCCGTTCGCATCTGTAATAGTTGGGCTACTGAAAGTTTAATGACTGCTTCAGTAGGCTACACTCGTTACTGTGAAAATAGCCGAGAATAGCCTATAATGTTTATTATTATGATAATGATCCAACGTCTATAAAATAGCCCATAGAAAAAGGCAAATAATAATTATGATAATAATAAATAAAAAAGTATCGAAAATGGTATCGAAAAAGGTATCGTATCGATTCTCAGGTATCGAAAAAGGTATCGTATCGATTAAAAGGTGAACGATACCCATCCCTATCATGTTAGAGCTGGGATACCCGACCGAAAACCCGCGGGCCGACAAGCCTGGGCTCGGGGCGGACGCATTTTCTTAATTAATTGTCAAACGTCGATTCGGGTCGGAGATATTGTTGATATAGCCTCTGCCTACCTATGACATGCATCATGCACTCTCTCTGATGATGCAGGCAGCGTACAACTCTGAGTGTAACGGAGGTGATCCGAACCTGCCCACCCGGCTTCGAACCCAGGTCTCCCGCCTGAAAGTCCAATATCTTAACCATTACTCCAAAGGGATATCCCTATGGAACAAGGGCAGATACTAGACTTTTGAGGCTTCAGGCTGGGGCTGCGACTTTCTCCGCCACATGAGCATGGAGAAAAGTCCCACGCTGAGGTAAACGCGTTGTTGTGGTTTGATTGGAAGTGGCGTGCCGCTGAATGGAGCTCCTAGCTTGTGTCCCACTACTGTCCCTTGCATTGGATGTTTCTTTTTCGGCGCTGTTGTGTGCAGCTGCAGACGCAGTGCACTGTGCCAGCCTCGTCCGTCCGTACGGCCAACACACATCACATCATCACCCAAGTAAACCCTGGCTTATACTTCTTCATCGCGACTAGTTCCGTGCCAAAAGTGGCTGATCTACAAGTTCACAAAGCCTCGCATCCGCGACACGTTGTGAGCTTGTAGATCTGCTATTTTCCAAGCGCAGAAACTTGCAGAATGAGTCACTGCACTGCAGTCTTCCAGCGCAGCGCACATTATTATTTGTATTATTTAATAATCAACGTAGCCTACTATTTAAACACTTTCACAAGCTGTGGCTTAATATTCACACTAAGGGTAAGAAGCAGCCATGTACTGCACATTAGAACAAGCTTGCTAGTGAGTGAGTGTAAATCAGTGGCTTCCTCAAAGAAAAATAAATGAGGGGGAAAAGCGGTGAAATCTAATAGTAAGGGAAAGTTAGCCTCATGCTGGACCAATCTGGGAACTAAATCATTTCCAACATCTTTCTTCACAAATGTGTTCACAAAGGTGTCTACTATCACAACTGAACTTTCTAAATCACAACTCCCTCTGGAACCTTTGTGGGAGCCAATCAAAGTTGGGGGTATCCCGAGGGCCTGTATAAAGGGGGCGTGTCTTATAAAATGAATATCAAATATCTAAATCTAAACTGAATCAAGCAACTCAAAAACGGTCCTGGGTGTTCCCAAAAGCCTGATTATATGATAAAATTAACAAAAGTTTTATGAAAGAGAAATATTCCTTGAATAAATAATACAAAATGTATAATGCAGCAGCCACTTTGTTATGCAAATTAGAAGGTCAAAATGAGCGTATGAGGTGTGTAATTGGGGTATTTTGGGGCTGCTGAATCCATTCCAACCATTAGTCATCAGTAAAAATTACTCCTTGGCCATAAAATAGGCCACGCTTACTTTTGTATGTCCATGAGACATATAATATTTGCAATAAAAAAATGGTTGGAGTAGGGTTTGAATTCATGAAAACTATTCAAGATCACGCACATCATGACACACAGGATAACATGATACAATCTGACAAGGAACACTCAAACACAGGGTTTAAAACATAGGGACTAACAGGACACAGGTGAACTCGAATGACATGATTGGCTATAAGCCTTAGCCAATTAGGCCTATGTTATGGCCAAGGAGTCATTTTAACTGAAAAATGGTTGGAATGGATTCAGCAGCCCAAATATACCCTAATTACACACCTCATACGCTCATATTGTCCATTTTTTATTTTTCCCCTTTAATCCCAGGCTCAGGGTATCCCGATACCCCCAACTTTGATTGGCTCCTACAACGTTTCCAGAGGGAGTTGTGATTGAGAAAGTTCAGAGGTGATAGTAGACACCTTTATGAACACATTTGTGAAGAAAGATGTTGGAAATGATTTAGTTCCCAGATTGGTCCAGCATGAGGCTAGCTTTCCCTTACTATAAGGGTCGGACGCATTTTAATGATTAATGTTCGGACATCGATTCGGGACGGACAAAAAAATGGGCCCGATCCCAGCTCTATATCACGTTACACTTTTAAAATATGTCTATGCCCTAGTTGCATTACATCCTCTTGAGCAGTGTTCAGCTAATTCCAATTCAGTCTTTTGATTAACACACCATTTAGTTTTAGTTCTATTTTAGTTATCTGAAATGGTTTACTCTTAGTCTAGTCCTTTATCAAAATACTTTGTCTTAGTTTTCAGTCTTAGTCTAAGTGAACAGCATGGACACTGTAGGCAACCCGGCCTGGCGGAGACCTGCGCTCAGAGGAGCACACTTTTCCAGTATATTATATATGTGTGCTTAGGCCTGATACACTATTCTGTTAAACTATTCAGTACTTTTGCCAGAGTCATCTACTGGATGATAGTATTGTTTTTAGGAGGCACTTCTGGAGCAATATGCCCACATCTGTACGAAGAACTGTGAGGAGTCCAGGAAGGCCTGTGAACTCATCATCAAACGTGTCTTCAAACCCCTGGAGGACAAACTGAGGAGTGGTTTCTACACGACCACCGGAGGATACGACCAGTTCATCATGGACCTCACTGTGCTGACCAATGAGTACCGGTGTGAAAATGGCAGAGGAGTGAAGGTAATAGCCGGGGAGCCACTGGGCCAAAATGAGAGAGGACCTGTGATGTCATGACATACTCCAAATTTTTGTTTGTCCTATTAATTTGGTCAATAAGGTACACAGAATGAGAGGCCTGCTCTGCCGGAAATCCTGCGAAAAAAAGTTTCCCATTGACTTCACTATACTGGAAAAAAACACACCAATAAAAGTAGCATGTGAGGGGTCAAACTAAGGGTTCTTCATGATTCTGAATCCATTGCAAGCATTTGTTTTGCATGAAAAACATTCCTTGGGCTAGATTTCAGCCTCTCAAACCTGTGAAAAGTGATGAGTCATCACTTTTCACCGTTATTTTGGTCCGTTTTCTAGCCCAAGGAATGTTTTTCATGCAAAACAAATGCTTGCAATGGATTCAGAATCATCAAGAATCCCTAGTTTGACCCCTCACATGCTACTTAAAGCATATTTTTTTTGGTGTGTTTCTTTCCTTTATATTGAAGTCGATGGAGTGAATATAGAAATGGCCATAACTTTTTTTCGCAGGATTTCCGGCAGAGCAGGCCTCTCATTCTGTGGACCTTGGTGACCAAATTAATAGAAAAAACAAAAATTAAAAGTATGTCATGACATCACAGGTAACATCCTATTCTTTGAGCTTTTGGGCCTGTGGCTCCCCGGCTATAAGAAGCCTACTTCAGGTGGTTTCTTCTTCAATAAGATAATAAGCTTAAAGGGATATTCCACTTTCAAAAAAAGTTTGGCCATTTTATCGTCTACTCAGGCTTTTGAGAACACCCTGGGCAGTTTTTAATTTGCTTGATTCAATATTTAGATATTGATATTCGTTTTATCAGACCAGACCATCCAGGGCTCATTCCTATACAAACCCATTGTAACTTCAACTCCATTTTAACCATGATAGACCGTGCCATGTCTTCTTGGGCCTTTAACGGCAACGTGACACAGCATGCATGATTTGAGGCATTTTGTTCTAAAAATTAGTTGGCAAAAGTCAGCCTGCTGGTGCTATAACAGGCCAATGTGAAAAGATTGGCATTTGTTCCTTGACCCAGTGGGAATGTGCATGCAGAATTCTTCTGTATCACAAGCTGTGTTCATGATTTAAGTAATTTTGTTCAAAATGGACCAATCCTGCAAACTTTGGAAGCCAGTGTTTACCATTATAGGATGGAATATGAAAGTGCAATATCCCTTTAAGTTCTTCAATAACAGTGTGAGCTTAATAATACAATTCAATTTAATGTATGCGTGCCTGCGTGCAGTCTGCGATATCTCCAAAAGGAGGGATAAACAGCATGGTACTGCTCAGTTTCAGCTATAGAAAGCTGCTTTGGAGGAGGCGTTGTTTCATTTATCCATGATTGATGTCTGTTGTGTTTGACAAGTACGCCAACATTATTGTATGTAACAACTTTCTGCCTTGTAGGCACTTTGTAACTTCGTGTGTGTGCGCGCGCGCGCGCATGTGTGTGTTAAAGGCTGCGGAGGTGCTGAAGACATACCTGGATGAGAAGGCAACAGTTGGCCAGACAATCCTGGCAGCTGATGAACGCCTCTCTGAGGCAGAGCGCAGAGCAAAAGGTAAAACAGAAATGAGTTCAGTCAGTCTCAGTCCCAGATTTATAGACTAGGCCTATTCTTTGAGACACACATGCAGGTATTTCGGGGCTCGGCCAGCTTCTCCGGGTGAAACAACCAAAAGCTTTCTTCATTGGGATTACGGAACGTACATGTGGGAAAATCTCGATATTTTGACGGCCCATTAGTCCGACTAAGGGTTAGGGTTAGGATTTAGGATTTAATGGGTTTATTATCATAGCGCAATAGGTAGTGAAGTGTTGTAGTGCAAGTCATTACAACCACTGATCTAGTGAAGAGTGAAAATGGGACTGCCAAATATTCCCCTTCCCCTAATCGCTCGTGTCATTGTCTCCGCTAGGCTGAAAGGCATGGCTGAGACTATGATTTCGCCCCTGTCCATCCGTCTGTTCGTCCGTCTGTCTGCGTGCGTGCATGCGTGCGTGCGTATCTGTCCGTCCTTCCATCTGTGGACAGTTAATCTCTGGTACCGTTGGCACGATGGCAGCGAAACCGTACACACACACTCCCTGGGTGCCAGAGCAGAATCATTTTAGCCCTTAAACAAACACAAAGTAGATTCTGATAATAAATATAAATTACACTGCGGTATTTTTCTTTGTCTTTAAAGTGATCCCTGGCTAATACGACAAATATGCCTTAATACATCATAATTGTCCTCTATAACTACAATGTAAAATTAAAAACACCTCAATTATTTTATTTCTTCAAGAAATAGCTAATCTTTCACTCAATAGGGGAAATGCCTGTCGCAAGTTGTAGTCGGGGGCGTTAGGGAGATGACATGGTCATTTCGTGCTAATCAGTCTAAAAGCGGCAAATTTTGCACAGATGTAGCCCAGGGTATGCTCTAATGATTTAGCTAGGGCACCCGAGTCTGCAACATTTGGGGTTGCCACAGCGGCCAAATCAAGTTGGGCTCCCATCGACTTTCAATACAGGTGGAGAATACCCAGAAAAAACTTTTTTTCTGGGTATTTAAGTGGGATCTGAGGGGTCTAACTAGGGGTTTGCAAGCATTTGTTTTGCACAAAAAAACATTCCTTGGGCTACAAATGGCCCCAGAAAATGATAGTTTAGTGATGAAAAGTGGTGAGTCATCATTTTCAGAGTTTTGTGGGTGTTTTCTGGAGCTGTGGCGACCCCGAAGGTTGCCGACTCGGGCGCCCTAGCTAAATCATTAGAGCATGCCCTGGGCTACATCTGTGCAAAATCTGGCGCTTTTAGACTGATTAGCACGAAAAAAAAAAAACCCTAAGGCCTCCGACTAACATGATTGCTCACCCAGACCGGTACATGCATCGTTTTCTGAAGCCATTTATAGCCCAAGGAATGTTTTCTGTGCAAAATAAATGCTTGCAATGGATTCAGCATCATGACAAACCCCTAGTTTCTCAGATCCTACTTAAATACCCAGAAAAAGAAATATTAGGCGCAGGAAGAATGACGTAGCCAGTTCAGGGGGGAGATCTAAGAGGTTGGCGGCGCGCCCCCAGGTGGGCGGAGTATTATATTCCGCCCCCCACTCAGAGTATATCTAGGGTACTAACCCTACAGTGCTTCAGTTGCTAAACTCAGCGCTGCAGGACACACACAGGTGCCACACCTGTTGCTGCTGGAAGCGTACTGCTGCCCATGCACCGCTCCGAGAGGGTGCCTAACTTGGCTGAGTATTTCTGGCTGTTTCTGCTATCTACTATTGCTTATTTCATGTTCTTAGCTGCCAAACTAACCTAGTTAAGAAGCTGTGTTCTGGCCAGGTTGTATGGGAAGGTTGAGGTTGTTATTCTGGTAATCACTGAATGCTAGAAGTTGTGTTCTTGGCCAAGTCGCATGGGTAGTTTGGAGATTGTTATTCGGGTAATCGCTGATTCTAAAGTTTCAAGGTCCATATTGTCTTGCTAAAGTTGCTGGTGCCCCAGCTGAATTCTGTACTTCAGTCATGTTGCTAAAGCTAATCTAAAGGTGCTACGGGCTTGCTAACATGGCTAAATGTATACTAAGGAGGATCATAGAAAGTGGGCTGTGGCTACGGGCTAAATGCTAACTTATTGTGCCCCGGTGGGCCTTTACTGGGCTACCATGAGTTAAGGTAATCTCAGTCGTTGGGTTTGTCGATGATAGCCACAGTGGTTTTGCGACTGCACGGGCCGTATCGGCTAGCATGGAGCAACAGGTTCAATGTATAGTCAGCCAGGAGCTAGCCGGTGGCTATTGCTAGCCGGCTACTCCGGTAAAGATGCTGTTAGCTGGTAAAACAACGTGCTAGCCATGTCAATGCATAGAGCGGCGGCCCCTCGCGATAACGTGGCCCCGTAGCAAGTATGAAACACGCCAGGAGGATTCAGTTTGTAGGCTGTTGTAGGTATCGGCAGCATTCACCTAGCATCCGAGCTAGCCGAGTTCATGTCAAGCGGTGGTTTACGGCATGACGTCGTCAGCGCATACTAAACGCTGGGGATGGGATATGTAGTTCGCTAGCATGTCAAGCCCAGCCGGATTCCGTGCTACAGTCTAATGTGGCAGTCGTTTGTTGCTAATGCTAATTTAAGGTGCTTATGGGTTTCGCTAACGTTGCTAAAGATTAGCGGCTGTCCAGGCTGGGTTCAAGGCAAGGATTATGGCATAAAGGTTGGGTTAGCTGTTGTGGTAAACACGGCCGAGGTCTACTTCTAACTACTGCTTCATCAAGGTAATGGTGCTCTTTCCAGCTGAGTTTGCATACTACAGATCGAGACGGGAGCAGTTGCGGCTCCTGGCTAACGCTAAAATAACTTCTTTGTGCTTGGCTTGCTTGCGACCGTTCGCTAGGTTAACTCAGTTGCTTGTGCTTATCGGGAACAGTGGTGTATTTGTCGGGATCAGTGGCGTATTGGTGTATTTTGTCAGCCGTATATGCTACTGTTGAGCAGCGTTCCTTCCTTGCAGTCAGCCAGGGGCTAGCTTTGCTTGTTAGCCGGCTAGCTTTAACTAATGTAAGGATAGCTGCTAGTTGGTAAAACAGCTTGCTAGCCATGTTCTAGGCGCAAGTATGGCCCCGTCTGAAAACGTTGCTCTATAAACAGCTGCTGCTTATGAGGTGCTAGTTGCTATCAGAGCAGTATAATCAGAGAGTGGTGTCACCGCGGGGTCAGAAACAGCGCTGGTCACGTGGTTCATTGTCACTTTACACCTCATAGACTTCAATGCATTTTGTAAACTTCCGGTTCGCCGTTTGTCACTATACGCCAATAGATGTGTGCGTAGAAGACCTGGCCCATGAAGTGAACGGGAGTGACGCAACTCTCTACTCTAGGGCTCCGGTTGCTATACCTTAGCAGCTTCTAAATGGTTCCTGTCGCTTGTATGTTTGCGCGGGCTCCTGGAAGGAGGAAAACCCGCAAGCTCATGGGTGCCACAGTTTACGTGCAAACAATGTTTTGCGTCCGCTAACGCTAGGCGTGCTGTCTGTCTTGACGTCACCAGTTGACTCGCTAATGCATGCAGGGAATCGTAGTCTTCTCTAAATGCTTGGTAGCTCCACTCAACCTGCGGCGGCGTGCTAGCATAACTGCTAATAATTACAGCTAAGGCTGATGCTTGTAAAAATGCTGTATCATGTTTTCTTTCAGCTCATGCTAAAGCTAATACTTGTTGGTTGCTAACATTCTGTCTATTATTTCAGCAAGTTATTGTTTCTACTGCATGTCAAGCTGTTACTAGGGTGTTGAGTGTTTCTGCTAACATGTTGTCATTACTGCTCCAGTATGGCAGCTCCAGGCTAAAGTGGCACAGGCTCAGCTAAATCACTTTTCTTAACAGCGTCTCGCTGCGGCGGCTATAAGGGCGCGGCTAACACCAGGTCTACGTTGTATTTTTCAGGTTCCTAACCCTAACATTATGTTTATTTTTCAGGTTTCCTAAACATGAGGTTTATCTTTCAGCTTCGGGCTAAAGCCGACGCATAGCGACAGCTACAGCAGGTCGTCATTGCAGCGTCGCACGGCAGCTGCGGGGTGTTTCAACTGCTTGTTAAGCTGCTACCAGTGCTTCAGAAGTTAAAGGGATTTAACTCAGATATTTGTTTCAAACTAAGGCTATAGTACCGGGTCACACAGCACACCGTATGTCCTAGCAGTGTTTCCGTGGCCGCTGCACTGGCTACAGTTCTGTTTTCCTTCAGCTCATGCTAAGCTAATACATACTGGTTGCTATTCATCCTGTTTATTTCAGTTTCAGGCCGGAGCGGCTGCAGGCCCACGGCTATGACAGCAGGTTATCATGGCAGCTTTGGCTGCGGGTCCCACTAATCATGTCATGAAGGTTATGTTCCTAGCTTAGTCGACTGCTGTGTGCGGCTGGGAGTCCGTCGGCACCGCGGAGGCTATTGTTGCGACGGCGCAGCTGCTTCCGCTGCTGCCTTGGGCCAGCCGGCCCTCCAGCCTTCCTGACTTCCCGGCGACCCGCGAGCCCACGACGGAGGCGTGTAGGGCTCAGGCTCAGCTTCCGGGGGAGCGGCACACCGACACCGCCGTCATGCCGCGAAGGAGCAAAGGAACGCCAGTTCTAGCGCCAGCGGCGGGAGCCAGTTCTCTCGCCAGCGACGGCTGCCCCGGAAGCACAGCGGAGCCAGACTCTAGCAGGTAAATAGCAGCGCATTTGCTTGTTCGGTTCCGTCAGGGCGCAGTCGCTCTAAGCTGGGGACTTTACGCATATCGGTTGGGCCATGTTTTGGCATTGCTTGACTTCAAAAGTCAAGAGCTGGGTTGTAGAGTTTCTTATATGTGCGTCAGCAGACTCTGCAGCAGAACTAACGCACTTTTCCATTCTGTGTCTCCATGCCGAAACACCTGGCTGCCCGCCCGATGTCTGCCCCAACGACCCTCTGTTCCATGACGCACGCTGGTTCGCCGCGAGACTGAGGGAGCAGGGCCAGAGTGAAGGCGTCGCGCCATCCCTCTACACGCCACATTCCCTGCGGCGCGGAGTAGTTTCGGCAGTGGCGCCCCTGGCGCGGAGCAGCTCGGCGGCAGCACTCCTGGCGCGGAGCAACTCGGCGGCAGCACTCCTGGCGCGGAGCAGCTTCGGCGGCGGCTCTCTGGCGAGGAGCACCTTCAGCAGCGGCGCCCCCGGCGCGGAGCAGCTTCGGCGACGGCGTTCCTGGCATGGAGCAGCGGCGGCGCTCCGGGCGCCCTCGGGCCTCAGCTGGTCGTCAGCAGCAGGCGTCCGCTGCATCGGATGCAGCAGGCTGGGTTCCTCCGTATGCAGCGGCGGAGGAGCAGTCAAGCGGCGTGGGAACGATGTGAAGCAGCCCGTGGTTAATGGACTGATGGGGCCGAGGCACGCAATCAGTCACGCGTCCCGTGGAGGACGCTCAGGTTCAGAAGGCCGCATTATGAGGTTCTGTTTCGGCTGTGTGTTTATTGCTGCCCCTCACATGTATTTATATACAAGGCAGGGTGTCTTTAAGGTTATAACAGTATAGTTACTGTTATGTGCAGCGTATACCTTATATTTGTGGGTTTTTACGTGCTGCCTCTGCTGCACTTCACAGGTCTTTAATTAGTGTTATATCTAGTTGCTCATGCCCACTACAGCATTGCCAAAAGTACACTAGAGCTACCTTTCTTATCATTGGTTGGCTTTAGGCAAGCTGCTAATATCTAATACTTTGGTACTAACGAGTATTCCTTGCCTGCTCATTCTAGTATTCAATAGCGCTCTAGAGTTCTGGAGTTAGCAGTAGATATTTTAATTGCTTCAGCTCAGCAGTAACCGCTAAAAGAAAGAACGTCACGCGGAGGGACGGAGCCCTTCGTATAATGGTGTTCTCTTCTGCAAAAGCAAGGTGTGTTGGGAAGGGGGAGAGTTTAATAAAATGTATAGGTTGCTGCATAATTCAGGTAATTAAAGGTGCTGTATTCTGAGTATGGGGGCATAGTAAATGTACGCTATAGTGTCAGTTTAGTTATTTCGCGCTTCTGGTCACAGCAGTGTCCAAGCTGTTAGGTCCGCGGAAACAAATCATCCTCACCGGTGATTAGGAGTCTATGGATTCTAAGCGTTGCGTGTGTTGGGGGGGGACCCGCGTGGGTCCTTCCTTTTAGAATCCATAAGCCACTCTTAGGTTCCGCTTGTAGTATAGATTATGCTGCATTTATCCATGCGTGCTGCTCATTTTATTATGCTGCCTGCGGCTCATGTCCTATGCTGCTGTAATTGTTTAGGATTGATCATGGATTCGGAAGCATTGCGTGTTTTGGGGGGTTAGGACGCCGTCCTGGCAGGACGCCGTCCTTCCTTCTTTGGGGGTCTCGGATCATGTGACGCGGAGAGCTTCAGTCACGTATAGATGATTATAGCTTAATCATTTATCGTGGACGCGGCACATGATCCGTTAGCCGAATCCATCGCCAATCCATCCGCATGTAGTCTGGTTACGCTACATATTCATGCTGCTGCTTAGGCTATAGGATGCTGCTGCTTAGGCTATAGGATGCTACCGTATTGCTATATATATATTGCTCATATGTCTCTGCTGCCTGCTATATTGTATGCTTCCATTCTTGTCAATAAAGTCCATTCAACCTTAATGATTTGCCCCCTGAAATTAGGCGCAGGAAGAATGACGTAGCCAGTTCAGGGGGGAGATCTAAGAGGTTGGCGGCGCGCCCCCAGGTGGGCGGAGTATTATATTCCGCCCCCCACTCAGAGTATATCTAGGGTACTAACCCTACAGTGCTTCAGTTGCTAAACTCAGCGCCCCACCTCCTTCCCCAACTCCACCTCAGGATTAGGCTATCCCCTTGCTGGGGGTCTCGGATCATGTGACGCGGAGAGCTTCAGTCACGTATAGATGATTATAGCTTAATCATTTATCGTGGACGCGGCACATGATCCGTTAGCCGAATCCATCGCCAATCCATCCGCATGTAGTCTGGTTACGCTACATATTCATGCTGCTGCTTAGGCTATAGGATGCTGCTGCTTAGGCTATAGGATGCTACCGTATTGCTATATATATATTGCTCATATGTCTCTGCTTCCTGCTATATTGTATGCTTCCATTCTTGTCAATAAAGTCCATTCAACCTTAATGATTTGCCCCCTGAACTGGGTATTTTCCTCCTGTATAGAAAGTCAATGGGAGCCCAACTTGATTAGGCCGCTGTGGCGACACTGAAGGTCGCAGACTCGAGCGCCCTAGCTAAATCATTAGAGCATGCCCTGGGCTACATCTGTGCAACATTTTGCACTTTTAGACTGATTAGCGTGAAATATCCCTAAGGCCCCCGACTATTGATGATGTCATAAATGTCATGTGTGATCTATCCCTATGGAATTTATGGCAAAAATAAATAAAAATAAACATTTGAAATATTGATTTGATGGTCATATTAACTCATTTACCGCCTCCCCCGATAGTCCAGAGAAAATCCCAATGTCGTTCCCCGCCAGGCCCGATAGTTCAGAGAATTAGCTTTTATATAATGTAATGTTTAATTACAGTCTTCCCCAGCTCGTGACAAATTTTGAGCCTTTTATCTTAAAGGAAACCTAAAATATCACACATCAAAGTAAGTGTGTTTGAAAAAAAGACTGTAATAATGTACAAATTGCAATACAAATGTATAAATCTCCCCATAAAGCACAGTGAACTGGCAAAGTGACGCATTTGAGCACACAAAGCTGGCAGCCGAAAAAAAAAAAGAAAAAAAGTGTTAGAACAGCTGTGTGTGTGTGTGTGTGTGTGTGTGTGTGCGCGCACACATCTCTTAGCTGGCTGCTCCACGGACCACTCTGTATGTGTTTCAGTGGTCCCCCTGATCAGGACACAGTCCCATAAATCAGAGATCTGCCTCTCTCTCTCTCTCTCAAAATTATCGCCAATTCGCCATATAAATGCTTCTAAAACATACCTGAGAATGCTGGTGGTTGATAAGAATCCACACCATGGTTTATAATCCATATATCCAGGCTATAATATATTGTTTTGTAATGGTATTTTAGTCCACAAGCAGCCAAGCAGGCCATTGGCGCCAGGCGGTCCTTTGCAAAGGGGGGGTCCCTGCATGGTCGCCTCCAATAGGGGGTCCGCGGGCCCAACGCTTCGCTCCGCAGAGCAGTGGGAACACGATAATCAACTGTTACACAACGTTGTAAAATCAATCAATAAACCACCCGATTACATAAAGTTCACACGACACGACACGATCCAGTTGAAGTGGTCCCTGGAGATGCGATCTCGAAGGGGGTCCTCTCATTTCCAACATTTCGAAGGGGGTCCTCTCACTACCCTGGTCTCCAGCCAACACTTCTCAGGGAACCAGGCGGTGGTCCGCTCCCCCAAAAAACAAGTGAAAAACTACTGTAGATGAAGCCTCAAAAGACGCACCAGAGATCAACTACTTGCCTCGTTAGCAAAGACGCGTTTAGCAGGGCAGTGCAGAGGATTTTTTAGGGGCAGGGGGAGACATTTTTCCAACATGTCCTAGAATGTGAAAATAGCAGATCTACAAGCTCGACTTTGATTGATTGATTGAAGACTTTATTAGAAGTTTGCATAGGAAAAGGTACAGTTTCATGACGGTACAGTTCACTGGTACAAGGTCTACTAAAAGGAGATCCATGAAAAGACTAAGCTTATTTCCACTGGAAACCATTGAAGTATCTCATATAAAATTGAATGACAAGCTCTCAATGTGTCACAGAGCGATGCGTTGAGCTTGTAGAGCTTGTAGATCTGCTATTTTCACATTCTAGGACATGTTAGAAAAAAAGACTCATGCCCCCTTTTATGTCTATTTGTGTGTGTGCACCTGTACAGAGCAAAAAACAACCAGCACACACACAGAGACAGAGAGAAAGCGCCCCCAAGTGGGGGCTCACAGAAATACTCACAGAAATACTGCAATATAGTATGTGAGTTTTTTGGTCAGATATAGCCAATAAAAATATTTTTCTCTGCATTTTTCTAAACAGAAAATTCTAAAAATAAATCCTATTACATAATTACATTAGTACACTTATCTAATAATGCCTGAAGCCATAAAGACAAATCTCAAGTGAGTTATCCACTTGAAAACAGATCATTCACAAAAAGGTCAATAACTCCAATTATTTTGAATTTCCACCTGGATTTTGAAAAAACAAGGGGTTTGAAATGGCCAAAACTCTAGATTGCTACATCGTACATACAAAAAAAATTTTTTTTGGAGAGACTAGAGGATGTCTTCTTTTATTCCAGGCACTGTATGACATTTTCGTGCAAACAGGGAATTTAGGAAAAATGTCTAAATATGAAGAAAATGCTTAAACAAAATGGCAGGAGAGCCTACAGTGAATGTTAAAATGGCGGTCAATGTGTTAACCATATAAAGTATTATGTTTGTTTTTATTTTCACATGAATGCCATAAATTCCATAGGGATAGATCACACATGACATTTATGACATCATCAACTTGCGACGGGCATTTCCCCTATTGAGTGAAAGATTAGCTATTTCTAGAAGAAATAAAATAATTGAGGTGTTTTTAATTTTACATTGTAGTTATAGAGGACAATTATAATGTATTAAGGCATATTTGTTGTATTAGCCAGGGATCACTTTAACATTTCCGATGCCAAAAATGTCGAGGAACGTGATAAGAATTACTGCAGTGCGACGCCATGGCCCTGTTATCACGTCTAGGGACGTGTTCGCTCGTTACCATGGTAACCAGGTGCTGTGGCGGCTGGTGAGCAAAAAAAAAATCATATGATCACAAGCCCCTCCTACAGCATACCCTGCTTTAAAATATAACATAAATTGGAATATATTTTCACAAAACGCATTGAAACAAGGTTTAAACTAGCGACAGGAACCATAAAGTATTTATGACAATGTTTATTAAGGTAAAAAAATCTAATGTAAAAGTTTGGGGGAAATTAATGGAATCCTATGGAGAACATGTTGCCTCTGGTACCAGAACAGCGCAAATAGCAGCCAATCATAGGAACTTTTAGTTCTGTGTTTGCTTCATTTTAAATCCGGACAACTGGCCCTACCCCCTGCTCTGTATCCAAATAATTACAAAAATAATGGCATCCAAAGTGTTAAGAAACGGTTCCTTTTTTCTGTTTTTCCCCTCTAGAGGATGAAGCCAAGTGGGCGGAGGCAGAGAGACGGGCGGCGGTGGCAGCGGAGAACCTCCGCGCAGCGGAGCAGCGGGCGGCGGACCGTCAGAAAACCCAGGATGAGAACATGAGGCAGCTGGTGGAGAAGATGAAGAGTGACGCCAAGGCAGCCCAGGAGCAACATGACAAGCTGCTGGTTGTAAGTTATGTGAATATTGATTGTAGAATGCGCCTCACAGCTAGATGGTCCTGGGTTCGATTTCCACAGTGGCACTATGGGTGTCTTCTCTCCTCCGCGTCATCAGTGCCCACACCCTAGGTGGAGTTGGCAAAAGGGCCTTTTTGTGTGGAGTTTGCATGTTCTCCCCGTGTCTCCTAGGGTAGATACCCTCACAAAAACATGCAGTAATCCTGGTCTCTATACTGCCTCTCCTGGCCAGCCAGGGCGCCTGATGGAGGGGAAAGGGACTGGTTGGAGTAACGTGTTCCTTCCACACGCTACGTTCTACCTGGGAAATTCCCCCGTCAGGCATGGACAGGGGGCCCCTGGCCAATAATTTTTGAGGGCCCCCCACTCTCCATCATCACCCCCCCCCCCCCCCACCCCCACCCCTCCCCCTCCCTCCCAATGCACACTACCCAGCTCGTATTTTAAGCCATGATTATCATGTGGGCCAAGAAAGCACCTGTAGACAACAGAGGAGGGGCCCACACATTATATTTGTAATTAATGTATACATTTAATTTTAGTAAATTGTCAATGACCACGCGGCCCAGTTCCCCCAAGGGCCCCTGAGAGCCAAGGGCCCCTGGCAACGGCCCCACCGGCCCAATGGTTAATACAGCCCTGCTGTCAGGTGATAAGAAGTGGACTGCTCACTCCTCATGCACTGAAGAAAACATGAGCTTCCCAGGTTGGCAGAAAGAGAGTAGCCCCCAGGATTACAGCTCCTCTCTGTCACCTGCATGTCTTCTGAACCTTGCATAATAATTTAGAGATTGTATAACAATGTGCTGTTTCAGGAGATGAAGAAAGAGCAGGAATACGCGCGAGCTCAGCTGGAAGAGCAGAGGAACGCGTCAAAAGAGGAGAAGATGGTGCTGATAAAGCAGCAGCAGGCGATGGAGAATTTGGTCCAGCAGTTGAAGGAGGACAGGAAGCACGACCGACTGGAGATGGAGAAACGCATGAAGGCGGCGGAGGCGAAAGCGGCGAATGCACCATCATGCATCATTTTGTAATCAATACATTTATATATATAACATATTTAAAAAAAAAACTGTGTCATTTTATCTTCTAATGAGGCTTTTGGGAACACCCAGGACAGTTTTTGCATTTCCTCATTCAGTATTTAGATATGAAACTGCTAGGCTCCAATAGTCTTCAAACCCCACTGAGTGCACCGTAGAATGTGTTAGGTTCGTACGCAGGCAAAATAAAACAATGTCCACAACCTTGACTTGAGTTGGCTTTTTACTTGCTTAAAGTGCAGGTGCAAAACAACAAACAGATCTCCATGGCATAGGCATTGTACTGTTGCACTGGTAAAAACCATTTGCTCCCATACGGTGACTGCCCCTTCCCCCTCACCTGTCCATAATTATGCCCTCTGTTGTAATCAAACCCAGCCTGGGAGAGGCGTGCCCTTAATTAGTGCCCAAATTGGCCAATAATTGAATTAACTTTAATCTAATAATAATACAAAATAATATGCTAAATCAGTCATACGGCTTCTACAACACCAGCCCCTAATTGGGCATAATATGCACAATTACAAAAATACATTTATAGAAGCAGTTAACATGAGAAAATCATAAATCAAGGCTATGTGGTATGTGTGATGTAATTAAGCTTTGAGTCTTCTGATGTCACTGTAAAGAAAGGAAAAGGAGAAAGATTGAGAAGAGAACTTTGGTTATAGTCTGCAACTCAGCGGCCTCCCATTGCCACCAGCACTTGACAGGTTGGTTCACTTCTCTCTCTCTTGGTTGACTGGAGAGGGCTCAATGTAGCCCTCACACCACCACAGGAAGTCCAGGTCCCTTCCCTCTGGCAGATGACAGCTTCTCTTCAGGTTGAGTTGTTGTTTTGTTGTCGGTTCTGGGATCTCCATGAAGGCATGATGTTCCTGATCCATTCTCTCTGTGTGCATGATGGAGATAGCATTGGTGGCAACACTGGAGCAGCCCCTCTTGCTCCTACTGTTAGTTCCACCTCAACGTTGTGGACCCCCACTAAGAACCCTGGCCACTTTGGTTCTCACTGCATGGGGCCCATCTCCCTGACTGTTGATTGGCACAACTGAAAACATAAAGGTGTCCCCACCACCGGCCCCAATATGACCATGTGATGTTGGTGGGGTAGCAGTTGCTTTGCTGTCTGCTGGTTCCTTGGTTGGCTCCATCTGTTCTGAGGATTTTCCTTCATCCTGATTTTCCAATGTGTGATTGCTCTTCTTGCCTTGGCTGGAAGGGGAGGAGTGTCCTTTCTCCACCACAGCAACATCAGTGTCCAAACTGCTTCCATTGTGCTCCCTCAGACCCTTATCTGACTGGGAGCTTGACTCCTATTTGAGGAAACAAGTTTAGTGTCCTGTGTGTCATCAAAATAGCTTTTCACAATTTTGTCAATGACCTCCAGACTTAGCTCTGGAGGGTCGTCGTCTGAACACCAGTCTTCTGACATTTTTGCAATAACCTCCGGACTAAGTTCTGGAGGATCATCTGACCACCAGTCTTCTGTGTACAAAGCCATGCTCTTCTCTTCACAATTTAAGTTCAGTTTTTTTGTTGCACTTGCTGCGTGATGTCCGATATAGTGTGAGCTTTTTCTTTTAACCACACAATAAAGTGCTGCAGCTCACGTACAGTGCAAAAAACGAACAGTCAAAAATAAAACGGCAGTGGCAATGCCAAGCAAATGTATGTCACAAATAAAAGTCCAACAGTGACAATACAAAAAACTAATACAAACGGACTGTAGAAAACATGTCACCTTTAAAAGTCTGACAGTGACAAATGAAAAAGGATGGCAATTGATGGAGCAAACGATCACCAATAAAAGCTCAGTGCGGTAAAACAAAAACAAAAATAACTCTAATAGTTAAATGCTGTTTTTCTTTAGAGCTTGTTTTGTTACATACCGAGCTCTGGCCTTGTTGTGCAAATTCTGCAAAAGCGATCAGGTTACCAATCCTTTTATTCAACTTTGTCTTTATCCATCCAGTCAAAAACCTTGAGACTCCTGCCGTGTCTAGTCCCGAAATGTCCCCAGGTTCCTTTCTTCCTTCCTGTAGGCAACTTCAAGTTCCATGGGATAGGTTTTTACTTTGAAACTGCTAGGCTCTTGGACTCCAATAGTCTTCAAACCCCACTGAGTGCACCGTAGAGTGTTAGGTTCGTACGCAGGCAAAATAAAACAATGTCCACAACCTTGACTTGAGTTGGCTTTTTACTTGATTAAAGTGCAGGTGCAAAACAACAAACAGATCTCCATGGCATAGGCATTGTACTGTTGCACTGGTAAAAACCATTTGCTCCCATACGGTGACTGCCCCTTCCCCCTCACCTGTCCATAATTATGCCCTCTGTTGTAATCAAACCCAGCCTGGGAGAGGCGTGCCCTTAATTAGTGCCCAAATTGGCCAATAATTGAATTAACTTTAATCTAATAATAATAATACAAAATAATATGCTAAATCAGTCATACGGCTTCTACAAGATATTTAGATATTCATTTTCCCCCTTCCAGGACCTTCCTATACAAACCCATTATAACTTCAAACTCCATTTTAACCATGATAGATTCAATTAAAACACTTGTCCTTTTTTCTGGTGACTCCTGACACCCTCCGAATACGTGAGCAGGCCGTGTTTTTTCGATAACATTTTTCATTGATTTCTATACATTTTTGGGGGAAATGAAAATTATTAAATACAACAAAAGATTATAAAAAAATAAATGAAAAACTTTATCGAAAAAAACACGGCCTGCTCACGTATTCGGAGGGTGTCTCCAGAAAAAAGTACAGTTGTTTTCATTTAATCTATCGTGGTTAAAATGGAGTTTGAAGTTATAATGGGTTTGTATAGGAAGGTCCTGGAAGGGGGCAAAATGGGGGACGTGAATATCAAATATCTAAATACGGAATGAAGAAATTCAAAAACTGTCCTGGGTGTGCCCAAAAGCCTGATTAGATGATAAAATTACAAGAAGTTTTTTTTAAAGTGAAATATCTATTTTGTAGTTTGTTTAACCCATTTAGACCAGGAATGCATCCTAGATTTGAACCACTTTAATCAAATATTTGCACCAATATGCTGTTATAGTGCATAGAAGTGGGAGTGGTTTACTGGTGCCACAAAAGAAATCTGCCTTTCATTTTCGCATAGACTTTTACAAAAATATTTTAAGAATAGAAGCAAGCCATCCTAACCTGACTGCGCCAGATGGTGGCAGCAGTGCGTATGCCTGCATAACGCTCTGCCTTACATCTGGGATTGCTCGGGCAGACCCAATGTAAGGGGCGGGCCATTTTTTCCAATTCTTTAGCAGGTGATTGGATGAGGCCGTCTCTATCACAGTCTGGGAGTGCCAACTCCAACCACCCATAATCCGCCTCCTGGGTTTCCACGTGGTCTGCAATCAGACTCTATTGGCTCAGAGCCGCTCAGAGCCCGCCCGTAGTCTGCCGCTGATTCGTCCGGCCCGGGACTTTACGAGTGTTATCAACTCTCCCTGAGCAATCTCAGATGGCAAAGGCAGAGCGTTATGCAGGCATACGCACTGCTGCCACCATCTGGCGCAGTCAGGTTAAAGCCATCCAGGATCCTGGTTAATCCCGACCATAAAACCTTTGATTCTGTGCAAAGAAAAGTATATTTGTTCTATGTTTTGTTTATTATTAGCTTATTGAGAAAATCCTTAAATTCCATCTTGAGTCAATCAACTTTATTCGTGTAGATTCAGAGGACCATTAAAAAAGAAAAACAACAACATAAAAACACTAGCATGTAAAAAGAACACCCTATGTATGTTTAAAAAAAAATCAGCTTTGACAAGAGAGGCGATCATACCAGTGGTTACTAAAAGAAGATACTTGTAGTACTGAGACTCTGATAAGGGCTTTAGGAGACATTCAGGCGCGCTAAACACAGTTGCGACAGCTATCGTGTCCGTATCGTCAGAATGAGTGGGGGAGGGGAGATCCAATTCATTGTCAATGAAGGTCACGTGGTTTTTTGTCGTTGCCGTGTCTCACGCATATATGTGATTGCGGCCTTAGAGATAGGGCCACAGCTGCATAGACACTTAACAAAACAAAAACACCAAGGAACACTGATGGATTAATATTATTTAATATAATATTTGTTGGAGCCATTCTCAGTTCAGTTGTTTTTTTTGTGACTAAATGTCGCCCCCTCTCGGTAGCCTTAAGCAATGGCACCATAGGTCCCTTTAATTAGTCCACAGCTGCGTGAAGGAAGACGCCAGTAGTAGAGAAACAGATTTTCAACCGCTCGGTGGACGCTGTGCTCTCCACGCATGCACACAACACAAAGCGCGTATTTTGAACGAAAGACTTTGAACTTTGTATCGAATCATTTTGAGATTATTAGAAACTTTGTTTAAGCGCTTGTTTGTTTGAAACCCTTTTAGTTTAGTTTAGTCTGTCTGGAGCCTGTTTTGTTTCACTCGTTTGCCCCCCGTTTTGGTTTGAAACTTTCACTCATTTGCAATAACAATACAACTCTTGCCATAAACTAACCTGCATGAATTCACCGTCAAGATTCACCACTCAACAAACACCAAACAGTGAGTACAAGGACAGCCCAAGTCAACTTTATATGAGCGTGTTGAAACTATTAGTCTACTGGCCTAGACGGGGAAATTGGCCCTACATTCAAGTTGAAAATCTTCTCTTATATGGACGCAAATATTGAAATGAACGGATCAAAAGGATCTCATGGATGTGTCTATTGAAGTTTATGGATTAGCGCTAATCTGCTAATGGAATGTGCGATGTCATATGGATAAATGGACGCGAAAATCGCGGCATTTAATGTGGACTTGGAATGAATATATCGCCATTAAATGACACTGTGCTTTGATATAACTTTGGATTGGGACAAATAAATGCTGCTGGTGTATGCTAAACTGTTAACTGTACTGCGGCTTTAAGATGTCTGTGAAGTCTGTGACAGAGGAAGTTGTTCATTGTGGAGATGGAGGAATTGTGAGTGGAACTGATGTGACCGTTCACACCTCTGATAAAAGTGCTGGTGTACAATTGTCCATGGCTGAAGAGAAAAGACAAGGGAAGCCCACGCAAAAGGCCCTTGAAGCTAATTATACAAAACTATTGAATAAAAGAAAAGCTAAACTTGGACAGCTCACAGGCAAAAGAAATGTATTACAAGCACTCATGGTTGATTACAGAAATGTTGAACTGGTTAAACAAGAATACAATGATTTCCATACAAAAACAAAAGACTTCAAATCACTTCACAATTCAGTACAGCTATCATTAACGGAGGAAGAAGCCTCACGTGATCATGATGATTGGTACAAGCCTAAATACAAAAACATATGTGAATTTCATGATACAGTTTTGGATTGGATTAGTAATGCCCCAGTAGATATAGGCCTGGCACCAGAGCCACCAGCCAAGCCATCACAATTACCAAAAGCACCAAGTGTAACATCATTGGACAATGTATCAGTGGGCATTATCAGCAGAGAAAATATTGAAACCACTACAAGCTCCTCAGCATTAAAGCACGCAGAGGCCGAAAGGGCCGCATTACTTACTCGTGCTGCTGCTCTAAAGCAAAGGCAAGCTTATGAATTGGAGGAGGCACAGCTCAAAGCTAAAAAAGAAGCATTTGAATTGGAAGTGGAAATTAAAGCTGCTGATGCCAAATTGAAAGTGTTGGATGTCACTGGTAAAAAAGTTGACACAAAGTCTGTTAACCCCTTACTTCACATCAATGAATATTTTGCCTCAATGCAATCCATGCCTATGGACAGCCAAAGGGTTGATAATTATGGGTTGGATGATGATGATGATGATGATGATGAAGAGGAGGATGATGATTGTGATGAGGAAAATGAGGATGATGATGATAATGATGATGAAGAGGGACTTGGAGCTTCATGTTCCCCTTTCAAAAAAGGGTCTCAGCATGCCCCTAGTGGCCGATCACGGCAGCCACAGAAACTAAAGTCTCTGCAGCCCAGGTCAGGCATGTCTGTTCCTCACCAACAGCCCCAACAGCCAAACCCAAATGTAGGCTTAGGCCTGCAAGATGGTGCTCCTGCTAATGTTCCAGCAGGTGTAGGCATGATAGACATCATGAGAAAACAAAATGAAATTACAGAAATGTTAATTCAAGAACAGAGGTTCTCACTCTTGCCTTCTCGTGAGGTGCCTGTCTTTAAAGGTGATCCTTTAAGTTTCATTTCTTTCATTCAAACTTTCGAACATTGTATAGAAAGCAAGACAAATAACAGAGATCGACTTCTATTTCTTGAACAATTCACCGATGGACAACCCAAGGCAATTGTCAGAAGTTGTCTCCACATGGACCCCCAAAGAGGCTATATTAAAGCAAAACGGCTGCTACGCAAACACTTTGGCAACGAGGTTCTTATTGCTGCTGCTTATCAAGAGAAAATTCTGAACTGGGATGTCATCCGATCTGAGGATAGCAAAGCCTTACACAAATTTTCACTTTTCTTGAGAACCTGCTGCAATGCAATGAGCAACAATGAACTTCTTCAAGACATGAACAATCCTACACACTTGAAATCTGTCTTATCAAAACTACCATTCAAGCACAGAGAGAGATGGAGGACTGTCTCATATGATTATCATGAACGTACACACCGAAGAGCCAAGTTTTCACAGCTTGTTAATTTCATTGAAAGACAAGCAAACATTGCTATTGATCCACTCTTTGGCGAAATATCAGACACAAAACCAAAAGACAAGAAGACTCTCTCTGCTCCCCGAACTACCTACTTGAAATCCACTCCTGTCTCATCATACAACAAAAGCAGTTTTGCCACAGTAACAGAATCACCAGAAGCAGAACTAAAGTCTCAGTCAAGCAGCTCACAGAAAACATGTTTCTTCTGCAAAGGAAACCACAGCACGGATTGGATAAAAAGATTCACAAAGATAAAGTTGAATACTTTAAAGCAAATGGTCTATGTTTCGGTTGTGTCACTCAGGGTCACATGAGTAAGAGCTGTAAAAGGCGTCTCACTTGCAAAGTATGTGCAAAAAAGCATCCTACAATGCTGCACATTGAATTTAATAAAGATGCAAGTCCAAACGCCGACAACACGTCAGTAAGCAGCGCTTTAGTCACCATGAAAAGGCCTACCCATACTGGGGCCGGTGACCAACAGAAACTGTCAATTGTTCCTGTACAAGTCAAGCTGTCAAATTCGGATGAAATAATTCAAACATACGCTTTCCTTGACCCAGGAAGCACTGGAACTTTCTGTACCGAAGCTTTAAGGAAGCAGCTCAGTGCAAAAGCGACACCAACTCGAATCTTACTTCGTACTCTCGGACAAGAGAAGGTCATAAGTATCAGCAGAATCAATGGACTGGAAGTGTCAAGTCTTGAAGGAAACGATTTCCTAAAACTGCCATCACTTTACACCCAAACAGAAATTCCTGTAACCAAAGAGCAAATTCCCACTCAGGTTGACGTGCAAGAATGGAACTACCTAAAAGAGGTTAAGTTGCCATATATCGATGCAGACATTGGACTCCTGATTGGCAATGATGCAGCTAAGTTTATGGAACCTTGGGCAGTAATTAATAGTAAGGGTAATGGGCCCTATGCAGTTAAGACAATACTTGGATGGGTGGTTAATGGGCTTCTACATGAACCCACTACAAGCCATAAGCAGCCAACCCATATTTTCATTCACCGCATATCTGTAATCAATTTGAATGACCTCATGATCCAACAATTCAACTATGATTTCCCAGAAAAGGGCTATGAAGAGAAGGCAGAAATGTCTATTGAAGATAAGAGATTCATTCAAATCATGTCTGACTCCACTGAGATAAAAGATGGTCACTACCAAATAAACCTTCCATTCAAACAGAATGATATAGCAATGCCTAACAATCGCCATCTGGCAGAACAGCGTGTAATGTCACTAAAAAGGAAATTCAAGAAGGATCCGGAGTTTCAGAAAGAGTACACTGACTTTCTTGAAAGTGTCATTCAAAAGGGACACGCTGAAGCTGTACCAAAGGAGCAGTTAAAACCAGAGGAAGGAAGGACATGGTACTTGCCTCACCATGGTGTACGCCACCCAAAGAAACGCAAACTTCGCGTAGTCTTTGATTGTTCTGCCTCATTCCAAGGAACTTCGTTAAACGATGAGCTTATTCAAGGTCCAAATTTAACCAACACACTGCTGGGTGTCTTAATTCGATTTAGACAGGAGCCAGTAGCAATGATGGCAGATATAGAAGGCATGTTCCATCAAGTGAATGTCACACCAGCTGACAAGAACTTTCTCAGATTCCTTTGGTGGCCAAACGGTGACATCAGTCAAAACCTTGAAGAGTACAGAATGACAGTACATTTGTTTGGTGCAACATCTTCATCCAGTGTTGCTAGTTATGCCGTAAGAAGGACTGCTGAAGATAACAAAGACTTGTTCTCAGCAGTGGCAGTTAATGCTGTTAAAGAAAACTTCTATGTCGACGATTGTCTTAAGTCTGTGTCAAATGAGAAGGACGGCATAGAACTATCTAAAGAACTAAGAACCCTGTGTGCTCAAGGAGGTTTCCGCTTAACCAAATGGGTAAGCAACAGCCGCACTGTGCTGGCCTCTATTCCAGAGGAAGAGCGAGCCACAGAGGTAAAGGACATTGATTTGGATCAAAAGCACCTACCTGTTGAGAGAGCCCTTGGAGTGCAGTGGAATGTGGAAGAGGATACATTCAGGATTCAAGTGAACATGAAAAATCAACCCTACACAAGAAGAGGAATTCTTTTGACTGTAAGTTCAGTGTACGACCCACTGGGGTTCTTAGCTCCATTCGTATTCACTGCAAAGCACATCTTGCAACAGTTATGTCAACTGAATTATGGATGGGACGACAGGATTCCGGAGGCCTTTTGTCATTCGTGGCATAAATGGCTCACTGGACTACAGCAGATGGAGAACTTCAGCATTCCAAGATGTATTAGAACTAAAGAATTTGGAAAAATCAAGTCAGCCCAACTTCATCACTTCTGTGATGCAAGCGAGACAGGATATGGCACTGTAACCTACCTGAAAATGACCAATGCTGCAAACCAAATTCACATCTCTCTCGTCATGGCAAAAGCAAGAGTTGCCCCCTTGAAACAGGTCACCATTCCTAGAATGGAACTTACCGCTGCAGTACTTGCTGTAAAAGTGAACAGGATGCTGGAGACTGAGTTACACCTTCCTCTCAGAAAAGCTGTATTTTGGACAGACAGCACATCAGTCTTGAAATATATCAGAAACAACACCAAGAGATTTCAGACTTTCGTGGCTAACAGAGTCAGCATGATCAGAGACCACTCTTCTGTTGAACAGTGGAGATACTTGAACACCAAGATCAACCCTGCAGACCATGTGTCCAGAGGTCTTACAGCTGATGCATTCTTAAAGTGTAAAAGCTGGAAGAAGGGACCAGACTTCCTACAGGAAAAGGAAGATACTTGGCCAAACTTACCTGCTGATCTTGCCTCCATACCCGCCGACGATCCTGAAATCAAAAAAGAGAAAGTTACAGTCAACGCCATCCAGATGACAGATCAAGATCCTGCTAGCACTCTAATACACCACTACTCAAGTTTCGACAGATTGAAAAGAGCTGTAGCATGGATGCTGCAGTTAAGAACTCACCTTTTGCAGTTAAGTAGAAAAAGAAAAGATCTGGTTGCTCTTATGCAAATTCAAGAACCAGACCCAGACAAACAAAGACAGTTAATTGAACTGGAGATGAAGAAATTCAAAGACACAGCAAGAGTACACAAACTCTCTCTGGATGAACTGAACACAGCAGAGACAGCTGTTGTACAGTATTGTCAAAGACAAGGATTTCAAGAGGAAATCGAAACATTAAAGAAGGGAAGTTTGAACGTTCGAAAAGACAGTTCAATCTACAAACTTGACCCTAAACTTGACCAGGAGGTATTAAGAGTGGGTGGGAGATTAAGCAAAGCAGCTATGCCTGAAGATGCAAAGCACCCTGCCATCCTCCCAAAAGACCATCATGTGTCTAAGCTCATTCTCAGAAAGATCCATCAACAAGTAGGACACTGTGGGAGAAACCACATGCTTTCCCTACTGAGGGAAAAATATTGGATTCCATGCGCCAATTCATTGTCAAGAAAGATTATTTCTGAATGTGTGATATGTCGACGTCTCAATGCATCTGTTGGAGAACAGAAGATGGCTGACCTGCCAAGAGATAGGGTAACACCTGACCTACCACCTTTCACACAAGTAGGAGTGGACTATTTCGGACCCATTGAAGTGAAAAGGGCCCGTACCATAGTCAAAAGGTATGGAGTCATTTTCACATGCTTAATAAGTAGAGCAATACATCTTGAAGTGGCCCATTCTTTAGATACAGACTCGTGCATTAATGCTCTCAGGCGTTTTGTTGCACGAAGAGGACAAGTGTGTGAAATTCGGTCAGACAATGGAACTAACTTCATATCCACTGAAAAGGAGCTGAAAGAATCTTTGAAGGCATGGAATTTGGACAAAATAGAAAGGGCTCTCCAGCAGAAAGGAGTCAAATGGACCTTCAATCCGCCCGCCGGTGCCCATCATGGTGGAGTATGGGAACGATTGATCCGTTTGCTCAAGAAGATCTTGTTATCAGTCACCAAACAGCAAACTCTGGATGATGAAAGTCTCCATACAGTTATGTGTGAAGTGGAAGCCATACTTAACAGCCGCCCACTCACAACAGTTTCAAGTGACCCCAATGACTTGGAAGCACTAACACCAAATCATCTGTTATTGCTCAAGAAACAGCCGATCCTTCCACCAGGAGTGTTCAAGGCCGACGATGTCTATGCAAAGCGCCGCTGGAGACAAGTGCAATACCTGTCAGATCTATTTTGGACAAGATGGATAAAAGAATACCTACCTCTGATGAATGTACGTCAAAAATGGAACCGCATCCGCAGGAACTTTGAAAATGGAGACATTGTGATCATAGCTGACACAAATGCACCAAGAGGATCCTGGATGCTGGCTAGAGTCCTGGAAGTAATGCCAGACTCAAGAGGACTTGTGAGAAGTGTGCGTCTTCAGACAAGAACCAGCGTACTTGAAAGGCCGATCAGCAAGATTTGCCTGCTGGTGCCGAAGTCAATCTAAAGTACTGAAGATAGACGGGCTTCTACACCATGCCTGTCCCCACCTCACAAGTTTTTATTTAGATTTTTTTTGAACACTTTTGTATGGCTCCAGTTTTTGTTTTGATTTTGTATTGTTATTAGAGCATGCCCATAACAATAGGGGCCGGTTATGTTGGAGCCATTCTCAGTTCAGTTGTTTTTTTTGTGACTAAATGTCGCCCCCTCTCGGTAGCCTTAAGCAATGGCACCATAGGTCCCTTTAATTAGTCCACAGCTGCGTGAAGGAAGACGCCAGTAGTAGAGAAACAGATTTTCAACCGCTCGGTGGACGCTGTGCTCTCCACGCATGCACACAACACAAAGCGCGTATTTTGAACGAAAGACTTTGAACTTTGTATCGAATCATTTTGAGATTATTAGAAACTTTGTTTAAGCGCTTGTTTGTTTGAAACCCTTTTAGTTTAGTTTAGTCTGTCTGGAGCCTGTTTTGTTTCACTCGTTTGCCCCCCGTTTTGGTTTGAAACTTTCACTCATTTGCAATAACAATACAACTCTTGCCATAAACTAACCTGCATGAATTCACCGTCAAGATTCACCACTCAACAAACACCAAACAGTGAGTACAAGGACAGCCCAAGTCAACTTTATATGAGCGTGTTGAAACTATTAGTCTACTGGCCTAGACGGGGAAATTGGCCCTACAATATTAATATAGTGTGTACCAATTTGTGAATAACAGTCAAATATCTTAATTCTTTGATTGTGCTGTTTGCCACCCTGTGTTCCAAAACAAACCCTGTTGTTTTAACTTTGTTGTTCCTACAGCCTTGACACTGTACAAGGGCCTGATACAGTATGTAACTGGCGAACCATCTTTAATCAACAATTCTGTTGTGTTCTGACCACTGATAAAGGTCAGGTCAGCCGATGAGGTGACCACGGTCACCTATTACATCATACTGTTAAAGTAACTATATAAAGCCATGTCAACTGTCTATTAGAGGAAGAACCAACGATGGGTGTACTGTACTTGCTACAATTTGGACTCTGAACTATATTTTCAATACAACTAACAAAAAACGGAAGTACGCTGGTGTGGACTAATTTCTTGTGTGCAAGTACTTTATTATGGTCGGGGAAAACTGTTTATCCATATGGAATATAATAATCCTTCCATCAACAGTGAATCAACAGGTGGTTGGATGGATGAGAGAGTCGTATGTGATGTTCCAGAGGGAGGGTTGGTTGTTTGTGTCGTCTTCAAGTCTCCTGGGAAGTCAATGAATGTCTTTGTTATGTTCCGGACAGTCACCTGACATCTGACCTTCATCAGGTTGTTGTTGATGGTCAGAGTGGTGGAACATCCAGGCGTATTGTTTTTTATCAGTGTTCCATCCTTCTCCAGCCAGCTCAGCTTGGCACAGCTTACACCATGTTCAAACAGAGAACATGTTAACGTCCGTTCTGTCCCACTGTTTCCTCTGGTGACGTTCAGTACAGACAGATACAACCGTTTATCAAATCTTCCATTCTCAAATCGTCGATAGGTATAACGACCAGCATCTTCAGCTACGATGTCTTTAACAGTCAGAGAGCAGTTAGACTCCAAACTCATTCTTTTTGCTTTAGATTTGCTTAATTTACTGATTTGAACAGGAACGGAGGAATCTTTTTCTTCATAAAGCCACGTAGTTGATTTACAGCCAGGATAATCAGGTACATTGTTACATCTCAGATTGACAGCATCTCCAGATCTTCTGTAGAAGTCAACAGGATCCAGTAGGTAAGTGTTGTCGACTCCAAGCAAAAGAATGAAAAACAACTGAATCCATTTGATCCCGGACATTCTCTCTGATCTGTCGGTCTGTCTGTGTTTGGACCAGATACAGGTCTTCTTCCTAAGAAGAGAAGTGTGGCGTCTTTCTTAAAAAGTCTTCTGCACCGTGGTCAGCACCTCAGCTAGTTCCTCATTCATTATCTGCACAGTTTCCTGACGACACACGGCAGCTTTGACTACCCTGGCTCGACGTACAAACAGCGTGAGAGCATAAACTCCATTACGGTTAAAAGTCGAACTGACCCAGATAAAAAATTCAAAACAAGGACCTCTATGCCACTATCTCTCAGCCCAAGAGGATGTGTTGTACGTGCGAGCACAAGTGTGTGTCTGAGTTTGTGTGCGTCCTATCTCCAAAACTCAGCTGACAGCATAGTGGCTTCAAATCTGTGTTGGGCCCTGGCTGTGTGAGCGTACACCGTTTCCAGAACTGCGAAAGCAACTCTCACTCCACAACGAAGCAAAATCCAAAACTAACCATGGAACTTGTAACCTGGACATTAAAGGGGCACTCCACCACTTTTCAACCTATGTTCATATAATTGGTCCTCACTCAAAAATAGCTTTTTCTTTTTTTTTCTCAGAGGGGGGCTGTGGGCAGGTCAGAAACCCATCGTCTTGTGACATCATCGATTGCCAATCCAGCTTATAGAAACTGCAGGCTTTCTATTCCTGAAAAGTTGCAATTTTAAAGTGGAGGCCATTGTTCTCGCGATAATAAAAATCTTTTTTTTCCCCCAAAATATTGATTAAAACATTTTTTTTGAAAATGATGATGTCACAAGACGATGGATTCTGAACTTCCCACAGCTCTCCTAGGAGACTTGGACTGAGTAGAAAAGAATTGTGATATTTTATCATGAACATTAGTGAGGACCTATTATATGAAGACAGGTTGAAAAGTGGTGAACTACTCCTTTAAGTGCAATCGACTATCTATTCTCAACAAGGCAACCAGGACCGGCCACCAGCTGCAGGAACCAAGGCCGTCAACAACGCTATCTCTAGATAAAGAAACGAGTCAACCTGACCAAGAAACAAGCTCACAGCACAGGGGTGTCAATTGGGTATGGCAAGGGTATGCAGCTGCCATACCCTGGGTCCAGGGGGAAAATAAAAGTTACTTTTAAATATAAATCCACAAATGTCTCTTTGTCTATCTGTTCTGGTTATTATGTTATTAAATTATAGTAAAATAAATACTCATGCAAAATTCTCCCCAACTTGACAAGATGGTATATTCCCAGGTTCCGCAGGTCAGCTGCACAGGTGCAATGCATTATTGTTAATTGTGGTACGTTTACTAACATGCCAAGTTTAGCTGCCTGCACTTGAACAACCATTCCAGGCTGCCATATCCAGCCCAAGAAACCGTAGAAACGGAAGGGAAAAATAGAATGTACTTCTTAAAATAAATGTATCACGCCTGTTGCTAAGGTATGGCAACATGACTGGTGTCTTGCACGCGTGCAAGACACCAGTCATGTTGCCATACCTTAGCCTTTTCTGAACTGATGCCACTGTCACATCACATGGATTATCGTAACTGTGCACGCACACGCACCCTCCCCTGCTGCTTTCCTTTTTTCTCTCTTTTTCTTTTTATGATGGAAAAAAAAAATCTGAACACTCTTAAAACTAATCAATGTCTTAATTCATGAATACGTAGGATAGGCATTCGCAAGCTTTCAGCTTCTGTCTATTCCTTTTGATCACCTGTAACAATGATTATATTAATGTATGACCTGTATAAAAGTATGAGATGATCAAATAAACTAAACTAAACTAGTAAGGGTCCATTTTGGTTACTAAAAATATCAACTCTCCAGCATTTAGCTGGGGACCACCAGGAACTCCCTCAAAGAGCACAAGTGGTCACTGAACCATTGGTTGAAACCCACTGCTTAATGCCTCATTCACACTGTAAGCAGCAAAGCGAATGGTTTGCTTGGTAATTCAATGTAATCTCAATGGAAACCAGCTTTAAGATGCTGGAGATGCTGAGAACAAAGCTTGGAAAGCTTTAAAGCTGGTTTCCATTGAGATTACATTGAATTACCAAGCAAACCATTAGCTTTGCTGCTACAGTGTGAATGAGGCATAAGACTATTACAACAAAGTTCACACGCAAAGAAAAAGCATGGCAGGGTGGCCAAAAACACAAGCACTGTTCACGCACACATCATTGCACGGCGCGCAAAGAAGCACAGGAGACAGCTGCTCAAATAGACCTAGTCCTAGACCATACATGGGCAAAAGGCGGCCCGGGGGCCACATGCGGCCCCCACCCTCACTTAATGCGGCCTGCAGGTTAACATCAGAATACTGATATATTATTGATTTCAGCTGTTACCATTCCAAACACGCAAACATGACCCGTTTGAATTCCTTCAGTCTATCTTAGTAGCTTAATGACTAGATTAAAACTAGACTCAAATGTTGGTCTTTTTTAACCCACTGAGCACGCCGTCTAAAAGTGGTCTAATAGACATATAGATTTGAAAGTTTTTTAGTTGTCTAAACTTAGACTAGACGACTAATAGACTTCTAATAGTCGTCTAAATATAGACCGTCTACATTTAGACGACTATTAGAAGTCTATTAGTCGTCTAGTCTAAGTTTAGACAACTAAAAAAAACGTTCAAATCTATACGTCTATTAGACCTCTTTTAGACGGCGTGCTCAGTGGGAAATATCCAACATATTTGTATTTAAGTTCATAAAGTTAACATGAGTATGCATTTGAAATTAAATACAATTTGTACATTTCAGGATTCCAATTTAAAAATAACACATTATTCAGGATTCCAATTCAAAAGAAGCAAACATAGCAGATCTACAAGCTCAAAACGCGTCTTTTACTTATGTGGATCTTCTATTTTAGCTTTTGAATGAGATACTAGATTGACAAAGTAGGATGTAGCAATACTGTATGCATTGTGGCCCTCGGGAGTGAAGGTGGAAATATTGTGGCCCTCTCCATCATCAAAGTTGCCCACCCCTCTCCTAGACAGTCCTAGCCCCTGTGTCCTGATGAGTCACATTTCTTGTGCTTTATTACCTACTTTTCCAAAGCTGCTTGAGTTGGCTCCATCATCCACCTCCTCGGCAAGAATGACCCATACAAGAGGATATACACGTGTGTTATGCTTTTTTATTTTTTTTTCTGTCTTAAAATATTTGATTTTGCAAAATCTTTTGAAATAATTGTATGCAATTGTAGGAACCTCTAAAAGAAAAGTAATATTTACAACCCCATTGTTTGGAGGAACCACTCATCTATGACATGATTTATTACTCCAAATGTGGGCAATACTTCCATCCAATCAGTGACTGACTTATATTCTAAAAAAAAGAAAATACACCTGGTATCAAACAAGACACGCGCATATCTTCTTGTAAGGGCCATACACACAAAGTCAGATGTAGGAGCGATTGGCACCGCTCAAAAACACCCTCTCCAAGTGCTTTGCTGAATTGGCCCTGGTCAAACAAACCCACTAGAACAGGGGTCTTCGACGTTTTCAGTCCAAGGACCCCTTGGTTTAGAGATGAAGCAGGGCGCCCCACAACCTGTGCATAGATTCCATTTAGTTTCATTGTTTGACAGCACAATCATCAGTGTATTTTGGATTGATGTCAATTTGTTTTCAGATATTTAACCACTTGAACTGTCAGTACTTGACCTTTCACTCCGTACTTACTGTAGTCTGCTCTTTTTCCCCTCTACACTAAAGCTCTTTGCCAAAAATAGCCGATCTACAAGCTCACAACACCTCGCACTGCGAGGTGTTGTGAGCTTGTAGATCTGCTATTTTTGGGAAAACTTCTCAGAGTATGGACTCTATAGGGTTCGAGTGGTTAATATAAAAAAGGAGAAAAGAGTTTCTATCACTCAAAGATTTGGAGGACCCCTGTAGTAGTTCTGGGGACCCCCCATTGAAGACCCCTGCACTAGAACCACGCCGTAATGACAAAGGACACTGTTCTTCATCAGTCTGTCAAACTTTCAGCCTTAAAGTATTTCGTCGTATTAATTCACCTGAAATTAGACATTTTCTGTTTTTTTGTCAAAAGCAGAAAAATGTAGCCTACATCCACCCAGCATGAAGGTCCTCGATGCACGTCCCACTGGGAGGAGACCCCGTGGCAGACCTAAGACCAGGTGGAAGGATTACATCTCCAAACTGGCTTGGGAACGCCTCGGTATACTCCCTGAGGGAGTGGAGGAAGTTGCTTGGGAAAAGGAAATCTGGAAGTCTCAGTTGGAACTGTCAACCCCACGACCCGATTCCGGATAAGCGGCTGAAGATGGATGGATGGATGAAGGGATGTTTCACTATGAATAAAAGCACCAATGTGAATGAACAAGGCATCAGCTATACTGGTTTTGATGCTAAATATATTCTGCAGTGTTACAAGTTTATTTTATTTCATAATGCTTCCTAATATGCAAATCTGCCTTCTGTACCGTTTTGAAACCATTAACTCCCCCCCATTAACTACAAAATAATTAAAAAAAAAGTAGATCTTTATTATATTTCCAAAATGTTATCTTGCAACCATATACAAATCTCAGAAAAAAACTAAACAAACACATATATACACACAAAATAGTCCCAAGACACTTTACAAACGTAGAAGGCTTTACAAAAAATATAAATAATGGTGAAAAGTAGTTTTGGGCCAAGGCATCCATAGCAGGAATAAAATACACAAACCCGTTTTGTTGCAGTCAAAACATTAAATAAAAGTACAGTTGATTGAAAGAAGAGGAAGACTATCTGCTACTTTGGTGGAAGCTAATGGGGATCAGAACAAATAATAATAGAAAAAAATTAATCAGTGCAATATTTTAATTCCCTTTAAAAAGAGAACGACAATATGTACATGCATCTAAGGACACTTAAATCCCATGCCCCTGATACCTCTTCCGAGTTCAGAAAGAGGCCAGAATGAGTCCGTAAGAAAAATAAATAAAACTAGTGAAGGCCGCACCAGATCTTCTTGAGCTTTCAGCCGGTCAGGGAGAAAGATTCAAGTCTAAATGTGATTCTATAATGAGGCAGGTAGATCAAGTAGGTGCCAGCTTAGATCCTGCAGGTGTGTGTGTGTGCATTCAAGTTCTTTGCAGAGCAACAGTGTGTGTATGAACAAAGCTAATCATTACCTCACATACACACTCTTCATCTCGCCGCTGTACCTTTTTTTCTTCCGACAGATTGATGACAGGCCAGTAGAGTACACAGTAAAACCAAGTGTTCGTTTAAACTCAAGAGTGCACAAGTGGAACCAAAAGGACCCATAGGGTCCAATTTGTGCACGCTTTGTAGGTAAATGAACACAGAGGATTTTGGCGTGTAGATCAGTGGTTCTCAAAGTGGATTCCAGGGATTCCGTGGGTTCATTTAGGATGTAGTCTAGATGGACAGGGGGGTCCGCGCGCATAGGGTGGATTTCTTTTGCCACCTGTTTTTTCTTAATCCTTGAAGGGTATATTTTAAGATTCTGCCAGGTACCAAGCTGAAATATGTTCTCATGGGTTTCATTTTTAATGATTTCTTGCACCTGCCCATTCACTTACTATACAGGAAAATAATATCCCCCCAAAAAATCTTCTTTAACTAGCATGTGAGGGGTCTAACTAGGGGTTTTCATGATTCTGAATCCATTGCAAGCATTTGTTTTGCACGAAAAACATTCCATGGGCTAAAAACTGCCCCACAAAACTATGGTTTTTGTGATGAAAAGTGATGAGTCATCACTTTTCACAGTTTTGCGAGGTCCATTTTTCGCCCAAGGAATGTTTTTCGTGCAAAACAAATGCTTGCAATGGATTCAGAATCATGAAAACCCCTAGTTAGACCCCTCACATGCTACTTAAAGAAGATTTCTTTGGGGGGATATTTTTTTCCTGTATAGTAAGTGAATGGGCAGATTCAAGAAATCATTAAAAATGAACCCCATGAGAACATATTTCAGCTTGGTACCTGGCAGAATCTTAAAATATACCCTTCAAGGATTAAGGAAAAACAGGTGGCGAAAACAAATCCACCCTATGCGCGCGGACCCCCCTGTCCCCCTAGACTAATGGAACCATACAAGTATGTAACTCTGACAGTTGTCAGAGTATGTAACTCAGACTGGTTGTAGATCGTAGTGTGACGTGTGCTCAGTTGCTGCTGGGCTTGCCGTGCACCCGGAAACGGTACATGCACGTGTACTCCGGGTGGCCCCAGTTGGACAGCACCTGGACCTCCATGATCTGGAAGCTTCGCTCGTTCTGCTCCTGGTGAGATGCATGAGGATGAAGCAGGGCAGGGGCGTCACAAGGGGGGGACGGGGAACGGGACTGAGTTACTAGGGCCCAAAGTGGAAGGGCCTTAATCATTTTATACTTTAGCTATTGAAAAATAGCAGATATACAAGCTCATGCTGCGAGCTCGTAGATCTGCTATTTTTTTTAAAGTTACGAAAATGTGTGCACGTCTTTTTGAATATATGTATTTTTTAAGTTGTAACTCAGATTCTGCTTCCGGGGGGGTCCCTGGAACTAAATTATAATATAACAAAACTAAATATATAGCATATACTGTATGGATGGATTATTGCCACTATTATCACTATTGTTATCATAATTACTATTGTTGTCTACTTTTTATTTCATTGTGACAAAAAAGAAAAAAGAAAAAGAAGTGTCATAAAAAAATAAACAAATGTAAAAACATTACCAGGGGTAGGGCCCGACAAGCCTTGTGGCTTCTCTCTACCCCTTTTTCAGGGACTTGGACAAATACTGTGAAATGTATGTACAGACATTTTCGTATGCATATTTATACTGTTGATTATATTTTTCTATTTTTTTCAATAATAACTTGTATAATGCCCAAAGAACTGAAAATAAACTGAACTGAACTGAACTGAAATATTTTGAGATGGGGGTCGATTACTGTGACAAAGGAAATCGCGATTTATGATATTATCGCAATAATCAAAAGCCATTATCCTGGGGCGGAACATTTGCCAAAACATAGCAGATCTACAAGCTCACAACGCGTCGCATCGAGCTTGTAGATCGGCTATTTTTTGGCAAAGACATTTGATAGAGTGAAAAAAAGACTATCGAGTACTTACATTTTAAGTACCTTTGACCAATTATAGAGTGCATGACGGAGGACGATATAACGATAAATGAAATCTCCACGATACGATTATCGTGAGTGTTTTTTATCCCGGTAAACGATAATATCACATATTGTCCCATCAGTGCATCAGATACCCAATGTGCTAATTGTTTGTGCTCATCTTACAATAAATCTTACAATAAATGCGAGAAATCTCTGTGAGTATGTATGTATGTATATGTATGTGCCCCGCGTATCTCGAGAACCGTTCATCCCACCGGCTTCAGATTTGGCACGCGCGTTCCCCGCCGTGGCGCGGAGTGCAGTGCCGGGCCTCGGCCCGACCCGATGCGTGGTTTTCCCGAACCCGCGCGAAAAGTTCAGAATCTCCGTATGCGGAGATGATTGTTGACATCAGGCTGTTTCTGAGGAAACCGGCACAAGCGCTGACTCATTGTGACATCACATCATAAAAGGCTCTGACATCACGTATGCCACATGAGTCTACAAAACATGCCATGGTTACGTACGGCTCTTATGACAACATGTATAATGGGGTTTGCATTAAAGGGTAGGGATTCACAGAGATCTCCATATATGGGCATAAAATTGATGCCCGGTATGTTGAGCTGATGTCTGACATCAGAGTTTTCCGGAACCGGTACTGTGTCTGCAGAGATCTCCATTATTATATGGGCATAAGTGGACAAGAAACAGATGGTCAAAACGGGTCCTATGACAACAGGTATAATGGGGTTTTCATTAAAGGGTGGGGCATTCATTCCCTATTTCAAATTCGGCGCGCAGGTTCCCCGCCGCAGCAGGTAGTGCAGTGCCCGGCCTCGACCCGACCAGATACGCGAATTTCTGGAACCAGCACGAAAGGTTCGGATTCTGATGTCTGACATCAGGGTTTTCCAGAACCGGCACTGTGTCTGCATAGATCTCCATATATGGGCATAAAATGGATGCAGACAGACAATACAGATATCTCCATATATGGGCATAAATTGACACACGCAAACAGATGGTCAAGACCTATCTTATGACAACAGGTATAATGGGGTTTGCATTAAAGGGCGGGGCATTCATTCCCTATTTATATTGTTCCCGAGTTGGCCAGGTCGCCGACTAGACGCTCGGCCGCCCAAAGGGCGGCTGAGCTTCTAGTTTGATGTAATGGGCAGTTAATCCATTCAAATTAATGTAATTGATTGTGTGCCTTACTTATTAGCTACCTGGCATGAAAGCATCACTTGCTGCTGGTCATTCCAAATGAATGTTAAAACAAAACAAAAATGAATAGTTTTGCTTATAGTGGCTCATAGGAATAGACTATGTGACAACCAGGAATAGTTTGGTGACCACCGGAGACTCGGTTGACGGCCGGAATTTAGACGGCACCCGGGAGCAGGTTGGGTTAGCGCCCCAGCCTGTGTCTTCCGTGAGGAAGAAGCCCAACAAATCCACGGTGAGGCCTTTAGGAGGGCCATTCAATTGCAGCAGCTGAATGGAATGTTTGGATTGGGGTCTGGTGCAACGCACAGGTTCTGAACCTGGTGAGAGCAGGAGAGGACCTGGTAAGACGTAGGAGGAGCCCGGCCAGGAGTCAACCCATAGAGCCTAGTTCTTCCACGCGCCAGAATGGCTCCCCAATCCTGGCAGAGTAGTTCCGGTGCTGCACATTGAGTGACCCTGTCTTTCCCTAATAGGACTGATCGTGGATAGCTACTGGGACGTAAGTCGGGACTTGATCAACCCCGGCTGGGTCACCTGGGCGAGGGTGTATGATGTTGCGAGACCCGAAACACCCGTCGACCCCAGGCTACATCACTGATGATACGTCCCAGCTGCATCCTTGTGATGTTTTTTACACTATTAGTTCTATTTATAGTGGCTCATAGGAATAGACTATGTGACAACCAGGAATAGTTTGGTGACCACCGGAGACTCGGTTGACGGCCGGAATTTAGACGGCACCCGGGAGCAGGTTGGGTTAGCGCCCCAGCCTGTGTCTTCCGTGAGGAAGAAGCCCAACAAATCCACGGTGAGGCCTTTAGGAGGGCCATTCAATTGCAGCAGCTGAATGGAATGTTTGGATTGGGGTCTGGTGCAACGCACAGGTTCTGAACCTGGTGAGAGCAGGAGAGGACCTGGTAAGACGTAGGAGGAGCCCGGCCAGGAGTCAACCCATAGAGCCTAGTTCTTCCACGCGCCAGAATGGCTCCCCAATCCTGGCAGAGTAGTTCCGGTGCTGCACATTGAGTGACCCTGTCTTTCCCTAATAGGACTGATCGTGGATAGCTACTGGGACGTAAGTCGGGACTTGATCAACCCCGGCTGGGTCACCTGGGCGAGGGTGTATGATGTTGCGAGACCCGAAACACCCGTCGACCCCAGGCTACATCACTGATGATACGTCCCAGCTGCATCCTTGTGATGTTTTTTACACTGCTTGGAAGGCCCTCTAGTGGACAGAATTAACCACAAGCTATAGCCTGTAGTTATGTCAATAAGCATTGGTATAAGGTACATTATGGGCAAACTATAAGCATTACAAAAACATAAATTTAAAGAAATAAAGAAATGAATGGGATTATATAGGAACATAATTTGATATGATCAAATATCTGCCCAAGCTTAGTCGCTCCATTATGTGAGAATATATCGCTAGGCATTGTGAGCTTGTAGATTGGCTATTTTCAAATGTATTTTAAATGTATATATAGGGCTGAAGTGATTAGTGATTAATGTATCTTTTGTAATACTGTAATATTAAAAATCTACAAGGTAACTACAATTTCCAAATAACTGTAGTTGAGTAAAATACAATACCTAGTCCATGGGCCGTACGAGATGTCGCTCTCCGAAAGGTGGCAAAGGTTAGTATTCTTTTTTGAAAAGCTCTATATCCGTAGATTATATTTTGGTATGATAACCCTTTCTGAGACACAGCTAAATTGGTGTTATCAGCCGCTAAAGTCAGTATCCCATTAACTTAACTATACAGGGGGGGAAAAAATGCAACAAATGAGGGGTCAAACTAGGGGTTTTTCATGATTCTGAATCCATTGCAAGCATGTGTTTTGCACGAAAAACATTCCTTGGGCTAAAAACGTCTCCACAAAACTATGGTTTAGTGATGAAAAGTGATGAGAGCCCCACGATGTTAATGGGACACCAACTTAAGCAGCTGATAACACCAATTTAGCTGTGTCTCAGAAAGGGTTATCATACCAGAATATAATCTACAGATATAGCGCTTTTCAAAAATGCATAGTAACCTTTGCCACCTTTCGGAAAGCGACATCTCGTATGGCCCATGGACTAACTTGCCTCTGAGATGTAGTGGAGTAGAAGTGTACAGAAGATTCGTCAATGGAAATACTCCAGTAAAGTAAAACATAACCAGAAAGTGTACTTAAGCCCGGGGACCACCTCCAGGGACCCCCCGGGGCCACCAGGCCCACCGCTGGGCCCCGAGTACCCACCTTTAACACCTTGACGTCCGAAATAGAATGGTGGTTGGTAGATTAGCCATGACATTTCTATTATTGTATTGTGATCTGAGACATAATATTATGTTTATAAACATGACCCCGCAGCCCCTCCATCTTGAACAGCGCCGCTGTTTTTTCTTTCTTTTTTTTTCCCAGGCCAGTAACTCACCATGATTTTCTCGATTTCCGTTGGGATAGAATGGGGGTTTTGGCCGATCGTCGATGTCCCCGTGCGTTCCGCGTGCGCGATCCTTTCACGTAAATGTCCCCGCAAATAGTCCATGTGTGACTGAAGAACAGAACTGAAAAGTTTCGCTAGCATAGCCCCAAGCATGGCTGCTGTAGGAGCTCGAGTGTGCAGACAGCAAACGGATGGCTGGGAGTAGCCTTGGAGAAGGAGAGGCGCTGACGTCACCTCTGCTTCATGCACGGTCTGCATGAGCTATCAGTGCACGAGTGGTGACTAGGGAAGGTTAGACGATCGCCGATTTTCGGATCAAAAGCTTTTATTCCGGTTTTAAAGACAAAGTCCGGGAATGTACGACGTGGCTGAGAGTCCCTGGGGGGATGTGCGATATAGTACGGTTTTAACATTAAGGGGCTCCCCGTGGCTTAGAAGGTGTTAAGTACAGTACTTGAGTACATGACATGTACTTAGTTACTTGTGTAGGTCTGCACCCAGAGAGAACTTACAGTGACAGTGTAGGTCTGCAGGGCCTCTCCGTCCTCTTCATAAGTGTACCTGCCCAGGAACGTCCCGTTGGCCTGCTTCTCATCGTCCAGACCCTACCGGCACAACACACACACGTTCAACCATGAGGTCAAAACACACAGAGCCGCGTGAAAGACATAAAGATGCAGCCCCCTTGCTGTAATGTGTCGGTTCTCAACATTTTCAGGCCGCAACCCTCAAAACAATCATATATTAATGGGACCCCCCCCCCTATTATTCTATTTATTTATTCACAAAATGACTTCATTGAATTATTGAAATCATTGAATTCATTTTTTGATTCCTGAAAAAAATATATTTTTTGGGAATGTTTATGGAAAAGGTTTTGAAATAAATAATTAAAAAAAAAAAACATTTAGAAAATAAAAATAAATAAAGGGACCCATAAAAATGTGTCCGCGACCCAGTGTTTGGGAACCAGATATAAGTATACAGTGGTTAACTTGATCATAGTACATGAAGCCACCCCGCAGAGGACAGTCTGTGTGTGTGCGTGCGGGCGTGTGTGTGTCTTACATAGACAGCGAAGTCCTTGGGCGCGCTGTGCAGCCTCCCATTGGGAGCCAGGGCTTTGGGCATGTGTTCCAAGGAGAAGGCTGTGGGAAGGACCCTCGTGGACAGACGGATCACCAGGTAACCCTGGGAACCTTTGAACGCCCAGCAGTTCCCTGGCTGGATGTCAGGCTGGAGGGGGGAGAACATGCAACAAAGAATCTAGATCAGGGGTCTTATTTTTTTTTCTTATTTTTTTTCTTTTTTTTCAACGTTTTCAGAGAGAGATGAAGCAGGGACCCCACAACCTTTTCATAGATTCCATATAGTTTCATCGTTTGACAGCACGATCATCAGTGTATTTTGGATTCATGTCAATTTGTGTTTTCAGATATTTAACCACTTGAACTGACAATACTTAATAAACTTGAACTTTCACTCTGTACTTGGTCTGCTCTTTTTCCCCCTCTACACCAAACCTCTTTGCCGAGAATAGCCGATCTACAAGCTCACAACCCTGCTATTTTTGGCTAAAGTTCTCAGAATATGGTTATTAAGTGGTTAATATAAAAAAGGAGAAAATAACTTTCTATCACTCAAAGATTTGGAGGACCCCATGTAGTAACTCTGAGGACCCCCTGTTGAAGACCCATGATCTAGAGTTGTAAATGGTATATGGTGCATTTAAATAGCACATTTTAGCTAAAGAGTTTTACGTAGATTGTGCATTGCATTCACCCATTGACAAGCATTCATACACCGATGGGCGAAGGCAGAGGAAACAAAGCAAGGCACCATTAGGGGTACAGAGTCTTGCTCAAGGACACACCAAAAGAACCTTGGTTCAAGAACCAGTGCTGCTCCGACCCCAAGTTTGAGAACCACTGGTATAAAGGGTTTAAATGCTCTAATCCAGAGTGACATCAACTTCAGTTAGACACATAACTGAAAGAAGAGAGCTACGACACTCTTTGATCGTGCCACCACGCAGGGGTGTGGCACCAAATTCTGGGCCCTGGGTACAAGGATTCACAGCGATGTTCTTCATAGGGGGAGGGGCTTTAACCCATTTAGACTGGGAACACATTATTTTGTGCTTTAACTCTTGAAAAATAGCAGATATGCAAGCTCACAGCGAGCGTGTGGATCTGTTATTTTTGAAAAATCATGAAAATTTGGTCAAGTCTTTGAATATTTCAATGTCAGTGGTGCTCAAACCTTTTCATGTGAAGGACCCCCAAAATTATATGTATTTGGCCACAGACCCCCATCTCAAAATATGTTGTTCCAGGGACCCCCCAGAAGCAACATTTGAGTTTCAAATGTTCGCATTAAAAAATACATATATTCAAAGATTTGCACACATTTTCACGACTTCAAAAATAGCAGATCTACAAGCTCGCAGCGCGGCACTCGGTGCCGCGCTGTGAGCTTGTTGCGACCGTTAGGGAGCAGTTTACTACCAAAACCTCCACCGGCCGTCCGTCCGTCGGTCACACCTTTGTTTGTGTACGGTGTGATGTCATATATCTTCAGTATGACATCACACCACATGTGTACACAAACCTTTGTGTACGTTGCTGTGGCAACAGTCTGTTGTTGCTGGTCTGTTAGTGTACGTTAGCAACCACCTTAGCAACCATGGTTTTACCCTAGCAACCAACTGTTTACCCTAGCAACCAACTGTTTACCATAGCAACCATGTTTTTTTACCCTAGCAACCAACTGGGCATAAAAGGGATTCTGTTAGGGATCTCCATATATGGGCATAAAAGGGATTCTGTTAGGGATCTCCATATATGGGCATAAAAGGGATTCTGTTAGCTGTTAGTGATCTCCATATATGGGCATAAAAGGGATGCTGTTAGGGATCTCCATATATGGGCATAAAAGGGATTCTGTTAGGGATCTCCATATATGGGCATGAAAGGGATTCTGTTAGGGATCTCCTTATATGGGCATAAAAGGGATTGTATCCCAGATGATGCCCTGTTAGGAGATCCACACTAACAGAATCCATATATGGTCCTACCGACAGCTGCTATAAGCCAACCCTGGCGATAAGGTCTGAGTCGAAGAAATGCTTCTTTCCTGGCAAGAATTGCCCCTTTATACTGTAGGGCTCGTTTGTGTATTGTATGACATCACGCCACATCATCGGCTGAGGACTGTGTGATGTCATCATATCTCCATATATGGAGACATAAGTTGCTCATGCCCAAATATGGGCTGGTGAGGTCAGACTTAGTGTGATGCGAAGGTTATCTCCATATATGGAGATTCAACTTCAATGAGTAACCATGGCAAACTGTCAACTGCCCGTATGTCTTGATAATTGGTAAAACAAACTTTTGGCCTATTTGTGGAGATAAGCGACCAACGGTCGCTTATCTCCCGATTAGGGAGTCTTACTGGTATATCTGCTATTTCTCAATAGCTAAAGTATAAAATAATTAAGGCCCCTCCACCTTGGGCCCTAGTAACGTAGTCCCACTCCCCCCCCCCCCCCCTGTGACACCCCTGCCACCACCTAATCACAAGTGACAGGCTGTGAGGAGATGTGTGTTACCTGGATGACAACGCGAGGAGACTGTGTGAAGTACCACAGAGGAACACCAAACAGACTCAGCAGAGCCGTCTTTGTCTCATACGTCTCAGAGCACCGTGTGCTGAGGATGCTGCCCCCTGCAGGGAGACAGACACACACACACACACACACACACACACACACACACACACACACACACACACACACACACACACACACACACACACACACACACACACACACACACACACACACACACACACACACACACACACACACACACACACACACAAAACTACTGTCATAGGAAGCATTATCAACTTAATATGGGGATATAAAATATTAGATGCAAAAAGCACAGTGTAGTAATTAAAATGTGCAACCAATAATTGTTATTTTGATGATCAATGTTTGTTATATCCATGAGTTGAATACCAAGGACTTCCGACATAAAAGACCATAAACGGACTTATTTGGGATGTTCTTTTTAGGCAGGGTGTACTGTACTACATTCTTTTAATGTATTGACTATACTGGTTCTGTTCTTGACTTTTGTCTAATACAATAATCAGTGTTGATTTCGTCGACTAAAACTATGACGAAAAATGTTTGTCGACTAAGTTTTTTTTCACTGACGAAAACTAAATAAAAACTAAATAAAAACTAAGCTATGGTGACTAAAACTAAGACTAAATATATTGACAATTTCGTCAACAAAATAAAAACTAGACTAAAACGTTAGGGAGGGACTAGTGGAGAAGAGAGTCATTTTATGTTTGTTTGATCTCTGGTGTTGCGTGCTGAAAATAGCCGATCTACAAGCTCACAAGCGCGACGCGTTGTGAGCTTGTAGATCGGCTATTTTCAGCACGCAACCAAGTGTAAAATCATTGCGATGCCATCAAGGCCTGCCAAAATACATCTTATGATATTTAGTCGACTAAAGTTTTACCAAAACTAAAACCTTTCAGGAGACTAAATTATGACAAAAGACTATGACCAAAACTAAATCAAAATTTGCTCACACAGCCATATTTTGACAGCGTCATGACATCTCAACCATGAGCCACCAGAATGATCCTGATGACTGGGTTTTGATCCAGAGGAATAATTTGCATAGTTCTGACGAAGTCGGGATAGAGAACAATTGTGATGACGGGGTTTTTGATTAAGTCAGGTACAGCCTAGGCCATTCACGAACAGTGATTTTTAGTATTCTAATTAATCTACCTCAAAGATTTCGAATAGTCGAATATTCGACAGGACTGTCCAAACTGTCAAATATTAAGTAAGCAAGAGGCGAACATTGTGAAAATAGCCGATCTACATGCTCACAACGCCTCGCGTTGCGAGGTGTTGTGAGCATGTAGATCTGCTATTTTCACAATATTTATCTGCAGAACCGAGTCACATTAAACGTAATACCTACAATTGCTTGTCAGGGTTCTTAGGACTTCATATCTAGCCAAGCTTTATAAACCATGAAGAAATATATATATATACAGTATTTTTAAAGACAAAACAATAACAAAAATAAAAAATACGCGAATATTCGGTGAACAACGTCGAATAGTGACTTTTATATTCGAACATTCGAATATTTGGTGAACATCAGTCTCACCTCCAGACTCCAGGGCAAAGTCTGGCATGCTGGTCCTGTCCTCAGAGTACAGTCTGAGAGCATCCTTCACTATGAGCTTCACCTCCTGTGGGAGGACAGCAGAGAGGAGAGGAGAGTCATTTAATGTCTGAAAGACTGCACAATTTTTGAACATCTGCACTACCACTGATATGTAGCGACATTTTTAGAATCTGCCTCAGGTCTTAATGGGTTAAATAAAATTCAAGGGACCTTTTTTCTATAAATTACTCATCCCATGGAGACTTGAATTCATGGATATTTTACAGTTTTTGTCACATTCCTAAGCTAATAATTTAAGAGATAATGTCTCAAAAGCAGGCTCTTTGTGTCTCCATAAGGAACCACTGCTGGCCATCAAATTATTGGCTTAGGAATGTAACAACAAAAAAGCGTTATCCCTTGTGGCTCACAATTTATAGAAACGAAAAAACAAGGACGTTTAAACCTCGAGGACATTTTTATTTATTTCTTCTCTCAGCCAGCTTTGATGATGTCTTCCGTCCGTCTTACCTCCTCTGTCATGGAGGTGCAGAGTTCAGATTCTCTTCCCTGAGACTCCGGCCCTGCTTCTCTGCCCCGTGTCTCCATCTGAAGGTTCATCATATTCTCCTTGTCCTTTGTCTGAGGATGGGGCCATATGAAAATCACAGTTATTGTGACCAAAAACATAATAGCAATTTACGACATTATCACAATAATCAAAACATCCCCAACATCCATTATCCTGGGGCGGAACATTTGTCAAAAATAGCAGATCTACAAGCTCACAATGCGTTGCAATGTGAGATTTGGTAGAGAGTAAAAAAAAAAAAAAAAGACTGGATCAAGTACGTTATTTCCACGTCCGTTTTACCAGTTATAGAGGTTTTAGGTGGTACCGGATATGCAGCTCAGCAAATTAAAGGTGAATTGATACCAGTGCATGACGGAGGATAATTTCACGATAAATGCAGATCTCCTCGATACTATTATTGGGATTTTTTAATCACGATAAACCAGGGGTCTTCAACGTTTTCAGGCCAAACACCCCTTTAGCTGATAAAGTAGGGACCCCCACTACATATTGTATAAAATTGTGTAGCAGATTTTCACAGATTTCATAGATGGATTCACTTGTTACACAGCAATGTCATCAGTCTATGTTGGATTTGTGTTAATGTGTTTTTTTCAGACATTTAACCACTTAACTTTTACACCAAACCTATTTGCCGACAATAGCCGATCAACAAGCTCTCAACGCCTTGCGCTCGCACTGCGAGCTTATAGATCTGCTATTTTTGGCTAAAGTTCTCCTCAAAATAGGGATGCGAGGTTTCAAGTAGTTCATTTAAAATAATTATCCTATCACACAAAGATTTTGGCGGCCCCCCTGTAGTAACTCTGAACCAGTGAAACAAAGCAGATATACAAGTTCACAGCGCGGCACCGAGTGCCGCGATGTGAGCTTGTAGATCTGCTATTTTTGAAAAAAGTCGTGAAAATGTTTGCAAATCTTTGAATATATGTATTTTCAAAGCGAACGCTTCTAACTCAAATTTTGCTTCTGGGGGGTCCCTGGAACTAAATATTTTGAGATGTGGGTCCGTGGCCAAATACATATCATTTTGGGGGTCCTTCACATAAAAAGGTTTGAGCACCATTGACATAGTAGTCTCTCAAGAACAGACTAACTGAGCTCCAGTTAATTGAAAAGGACCTTTTCTTTGACGATGGCTGGCCAGATTGCTGACATAGAAACATAGGCTTGTCCAAAAAACCTTAGAAGGATTCAAAAGACACTTGTAGAATCGGTTCAAATTTTGTTCTAATTTTCGCGATTTTTCAAAAACAGCAGATCTACAAGCTCGCAGCGCGGCACTCGTGCCGCGCTGTGAGCTTGTATATCTGCTATTTTTCACTGGTTAAAGCATTCAATAATTCTAGGCCTAAATGGGATAAGGATCATGGTCCCATCCCTACCTGCGTCTCCGTCATCTTCAGGCTGATCTCCTCCAGGATGCTGAGCTCCAGGCGGTGCAGGTCGGCCTGCAGGTCCTCCCTGCTGACGTAGCGCTCCGTCAGCCACTGGAGGAGGGCCTGGCGGGGCAGCTGGGACTGGGCCGCGTCCCCCGTAGACGATGATGCCTCCCGTCCCGTGCTCAGCTGGTTGCCATAGAACAAGACGCGCAGCTCCTCGCGAACCTGCGCCTTGACCCGGGCTGAAATCTGTCACATAAAATAAATGTTTTTTTTTGTTTGTTATTTTTCAAATTAACTCTTTTACTGCTTCGAACGTTAACGCTCGTACCAATTCTGACGGGGGCGCAAAGCCAAAACGAACGCTTGTTCACTGTAAGCTGATGAGCGGTCGCGCGGGTGTGTACAGTAACAACATCTCCCGTAACGCTGCTCTCAAATTTCCACCACACGTAAACATCAGTGGAGTCCCAAATCACTTCCTGGCTGTATTCTGTGGACCTGATCTAGAACATGCATTTCTACGCTCTGAACAACGGAGAGAGGGGAGGGCCATTTCACATTCATTCCTTGCATAAGGCTTCCCCCTGCCGTCAGTTTGGCTACAGTACACATATATGTCTCCATTGAAAACGATTATGTTTGGAAATAATCCATAGATAACTTTCTATAACATCGCAAAGGTAAGCTACTTTTTGATGACACCAGCACAAATAAATACATAATAAATATGGCAGTAGAACTGTTAAATTTGTACCATGTAACTTTTTTTATAAAACAAATCTTAAAATTGTCCTAACTGTTAAATCGCTAAAGTTTTAGAACACCCACTCCGTTATTTTCAGCTTCTGAAGCCTTCTCTTTATATGTTTTCTATGATCCTGGCCGTGGACCGGATTTCGCGCCAAAATGACGTAATCTGCATCATCTGTATACGTTGTGTATACGTTGCCCAATCACATCGCCGATCATGGTACACTACCGGCCAATCACAGCGCATCTTGAAGTGGGGTCGCCATATTTGTAGTCGCCCGTGTGTCTCTTTACTCAAAAGGTAATCTCGCCTACCAGGCAGGGTGAAGTAGTCCGTTTCTCCGGAATGCCTGAACGCACAGGAACCAGGGACCCCTCTAAAGATAGCTCTCGGCGTTGTGGAGGCAGACGCGGGGGTGTGAAGGTACGAAAAACGGGCGAAAGACGCGAACGCGACCGCGGTTTGCTATAGGGCTACTGACCACTAGTTGAGCATCTTACACAGTATAGCTTTAATGTTTTTTTTTTTTTTTGTGGCAGGTACCTGCTCTATTTTTGTCTCATCTTTATTTCTCAAGTACCTTTAAAGGGCAATTCCAGGCTAAAACATATGCCCCTTTTATCAAGATTCTTCCTACCAGGTTTGGTTGGATTTCTGTTATTGTCGCCCCTCTTCAGAGATCAGAGCATTAGCTACAGTACGTAGCTACGTTACGTGGCTGCTAATGCTCATTCAACAGCACGAGACTGAATGTCAAGAAACCACGCTGAAACCAGTGACCTGTAGAATTATGTGACCATAGGTGTCTCACTCTTCCTCTCTCAAAGTAAACGCAGCCTGTTTCTCATCCGGGTCAATGTGGATGGATTAAATGCACTTCGGCTGGTCTCAGGGAACAATTCGTGAAGAAAAGAGTAGCTTTGAGACGGCCAAAATTAGCACTTTTGTCTGTGTATATTTCGACACATTTTCGCTGTGCAGAAATCCACCAAACCAGGTAGGAAGAATCATGCTAAAAGGCAAATTGCGTCAAACAGCTACACCAAGACACACACTACTAACAGAAGAAAGGCACACAGTTACACCAAGACACACACAGCACCAACTAGTAACACACACAGTCCAAGGGGTGGAGTGCACAGATATAAAAAGCTAGATACCGCATCCACCGCTGCAGTTCATTGGCGCGACTGGTAAAACAGGACTGGCGGAAGTGTGGAACTGTGGAAGGCACTCTGCCCCCTACAGTGGGAAAGAGGGAGTCCTGCATCTGGTTGGCCTACCGAGCATCCCATTCTGTGACGCACAAGGAAGCGTCCTTCAGAATTCCGGAAACTTACCAGAACTCTTTTACCAACGCCCCAGAGCCGGCGTCTACCTTTCTATAGGTGCCTCCACACCGAAAATACTACAGGAGACTTGTTCAAACTGTTCACAGACTGCAAAGAACTGCAAAAAACTAAGCACATTGAATTTTCCAGCCGACTGTATGCCGACTGTAATTACTGTACAGTTTTGCGCATGCGCACTGTGTTGCCATATTGGCTCGTTACAAGCGACTTTGATCCTGTTTTCCTATAATGTTGCTAGTTGTGGGTTACTTTTGTTTGGGCATGTTTCTGAATTGTAGTTGCTTATTTGGCCTTGCTTTCAACATTCTTTTAGAAAATAGCTAATGTAATAGAGCTCAATAGGTGAAACTGGACGCTCCTTTAGGCTTTGTTTTCATAGACCTGGTCGCTTGTTTAACTCACAGAATCTGGCAACCGAGGAGCAGAAGCGGAGATTCTTCCTGTCCGGTGATTTCTTCTCCTCACACCAAAACAACACACATCACTATTACTAGCGTTGCCTTGGAGTTGATTACTATAGGAAATTGAGAGTTGAGATTGTGAATATGCTATTTAGTTAAAATATGCAACGGGAAAATGTCTCTGGCTTATTTAGGCTTGGTTTTGCTGCAGCAGTAGCAAACTAATGGTCCATTACAACTCGCTACAATTCACCGACGTCCAGGGGCGACTCTACAAAACTGAGCAAGTCCAGTCTTCCAGTTTTCCGTCGATAACGTTCCCGACCCGCTGCCGAAAACCTACCGATGAGCTCCCGTTCGGCAACAGACGCTTTCCGCCGCCTTCCGCCGCCGATTCGGCCACGAATCTGTTTGGTTAAAAGTGGCCTTATGTCTATGGTGGAGTGTCTCTCACCGTCTCCTGTATGTCGTCCTGTTGTTCACAGCGCTCCTGGTATCCCATGAGCCCTTGCAGGTCCTGCCTGACGCCCTCTAGCGTCGACTTCAGCCCGTCGACTTCTACCAGCAAAGCATCGTGGGAATCGCGGTCCACACCCACCCTGAGAAAAAAAGAGAGAAACTAATTCAATCATGGGCTCTGTCTGGTAGACACCTCATATGCCCCAAATTATTACTTTTCAGGATTCAAATTCAAAATATAGCAAAAACGTAGAAGATCTACAAGCTTGAAAAAACATACCGCTTTGCGGCAAATTGTGACGCTGTAGTATGATTAGGCTTAGGATTATTGAATGCTTTAACTATTGAAAAATAGCAGATATACAAGCTCACAGTGCGGCACCGAGTGTCGCACTGCAAGCTTGTAGATCTGCTATTTTTTTTAAAGTTGTGAAAATGTGTGCAAATCTTTGAATATATGTAAAGCGAACGTTTATAACTCAAATTTTGCTTCTGGGTGGTCCCTGGAACTAAATATTTTGAGATGGGGGGTCCGTGGCCAAATACATATCATTTTGGGGGTCCTTCACATGAAAAGGTTTGAGAACCACCGACATAGAAACACAGCAGTACAAAAAACCTTAGAAGGATTCAAAAGACACTTATAAAAAGACAAATAATAATACGCAATAATGCGTACCCTGTCTAAATGGGTTAAGTAGGGCGTTCATTTACGAAAAAACTAAAACATTACATTCGTAGGCGAGAGGTTTCTGCTCGACAGCAACGATACGTGTATTTTATGAGAGACGGGCATCCGTGTTACTCAGTAAAATCATCAGTGCTAGACGATCTATTTGTCCCACCTGACTGGGACTGGGAGCGTTGAGGGAGACGCTGCCACCGTTGTAGGGATGGCCTCTTGTCTCCTCTGAAACTCCTGCAGACGGACCAACACAATGCGGGTTAAACTCCTTGACAATGAAGCAGGGTTCGTACACATTCTATATGATTAGAACAAATGAGTACCTGAGACGAATAACAGTCCAAGTCCATTTTTAAACCACAAACTAGTCATTTTTAATCTGTTAAATTGTTAATGCACTCGCCCCTCATTTTGTTAAATTGTCTGTTTTAATGTTATCTGCTCCCTTTGTCTGCTGAATATTGCTTGTACAGACTTATACCGTTGTTCCACAGACTGTTGGAGATACTGTTTTTCCACGTTCCATAAGTATTATGTCTTATAATTCCTAATATACATGAGTTAAACAGTAACTGTAAAAGTAAAAAAAATAAAAAATCAACAAAATGCGGGGGGAGTGCATAAATAATTTAACAGCTTAAAAACGTCTAGTTTGTGGTTTACAGTCTGGTAAATCAAAAAAATACATTCAACATTTTTTAATATGGACTTTTTCGTCTCAGGTACTCAAATGTACAGACGCAAAAAAGTAAAGTTGCAGCGATAATATCTTATAAAACAAATGAATGAATGAATGCATGAATGGCTAAATAGTGTGTACCTCTGTCTTCACTGCCAGGGACATTATAAGGACTTCCAGCTCAGCCAGATGAGAAGCCTGTTTCTCCTGTTGCAACACATACTGCTGCTGGCTCTACAGAAAGACACACAGACGCAGTTTCATGAAAGATGTTGACTCCCTACCCAAACAAAGACATTTTCGTGCCATAGTCGGAGAGCTCCGTCTATCCATCTTTAGATTAATCGCTGTTATGTACAGTCCGAGTGATCCACGGTTGCTATGAGACACAGCATACAGAAATAACCCAGAAAACAAAACAAGACTCCTCCGTCCGGTTCAATTCTTCATCTGCCGAAAACAACAAGCGTAACTCCTGTTCTAGCTCTCCACTAGGGATGGGACGATATGAAAATGTCATAACCCGGTTATTGTGACAAAAGAAATCGCGATTTACGATATCGCGATAATGAAAAGCCATTATCCTGAGGCGGAACATTTTTCAAAAAATAGCAGATCTACAAGCTCACAACGCGTCGCGTAGTTAGCTTACACTACACCCACGGTGTGCATCAGAACAAAGGAGGGTGCAAAGTTTAGGAAGTAGTGAAAATAGCAGATCTACAAGCTCACGACGCGGCGCCAAGCAAAGCATCGTGAGTTTGTAGGATCGGCAGACAGCTCAAGCTCAAACGTTTTGGGAAGGCACCGTCCTAACTAGGCCTGTGACGATTCACTTTTTCCCGATTCGATTCGATTTCGATTCATAGGGTGACGATTCGATTATATCACGATTATTGCGTTTTCCTGCGATTTGCGATTCGAATTACGATTATTGCGATTTTTCCCCAGAAATTATAGCTTTTTTATATTGAAACATTTTAAAACAATTCTAAACAATATAAAACATTAAAAGTTGAATCATATACTTCAAATCAATGCAGCCAAATAAAGTCAGTCAATCTTTCTGATATTTATTTCAGACAAAGTGCCACAACATTACAACAACATGTTCCTGGTCAAGATGCCAGAAAACATAGAAGTCATAAAGCCATAACATGACATCCTCATGACCTAAAACTGTTCCTTTAGGACCTGTACTTACTTGACTGAAAGTGGTTATTTCACCTTCAGGTTAATTTCGCCTTTAAAAAAAAAAAAAAAAAGGGGTTTCTTTTTTTTTATAAAAAAATAAAATCGGGAAAATCGTTTCTGAACTTTGAAAATCGATTAATTGAATCGCCAGCATTAACATCACGATAATATAGTAAATCGATTTTTTTGCACAGGCCTAGTCCTAACAGTACCTGCACCCTGCTCTGCCCCTCCTCTTCCAGCTGCCTGCGGAGTCCGTCCAGCCTGTCCTCCAGCAGGCCAGAGACCCAGGGCTCCAGGGCCTGTCTGCTGTGGGCCTGGACCTGCTGCTGGAGGTCCCTGAACAGCTGCACCACGTCCCCGTGCCTGTGCTCCACCTGCCGCCCGCCCGCCTCCACCTGCTGCCACAGCCGCGAGACGCTCCGCTCCAACCGCAGCAGGCGCTCCGGGGCGCCCGGCGTCGACGACAACCACGCCGCCTCGCCGGCGTCTTCTCCTTCCTGTGAAGGGGGATAGAGCAGTGGTTTTCGTGCCATGGACCCCATTTAACCCGTTTAGGCATAGACTCTTATTCGTCTCAGGTACTCAAATATTTCTAAGTCCATATAATGTTTTTTTTAATATAGATATTTTTTTGATTTACCAGACTGTAAACCACAAACTAGTCATTTTTAATCAGTTAAATTGTTAATGCACTCCCCCCTCATTTTGTTCAATTGTCTGTTTTATTGTTATCTGCTCCCTTTGTCTGCTGAATATTGCTTGTACGGACTGTTGTTCCACAAACTGTTGAATATATACCGTTTTTCCACTTTCCATTAGAATTATGTCTTATAATTCCTAATATATATAAGTTAAGTAAAAAAAATAATAATAATTCAACAAAATGAGGGGGGAGTGCATTAAGAATTTAACAGATTAAAAACTAATAGTTTGAGGTTTACAGTCTGGTAAATCAAAAAAAGACTAGACAGTTTTTCGTCTCAGGTACTCATTAAATGCTTTAACTATTGAAAAATTGCAGATCTACAAGCTTGTAGATCTGCTATTTTTGCAAAAAATATTTTTAAAAGCGAACATTTGTAACCCAAATATTTGCTTCTGGGGGGTCCCTGGAACAACATATTTTGAGATGGGCGTCTGCGGCCAAATACATGTAATTTTGGGGGTCCTTGACATGAAAAAGTTTGAGAACCACTGTTTTAGAAGAAGGATTTGGAAGACATTTATACTGTAGAATCATGTAAAAAATATTAAAAGACTTCACAAATGTTCACAAAGTAGGTCGGGAGTGGCTTATTGTCGGTATCAGCCGGTAACACGCGGGAGTCTGTCCCCGTTACAATGCGCTAGACCCCTGGGAGATGGACTGCTGAGGTGGAGCGCCACACCTACCATCAGCTCCCAGTACTTGCCGCACGACTTGCCAAGCCATGCTACTCATACGCTGAGTTCATGATTTTTCAAAAATAGCAGATCTACAAGCTTGCAGCGCGGCACCGCGCCGTGAGCTTGTAGATCTCCTATTTTTTAATAGTTAAAGCATAAAATAATGGTTAAAGCTGTTGAAATCTAAAGCAACAGAGATTTGCGTTAAGGCCTAAATGTGATCAGTGGTTTTCAACCCATTTTGTATCAAGGCCCAGTATTTATTCAGCATTTGAGCTACGGACCGCCATTTGATGAAATGTAGGCATTTAGCCTCTCAGACCTAAAACTGACCATAGGAGAGATAACAGGCAAACGTTGATCAAATGAACAATTCTTCTACATTCTCTAATTGTGTCGACTTCTGGTAAATTAAGTAATGCAGATGTTTATCAATAGAGGGTATGCACGTGACATCACTGTTGCTCGAAGTTATGTGGGAACGCCTACTGAGTGGCAAAAAACTAATTTCTGCCATTGACAGCCCATACATCCAAACGGATAAGTCCCATCTGATTGTATTAAACAAAGTTAAACTCTATAATTTAACTTGTCAGAGCCAAAATGAAACCAAACAGTATTACCAGTTGAGCTTCATGCAATGCCACTCATCAACCAGCAGGTGTCCTACTCAACCACAGGTTCTAAGTCTCCATAGAGGAGCAGGGAGACCACAATTCAATTAAATATTACAAAGTATAAAAGAAAATATAGTGGAACTAATTATTTGAACTACTGGCAATTTATACAAGAAATGTGCTGCTAATCTGTCCATTTAATTTGTGTGATAAGCTCTGGCCAGTCGCACAGACACAAACACCCTCTAATAGACAGCTAGCTTTTTCATTTTTTGGATACATTGCATACACAGGACCCCAATGGGCCCAAGAAACAAGCCATAGGCTTTCTTGGGGTATGCTTTTAGTATGGTTTAGTATGAAACTGTACCTCTGTGCTTTTTCTTTTGCTAACTGTTAATAAAAAGAACATGAGGAGAAGAGAACAGGTGCGCTTCCTATGATTGCTGCCGCTGATTTGGGCAGTGGGTGCTTAGCTCTAGGTACCTTAAAGGTGGGGTGACATGGCCAAAACAGCTAATTATTGCTATCAAATTAGCCATTTTTTTTAATGATGTCATGTACCCCCATGTTAAATTACCCAATCAAATTAATTTATTGTAGTTACTGTACTGAAAGTAGTACTTGGCAATGGCAAAGTAATGGCAATACATTAATTTGATTGGGCTAATATGGGGGGAGGGGCGGAGTCGAGCATCCATATCATTATCTTTTGAAACTGACCCAACAAAAGCTGTCCGAGGTGTGTTTCCAACTTTCTAAACCAACTTTAAAACTATCAGTTCTAGGGGTAAAAATGATATAGCATTCGCTATAAAATCAATGGTTAGACCGGTAAAAAAGTACATGTCTTCTTCAAAAAAGGTGTCAGAGATTAGTTACGAGGGTCAACACGCTTCTCCCCGTCTATGAGACAGTTTTGTCGGCCATACCCTGCTGTCTCTTCCCCTAAACCTGACTGGAGCACCAGACCGACCGGAGCAAGCCATATGTCCTGCTGTACGCCCGTCGGAGGACTGAGGTCCGTGGCTCATACACTCTGTGTGTGTAGCCTGTGTGTGTGCGCGTTCGTGCGTGTGTGTGTGTGTGTGTACACACACACACAATAGCTCTCGAACATAGTGCGGTGCGGCGCTAGCCGGGCTACACGCTAACAACAACGCATCACGTTGCGCGCGGCACCGCACGACGGACGAAGTATACATTGCGCGGCACCGCACGACGGACGAAGTATACATTCACTACTAACTGATACGGCCCGCCTCCTTTTCAGACTGTTTGGAGAAAGACCACGTGACCTACTGCAGCACAATGTTAAATTTCGGGGGGCGTCACCACTCCTGGTTCTCAACCTGTGGGTCGGGACCCCAAATTATTTTGGTGGGGTCCCCAGATGATTAACTTAATGTGAAACATTGTTTTCTCACTCAACAGTAAACAAACCAACATAAAGTGTAAGTGTATAGAGGGTATCTGCATATTTCTAAAGTGTCAATTTAAGGACTTTTTAATACCTCTAGAATGACAAATTAAACATTGGGCAAATTGTCAAGTATTAGAGGCAGAATGTGTGAAAATAGCAGATCTACATGCTGAAACGCCTTGCAACGCGAGGCGTTGTAAGCATGTAGATCTGCTATTTTCACAATAGAAAGTATTATTTTTTTTTTTCAACTTCGACTTTCTCTGGTGGGAGTCGACTTGTGTAATGAAGTCGACTGAGCCGACTTTTTCGTTAATGCCCTAGTATACTGCAGATCTGCTATTTTCACCATGAACCACCGTCGCACGATGAAGTAAAACATTAGGCGCAGGTCGTTACATTTCTTCACCTCAGGCTGTAGCATCATTACAGCAGCTAAATGGGTCAGTTCCAGGGTCTGTCCTGACCTGGGACATTTGGTTTGCAAATGGGAGGTTTGGTGGGGATGTTGTTGTAGCATCTAGAGTAGGCTGTCCTTATTTGCCTTGTAGGTCACCAGCAGCAGTGGTGGAAAAAGTACTCACATGCTTTACTAAATAAAAGTATCAATACTGCAACAAAGAAATACTCTGTTAGGGTGCCCTCACACCAAAATACCTAGAGTGGAAACCGCCAATGCATTTCAATGAGAATGGAGCGTTTTTTTGCAGAAATCTGGCAAAAAAACACTCCATTCTCATTGAAATGCATTGGCGGATTCCACTCTAGGTATTTTGGTGTGAGGGCACCCTTACAAGTAAAAGTCTGGAATTTAACATGTACTTGTAAAAGTACAAAAGTATTGGTATCAAAATGTGCATCTTGTAGATCTGCTATTTTCAAATGGGCAAAATAAACTGTATACTGTATAGAGCTGAAGTGGTTAATGCATGTTTTGTAATAATAATAATCAAAATCTACAAAGTTAAAGTTGTACTATGTAACTTTTTTTATAAAACAAATCTTAAAATTCTCCTAACTATTAAATCACAAAAGTTTTAGAAGATCCGCGCCGTGAATTTCAGCCTGTAAAGCCTTCTCTATATGTAAACTGAGATCCTTGCCGTGGACCGGATCTCGCGCGAAAATTGCGTCATCACACTACCGGCCAATCACAGCGAGGGTTATACAACTGCCGGCCAATCACAGCGCATCTTGAAGTGGGGTCGCTATGGCAGCCATATTTGTTGTCGCCCGTTTGTACCATCCCTTCTCTAGGTAATTTCGCCTACCAGGCAGGGTGAAGGAGTCCGTATCTCTGGAATTACTGAACGCACAGGAACAAGGGACCCCTTAAAAGATAGATCTCAGCGAGGTGGAGGCAGACGCGGGGGTCTGAAGGTACGAAAAACGGACGAAAGACGCGGACGCGACCGCGGTTTGCTATAGGGCTAATGACCACTAGTTGGGCAACTTACACAGTATGGCTTTAACTAAAGTTTTCAAATAATTGTAGTGGAGTACAAGTATAATATTCAAGAACTGAAAATTGGAAATACTCCAGCAAAGTAAAAACTTGAGTACATGTACTTAAATTGCATCACTGATCACTAAGGGGTGTAACGACACATTTTAACAGCAATACGATACGCATCACGATACATGGTTGACAATACGATACATGGACGATATTGGTTCATTCATGGCAATACGATACGATTCGATGATTTAAAATCAATAAAGTAAGTATACATTCACTACTAACATTCACTACTAACTGATACGGCCCGCCTCCTTTTCAGACTGTTTGGAGAAAGACCACGTGACCTACTGCAGCACAATGTTAAATTTCGGGGGGCGTCACCACTCCTGGTTCTCAACCTGTGGGTCGGGACCCCAAATTATTTTGGTGGGGTCCCCAGATGATTAACTTAATGTGAAACATTGTTTTCTCACTCAACAGTAAACAAACCAACATAAAGTGTAAGTGTATAGAGGGTATCTGCATATTTCTAAAGTGTCAATTTAAGGACTTTTTAATACCTCTAGAATGACAAATTAAACATTGGGCAAATTGTCAAGTATTAGAGGCAGAATGTGTGAAAATAGCAGATCTACATGCTGAAACGCCTTGCAACGCGAGGCGTTGTAAGCATGTAGATCTGCTATTTTCACAATAGAAAGTATTATTTTTTTTTTTCAACTTCGACTTTCTCTGGTGGGAGTCGACTTGTGTAATGAAGTCGACTGAGCCGACTTTTTCGTTAATGCCCTAGTATACTGCAGATCTGCTATTTTCACCATGAACCACCGTCGCACGATGAAGTAAAACATTAGGCGCAGGTCGTTACATTTCTTCACCTCAGGCTGTAGCATCATTACAGCAGCTAAATGGGTCAGTTCCAGGGTCTGTCCTGACCTGGGACATTTGGTTTGCAAATGGGAGGTTTGGTGGGGATGTTGTTGTAGCATCTAGAGTAGGCTGTCCTTATTTGCCTTGTAGGTCACCAGCAGCAGTGGTGGAAAAAGTACTCACATGCTTTACTAAATAAAAGTATCAATACTGCAACAAAGAAATACTCTGTTAGGGTGCCCTCACACCAAAATACCTAGAGTGGAAACCGCCAATGCATTTCAATGAGAATGGAGCGTTTTTTTGCAGAAATCTGGCAAAAAAACACTCCATTCTCATTGAAATGCATTGGCGGATTCCACTCTAGGTATTTTGGTGTGAGGGCACCCTTACAAGTAAAAGTCTGGAATTTAACATGTACTTGTAAAAGTACAAAAGTATTGGTATCAAAATGTGCATCTTGTAGATCTGCTATTTTCAAATGGGCAAAATAAACTGTATACTGTATAGAGCTGAAGTGGTTAATGCATGTTTTGTAATAATAATAATCAAAATCTACAAAGTTAAAGTTGTACTATGTAACTTTTTTTATAAAACAAATCTTAAAATTCTCCTAACTATTAAATCACAAAAGTTTTAGAAGATCCGCGCCGTGAATTTCAGCCTGTAAAGCCTTCTCTATATGTAAACTGAGATCCTTGCCGTGGACCGGATCTCGCGCGAAAATTGCGTCATCACACTACCGGCCAATCACAGCGAGGGTTATACAACTGCCGGCCAATCACAGCGCATCTTGAAGTGGGGTCGCTATGGCAGCCATATTTGTTGTCGCCCGTTTGTACCATCCCTTCTCTAGGTAATTTCGCCTACCAGGCAGGGTGAAGGAGTCCGTATCTCTGGAATTACTGAACGCACAGGAACAAGGGACCCCTTAAAAGATAGATCTCAGCGAGGTGGAGGCAGACGCGGGGGTCTGAAGGTACGAAAAACGGACGAAAGACGCGGACGCGACCGCGGTTTGCTATAGGGCTAATGACCACTAGTTGGGCAACTTACACAGTATGGCTTTAACTAAAGTTTTCAAATAATTGTAGTGGAGTACAAGTATAATATTCAAGAACTGAAAATTGGAAATACTCCAGCAAAGTAAAAACTTGAGTACATGTACTTAAATTGCATCACTGATCACTAAGGGGTGTAACGACACATTTTAACAGCAATACGATACGCATCACGATACATGGTTGACAATACGATACATGGACGATATTGGTTCATTCATGGCAATACGATACGATTCGATGATTTAAAATCAATAAAGTAACTATTTAGCAAAGAAATTAAAACTGTGTAAAACGTGTACAAAAATCTATTATGGAATTATACGCTGTGATTATCTAGCAAATACATGGACATTATAGTTCAACACATATGGACAAACCCACCTTGACATGAACACAGAGATTACACACATTTATCGATAGACCAAGAGTAGCTATATGGAATGGAAAGGTAATTAGACCCCCATTTCATTTTCCCTCTTAAAATTGCCAAATACAAGGCACAAATACTTAGTCTCCATACAATCAATTATTTGCATTGCATCCTACTGATCACCAGTGTTTTGAATTGGAATAAAAGCAGCAGGACAACATTAAGTCCAAACATGCAAATGCTTGAAACACACTCACACACACGCACCCACCTGTGAGTGAGCTGTGGGGAGGTGAGGCATCTCCACAGATGCCTCTACGTCTGTGGTGGTCTCCTCATGAGCAGGGCTGTCAGCAGAGCTGAAGGACCACAGGTAAGACAGAGACGTCCCCCATTGTGTCACGTTGACAGCAGGCAGGACGGACAGAAGACCACCTGGACCACACAGCCACCACACACCTGATGGACCAATGAGGAATGTATGTTAGTTTATCTAACCAGCAGAGTCACGTTTTATGCACTCTGGGTGGGAACCCATAGGCAAAAAAAGAAAAAAAAAACAGCGTCCTCTGCGCTTGTTTCCTTTGAATTTGCCATCAGGGTTCCCACACATTTTTACCAATTCATTTCCAAAACTCTTCCAGAATATTTAACCCAATTTCCAGGACTATATGACAATAATTCAGCTCAATAACGAGTCGTTTACTCCTATGCGCAATGCCCAAAGACAGGTAGTGTATGCCAGTGGTTCTCAACCTTTTCAGGCCGTGACCCCCGAAATAATCAAATTTTACTTGGGGACCCCCCTCACCCTGACGAGCACTAAGAGTTGAGGAATTTTGTATAACACGTTTCTATTGTGAAAATAGCAGATCTACATGCTCACAACGCCTCGCAACTATTTTCACAATTTCTGCCTCAATTTGGCCAATGTTTAATTTGTCATTTCAGAGGTATTTATTATCAAAATCAATAACCAAAGACAATGCATAGCTATTTTTTCCAGGACCTTTCAGGACCCTTGATCAATTCCAAAACTTTTCCAGTCCTGGAAAAATATTTTTCAAATTTCAAAATATTTCCAGGAATTTCATGACCGTGGGAACCCTGTGCCATAGAAATTGGATGACAGGATGTTGGTCCGCCCTCAGCCCTCCTGTCCACATGTCTTTGTTTACATACCTAACATTCTCATCCCAAACGATTTCTTCACCAACGTGTTCGTAAAAGGTGTCTAGTAACATCTCTAACAAAGTCTGAAAATTCAAAATCCATAGGAGAATCTTTGACAGCTAGGGTAACTTTGGGTCTCCTTTACTTACTAAAAATCTGCTTTGAGTGGGATGTGAGGGGTCTAACTAGGTGTTTTTAATTATTCCGAATCCATTGCAAGCATTTGTTTTGCACAAAAAAAAAACATTCCTTGGGCTAAACATGGACCCCACGGAACTGAAAAGTGATGACTCATCACTAAACATCGTTAACATTTAGCTAAACAACTGGGGACCCCCCACAATTATTTGGGGACCCCTCTGGGGGTCCCGACCCACAGGTTGAGAACCGTTGGTCTACAGCAACTTACCACACAGGAGTAGAGGGATGATAACCAGGAGGAGTGGCAGCAGCTTTGGAAGGCTCCTGGTAGAATATATGCACAAGATGTGACAGACAGACAGACAGACACAGACAGAAGAGTGAGTTGTGTGGATCAGCACTATACCACAGTGGTAGGGTATAATACCACTGCAGCAGTCCAATGGATCTAAAACAGGGGTTCCCAAACTTTTTTGTCTCAGGGCACCCCATAAATATTTATAGCATATCGTCGTTGTCGGGTGGAACCTTGTATGTCCAAAACCGTTTTGTATTTATCATCTATAAAATGTACAAAACTAGTGAAAACAGCAGATCTACAAGCACACAGTGCCCAGTCACCCACTTTGAAAAACCCCTGATCTAAAACACTCAACCACAGGAGCCCCTAACATCCTTATAGAGGGTATTCGCATGACATCATCATCATACCCGGAGGTTGTGCAGAAATGCCTACTGAGTGGCAAAAAACGACTTCCATCCAAACAGAAAAGTCCTATCTGACTGCATTAAACGACGTTAAACTCACTTTGCTACTCACTTTGCCATTTACTTTATTCATGCACATACCCTCTATTCTGAAGGCTAACATTTGGCAAAATTGGCCGATCTACAACCTCTGACCCATCGCGAGCTTGAGAAACGTCCATTTTTTGGTGGAGAGTATGACAAAGAGAACATAGCCAATATAATTTTTGTTGCTGTCGGACAAAAACCTTTGTTTGAGCTTGTAAATCTGCTACTTTTTCCATTTTTGAATCCCGAAAAGTAACAGTTTTTTGGACATGAGGTTTCCACCCGACAGAGACGACGTTTTCGCCTACATGGTCAAAATAGTGACGCCAGGTTGAGAGTGGTTAACAACTGTGTGACAATGTGTAAACAAGAACGTTTATTTGATTGTACTCAAATAAAGCCCTTTGCACACAGGACAGTTGCGTTTTTGTTTTTTCGTTTGCTGCATGAATAAAACGCATTGGATTTGGTGTGCAATGCTGTGCAGAATCAGCGCTGTGGATCCCAAAAGGAGTCATAAAAGGAGTGATACGTTTTTTACCGCATGCGACAAGACGCACAAATCGAACTGGGTTCGATCGAGAAAAAAAACGCACGGCCGCAGCCACTCGTCGCACGGCTAATTCGGATCCGGTGTGCATGAGGTCGTAGAGAATCATTGTTTTCTTTTTAAAAAAAAAATGAAATCGTCCGTTTTATCCGTGCGGATAAACGCGTCTGTGTGCAAAGGGATTTAGTGGGATCTTACCGCATCATGAGGACATCTTTGAGGAAGGCCGTCAAGGTGACGAGATGATGCCGGGCTTTCCCTGCAGACACACATAAACAGGTCAAGGACACGTTTAGTACGAGTTGCAGCAAAGCAGGGTTAGGAGGAGAGAGAGAGAGGTTTACTGCAACACATGTGGACGAGTGCAGCAGTAAAGACATGGAGCAGGCTGCAGGTGAGTAGACAAGTTATTTAAGGCATGTTAGTTCTGTACCAGTTCAGTGGTTCTCAACGTTATCAGACCACGACCCCCAAAATAATCATATTTTAACTGGGGACCTCCCCACCCTGACGAGCACTAAGAGTTGAGGCGTTACATTTTGTATAACACGCTTCTATTGTGAAAATAGCCGATCTACATGCTCACAACGCCTCGCGCTGCGAGGCGTTGTGAGCATGTAGATTGGCGAGGCGTTGTGAGCATGTAGATCGTCTATTTTCACAATTTCTGCCACAATTTCTGCCTCCAATGTTTAATTTGTCATTTTAGAGGTATTAAAAAGTCCTTAAATTGTCTCTTTAGAAATGAGCAGATACCCTCTATGCACTTAAACTTTATGTTGGTTCGTATACTGTTTAGTGAGAAAACAATGTTGCACTTTAAGCTAATCATCTGCGGACCCCTCAAAATTATTTGGCGACCCCCCCTGGGGGTCCCGACCCACAGGTTGAGAAACACTGTACTAGTTCACTACTTTGCACGCTCACTGCCTGAAAAAGACCTACTGTACATCTATGACAGACAGCAACAAGCAAGAAGATAACACAACAAGGGAATTATTCGCTGAGAAGATCCATAAGGCCCAGCCCAATGCAGCAGATCTACTAGAGGCAAAAGACTCTACTCCATGCATACACAGCACATACTGTACACACACACACACACACATGCTGAGCTAGAGAGACAAGGAGGCTGCGAAACTCAGGAGAGATCAGCAAAGTCAGTGTGGTAAGGGAAACCAATGCAAGCGACCAAACATGGGTCTGTGAACCACATGAACCCTAACACACCCCCCCCCCCCCCCCCCCCCCATTTAAATAGTTAAGTTGACACTTGACAGTCATGACAGCCCTAGATGTAGTCTTGCGTGGCCAGACTGTTGACTCCGACAATTTGCAAATGCTCCCGTCATTTTGGGAGATTTCTCATCATGAGTAGGATGTGACACACCCGACACACATTATGCTGGAAAAGTGTTGAAGCACCAACATTGAGGATGTGGCATCGGGAACTCATGAATTCCATCGGGCTGGAGAGGTTGACATATAAAGTGTGGGGTAGACAAGAGTGATTTTGAACAGCTGTGGGAGATGTATATGAATGCCATGGAAATAAATACCTAATGTAATATATATATATATATATATATATATATATATATATATATATATATATATATATATATATATATATATATGGTTAAAGAATATTTTTGTAAACAATGTATCGGAATTATGTATTATCAATATTACTTTAAATAGGCGTGTGCAGGTGGTATGTGTGTGAATGTGTGAATGTGAATGTCTTTGTCTTTATGTATTTTATGTAAAAAGAAAACGAATAAAAAAAAAAAAAAAAGGATGTGACACACCCGCTCCCTTGGTGCAGTAGCGAAAACAAGTCCTACTGGAAGCGTTATGTCTTCTTTGGCGTTATTTCCATGATGTTTTCAAATGTTTTCTTAAACTAATACACGTTTAACAAGAATATGCTGCTCAAAATGCTGTCTGTGGCTGTGCTAGTGTGTTCTGTTATGTTTCCAATGGGACTACAGTTCCGCACAGCAGTGACTACTTCCATTACTCAGCTTTCAGGAGCCGTAGTTCCAGACTCTATATAGCATTCGGAGAGAGTGTGGAATAGTTGCATGGCTACGCGAGACTACCCTAGATGCAATAAGCATGAAGTATGAAGCGGGACGTCTACAACAGCCACAGACTGACAGGTTACAGGTTGTTAACCTGGAGGCTGGCCAGAGCACCAGACAGAAGACATCAGCTTCTTGGATAAATCCCAGCCGGCAGACCCTGCCGTCTGAGCCAGCCACCACAGACACGTACCTGGTGAGAAGCAAGAGATCCACCCCAACCAATACGATGAAATATCCTTATTTGCATAGTATGTAAAACTTCTCTAATGATTTTCATATGATTCACATGTCTAATAGTCATTATTAGACATGTGCATGCACTAGGGGATTCACCGAATATTAGAATATCAAAGTCACTATTCGACGTTGTACACCGAAGTCAAATATTGGCTTATTTCTTTTATTCGAATACTTTGAGGTCGAATAATTCGAATACTAAAAATCAATATTCGTGAATGGTCTAGCACAGGGGTCTTCAACAGGGGGTCCGGGACCCCTAGGGGGTCCTCAGAGTTACTACAGGGGGTCCGCCAAATCTTTGTGTGATGATGTTTGATCACTTGAACCCTAGCATCCCTATTCTTAGTAGAACATTAGCCAAAAAATAGCCAATCTACAAGCTCACAACACCTCGCGCTGCGAGGCGTTGTGAGCTTATAGATCGGCTATTTTTCGGCACAGAGGTTTGGTGTAGACTAGAGGGAAAATAAGAGCAAACTAGTAGGTATTGAGAGTTCAAGTCGTTAAATATATGAAATAAAATACATATAAAATATGTATATATCAAAATAATAATTTATGTATATATGTGTGATATATACATTATGATATACTGTATGTATATATAAAAATTATAATATAACAAAATGATATATTAAAATACACATTAATCCAACCTATACAATATGTAGTGGGGGTCCCTGCTTCATCTCTCTCAGAGCCCAGCCTTGGCCTGAAAACGTTGAAGACCCCTGGTCTAGCATGCACTATAAGTGCATGTATCCAATTATGCATGCACATGCTGAAGCCAACCAGTCAATGCAAGGGTTCTGGTAGGTGGGGTAACCTGTATAGAGGGCAGCACTCCATAACAACCCCAACAAGTGGGAAGAAGACCATGGTGATGGTGATGAAGATGTGACAGTGTGATGTTTCTCCTTGCAGTCGTCACCTGTTGGTCACCGGTAGCCACTTAATAGTTAATACACTTGCATAAAATACTATCTGGACAAGAAAATGCAATAGAAATCACTACAGAGCATTTTATTTGTACAGGTTTAAAATGTAAGCACATTTCAAGCACATTCACCCCCTTAAAGATGCAATCTGTACGTTTCATTGCGAAGGTGATAAACAGTATCATTGCATTAAAGCACTATTTAACACATAGGATGCCACCATAGGGTTAATGGAACTCACCGGGGCGCGTGTGCGCGCGACGTGCATGCATACATCGGCTCGGGTGATGGTCCCGCAACGTTAACGTGGTCTTGTATAATCCAATTCATTGTGTAATCGAGTCTCTCGATCGAGCTATCATTGCGGGGCAGGCCCCGTTCACATAACATGGAGCTAGAATGAGCCTCTGTTAACCAGCGCGTCATCAGCGATTTGTTGGCAGATTGTGGAAGTAAAACAATGAAAATCTCGAGCGCATCGTTTCTGTCTGGGCAGAGGTGATCAGTTAGTTAAATAATATGTTTGTTTCGGCAGTTCTTGCACAATGCACATCCAACATGATTGGAAAACTAGCAGAAAAAAGACTCAGCTCTCTACATCAACCTTTAAGGAAGATCATGACCTGACGAAGATGTATCGCCATCGAAACGTTGTCACTCTTGCCTGCACCCTGTAAACAAAAAGGCTTAACTAGTCCGTGCTTGCTCCAGTGCCTTCCTTCCTTAGACAGAGACTAACTTTGCTCAAAGTGAAAAGAAGCAGCCAAACGTTTCGGTCATAAGACCTTCGTCTTGAGTATGCTGAAGGTATGCTGAAGGCTCGAGTCTCTGGGTCTGATTGCATGCATTGAAACCTTGGGTTGGATTGTACTTGGGGCTGTCACGATTATGACATTTTACATGACGATTGTCACTCAAATAATTGCGATTAACGATTTAATTGTGTTTTTTGTCGTTGACAATTACATTTCTGTTTGGCTTTTAGGCTTTGAAGTTGCACATGGCAATTATGACACATAACTTAAATATACAAAGAAATTACTGACAAATTTGACAACTTCATACTTGGAAATAGCCGATCTAGAAGCTCACAACTTGTAAGCTTGTAGATCTGCTATTTCCACTACTTTTTGTGTTTGTAACTATATTGACATTTCTCAACATGGAAACGATTATGAAGATTATGCACAATAATTGCGGTTACCTCCAATAATTGCGATTAGACGATCATGTAATAATTGTGACAGCCCTACCTGTACCTTCGTCAGTGCTGTAAGCACTTATTGGGGTGGATTGTACTCACACAGAGATCCGTTGCGGTCGAGTGGCTTCCCGTTGGTCCCCATCCCCTTAACGTTGACCACCCCACAGTATTGGGAGAACTCTGAGAGAGAGAGAGACAAAACACATGAATCAGTAATCACAGCATGGTCTCAGCACGGGATGACGGTATCCACCTGTACACTTCCCATACACCTGACGTGTAATGAACAGCAAAGAGGCTGCACATAGAAAGACTGAGAGAGAAAGAGGGAGGCACATTTGCCTTTCTCCAAGGCAACAGCCAAAGCAAAAAGGGGCGGTAATATATTTGTTTATTTGTTTGGAAGGCAAACGGCAGAAGGATGGAATAGGGTAAAGAAGGGGTCTTCAACAGGGGGTCCAGGGACCCCTAGGGGGTCCCCAGAGTTACTACAGGGGGTCCTCCAAATCTTTGTGTGATAGAAACCTTTTTTTCTCCTTTTTTATATTAACCACTTGAACCCGGGTGTCGATATTCTGAGAACTTTAGCCAAACATAGCTGATCTAGCGCGAGGCGTTCTGAGCTTGTAGATCAGCTATTTTCGGGCAAAGAGCTTTGGTTTAGAGGGGAAAAAGAGCAGACTAAGTACAGAGTGATAGGTCAAGTTTATTAAGTATTGACGGTTCAAGTGGTTAAACATCTGAAAACAAATTGACATGAATCCAAAATACACTGACAAATGTGCTGTCAAACAATGAAACTATATGGAATCTATGAAAAGGTTATGGGGGTCCCTGCTTCATCTCTCTCTCAACTAAGGGGTCCTGGGCCTGAAAATGTTGAAGACCCCTGGGGTAAAGGGTAGGGATGCACCGATACAGGTTTTTTCAATTTTGATCCGATATATACATTTGGATATTTCCTGATACTTTACCGATACCCGATACAGTAGGCTACATAGCAAGTATGAAAAAAGATAATTCACCTTTCAATTAAAGCCATTTATGAATTGTAGGATAGGCTTCAGTTCAAATAACAGAGTGCAGTCTCTGTTAAGTGGTAGAAGGATGAGTTGTTCAGTGCGTGAAGAGCACTGTGCAGTGTGCAGGGAGAAACCAGACAAGTTTAAAACCGATAAACATCTACACAAATGTAAAACTACTACGACCAGAATAATGAAAACAGACCCCCCCTGGTGGAAAGAGGACCCTGGGAAAGTGACAGAAATGAAGGCAGCATTAAAGTCAGGATGCACATTTTCTTTTCTACGGGTCAGAAAACGAAAACGGTGACGTTAATGGAGATCAGTTGGCGACTGAGTCTGCTTCACAAGAGAGACACAACAGTCGTGATTAAGCCCGTTAAAACAGACCAGGCACGACAAGGCAGGTGCCGTGAACAAAAACCAAACCAGAGTGCACTAAACCAGTGGTTCTCAACCTGTGGGTCGGACCCCCAAATTATTTTGCGGGTGTCCCCAGATGATTAACTTAATGTGCAACATTGTTTTCTCAATCAAAATGAAACAAACCAACATACAGTTTAAGTGTAACGAGGGTATCTGCACATTTCTAAAGTGACAATGTAAAGGACCACCTCACCTCTGGGACAACCAGATCTTCTTTTATTGTTACAAGTTATTTTTTGTGTTCAATCTGTGTTTTTAGATATTGTAGTATTTCAGCATGCTACAACTGGTCATATGATGCTTTGTTGCATGATCTTGCATCATCTATTGCATCATATGATGCAAAATGCATCATATGACTAGTTGTAGCATGCTGAAAATATCTAAAAACACAGATTGAACACTAAAAATAACTCAGGATTGTGTCCCAAACAACAATAAAATAAGATCTGGTTGTCAAAGAGGTGAGGTGGTCCTTTAAGGACTTTTTAATACCTCCAAAATGACAAGTGAAACATTGGCCAAATTGTCAAACATTAGAGGCAGAAATGGTGCCGATCTACATGCTCACAATGCCTCGCAGTGCGAGGCGTTGTGAGCATGTAGATCTGCTATTTTCACAATAGAACACAATATAATGCCTCAACTCTTAGTGCTCGTCTGGGTGGGGGGTCCCCAGTTCAAATATGATTATTTTGGGGGTCGCGGCCTGAAAAGGTTGAGAACCACTGCACTAAACACACTCAAAATATACAGGGTTTAACCTGTGGAGTCAGTGTCTCCATCGAGCCTCTGGCCGTTGCAGGAGTGAGCCTGCGGGTTGAACCTGTGCCTCCAGGGGCGCTGGGTGGCCTGCGAGGCGCGCTGAGCCAGGCCGCGGCAGGCCTGTGAGACTAGGGTTAGGAGCCAGACTATGGAGGTTAGGGCTCTGCTGTAATACTGCAGCCCGGACTCCCACAATGACCACATCATACCTGAGGGCACAACCAGTTACCATGTTTATAGAAACTAGTCCTTACCCGTTCAAAGATATGAGCTCTGAAATGATGTGCAGTGTGTGGGTTATGGGATGTGCACTGTGCACACAGTATATGAGGGATGGAAAGTAACTTTAACTGGTGCTTGCATGATAATATGTAGGAGCATCAATGTAAGAAATACCCGTTTCGTTTAATGGCTACAGAGATACTGTGTACCGATCTGCATGATTTTTGGACAAAATCTGTAACAGGGCCAGACAACAGACCTGCGCGCGCACACACACACACACACACACACACACACACACACACACACACACACACACACACACACACACACACACACACACACACACACACACACACACACACACACACACACACACACACACACACACACACACACACACACACACACACACACACACACACACACACACACACACACACACCTGGTTAAACATGTTGCCTCACGCTAGATGCAGAATAGATATGCCTCAAGCTAGATGCAGAATAGATATAGATACACCATAAAAATGCTAATATACAGCATATGATTTGTGAAAGTGACAAACGGGCTTCACAGTTATGTTAGGTGTGTTCATATGCTAATGGTGATGCGATTTCAGATCAATTGCTCCAGCCACTGAGGAGAAACGCTGTGACAGACACTCACTCAGACAGACAGACAGACAGACAGACAGACAGACAGACATTTGGAAAATTATATGTTTGATGATAGGATATAGACTAGGGCTGGGCAATTCACCAAAAGATATATCAAAAATACGACTCATCTTGCTCGGGTAGTTAATTGCTTAATCGATTAACCCACATATATATCGTCGTTGTCGGGTGGAAACCTTGTATCTCCAAGTCTCAAATGTGTACATTTTGTCGCACAAACAGCAGATCTAAAAGCACACAACGCCTTGCGGTGCGAGGCGTTGCGTGCTTGTAGATCGGCTGTTTTCACTAGTTTAAACGATTTTTAAAATGATAAATGCAAAACGAACGGTTTTGGACATACAAGGTTTCCACCCGACGACGACGATATATGCCTTGACTTATAGGCTACTGTATATCAAGGAATCAACAAGATTTTTTGCGTAATAATTTACTAACATTATTAGTCTGATTAACTTCTCTATTGTACAACAAAGTGTAATCCAAGGTCGTGTGCACAAATAGCCGATCTACAATGTCAAAACCCGCTGCGATGTGACGTGTTGTGAGCTTGTAGATCTGCTATTTTCATTTTAGGTATATAATCGAGGCAAAAGTTTGAAATACTCATGATATTGATCTCAAGTCATATCGCCCAGCCCTAGACGAGGCACAGATGGAAAGATACGGACATGTATAGATGGAGAGAGACTGATAGGACAGACAGAAAGAGAGATGGACAGATACATTGTGCCATAGTGGAAAATACACCGTTGACACAGCAAGTGATGATTTGCATATCACTGGCAGGCTGCACCAGCTGAAGTCCTTACAAAGTCTAGCTGTCATGCGAGCATTTATCGAGTAGAGATTTATGCATTCACCCAGTGCCAATTGCCTATGTAATCCTGGGCTCTGCTCTCCCTCTGCCACGCCTGGGGAGACAACGGACTGACCTCATGCTTCCTTCTATGCATGATGAGTAGTCCAAGTTGTTTCTTTTCACCTGACAGGGGGGATTTTCCCGGGATGGACGTAGCGCGTGGAAGGAACACGTTATTCCAACCAGTTCCTTTCCCCTCCATCAAGCGCCCCGGCTGGCCAGGGGGAGGCATTATTGAGACCAGGATTACAGCATGTTTTTTTGTGAGGGTATCAACCCTAGGAGACACGGGGAGAAAATACAAACTCCACACAGAAAGGCCCTATCGCCGACCCCACCTAGGGTGTGGGCGCTGATGATGCGGAGGGAGAAACCCGCTCCCAGCACCCACAGCGTCCCCCGGCGGGAATCGAACCCAGGACCTTCTAGCTGCGTCACCGTGCCCCCAGATTTATGCATTACTGAATCAAAACGGGTTGCACCACACACTTTACTCAGATAATTAGTTGTTACTCAATATTTACACCTATGTGGCAGGATCTTGGCTACTCACACAGAACAATATAAATTGGAGTTTCAACTCCTTGTCAGACCTATATAATAACAAACCTGCCGGTTCCTGTAATGCTGCATTCACTTCAGTTTTTGACTGAAGACACTTCATTGTTGATTTTGCTTCATGACTGGATGCATACATATAGATGATACTTAGTAACCATTTACAATCAATAAAAACACATTGCTAATGCTTTACTAGCCAAGATATTCATTACAGTAGAGCGCAGCATCATTCTCTAGTGTCACTACTGTATCTAGTAAATAACTTTGTACGGACTGTAGATGCAAACTTGTCGGTGCAACCTGCCCAGGCAGTGTACAAGAATAGGAAACAGTACAAGTTAATGCAGAGACTGTGATACAAGGTGAACAGTGTCAGTTACTGTACAGTGTAAAAAGTGGTTAGTGTTTAAAAAAAAAAAGGTTCCAATCACACCAAGATGTGGTTGAGCCCCTGTAGTAACTCTGAGGAGCCCCTGTTGAAGACCCCACATTATGAGTCAATGCAGACCAACCAGCCTGTGAGACCAGGTGAACAGTGTTAGTTAACCCATTAAGACCTGGAATTATTTTATACTTTAGTTATTGAAAAAAATTGCAAATATACAAGCTCACAGCTATTTTTGAAAAGTCATGAACATTTGTGCAAATCTTTGAAAATATATTTTTCAAAGCAAACTTTTGCAACTAAGATTTCTGCTTCTGGGGGTTCCTGAAACAAAAACAATTATAGAATCGGATTCTAGAACATGTATAGAATCGGGTCAACATATTCAAAGATTTGCACACATTTTCATGATTTTTCAAAAAATAGCAGATGTGCCGAGCTGTGAGCTTGTATATCTGCTATTTTTCAATAGTTAAAAGCATAATAATAATAATAATGGTTAAAGTGGTTCAAATCTAACGAGAAACGGGTTAATGCAGTGATGGAAGCCCAGGTGCACACAGCATGAGAACATGGGGACTCCGTCAGACTACCTGCTCCATCGTGTCGTATCTTCAGCAGCACGTTGATGTAAAACATGGTGAGGAGGCCAGACACGCAGCCTGCCCACCTCCTGATCACACTCACACCGGTGTCCCCCACAGACACCAGAACACCTGATGACACATTATGGTCACACAGTTGCAGAGTAGCGGTGAGTGGCCCAATTCGGTTCTGGATAGCGGCATAGAACTAGAATACTATAAATGACTAGCCTGTGTGTGAGGTTTCTGTACCAATGGCAGAATTTTGGAGCGACAAAGGAGGAGGTTGAAAACATGAAATTCCTTTGATTCCTTTAACCCAGCGAATGCCGGTACAACGCAATTAATAGTCAATCTGATGTGAATATCTCAGCCTCTAGTGGGGGTAACAATTTCAACTTTACCAAAATGTGAATATTTGTCTTCAATCTATATAATAATAATAATAATAATGAGAAGAAGATTAATGGTTTCATGGTTATGCTGGATGGATACATTTTTTTGTTGGGGTAATTAATCGTCATGTAAAATGTCATAATCGTGACAGCCCTAAGCAGCGATAAACAACAGCTTTAAACGCCAGAAAATCGTTTCACCTTTCCGGTTCTTGCGAATCTTATCCCGGCCGTAGATGGTAGTAGTCGGGTGGCTGGTCTGACGCTCGCGGTGGTCCGCCCCGGCAAGTCTGGACGAGGAGAAGAGGTCTGCGGTGGAGGTGGCGGTGAGCACCTCCTTCCTGTCCGGGCGGAGGACGCAGTCGGAGCAGTAGTGGTGCCCGTTGATGATGGAGGTCTGGGTCTGGCTGGGGTGTTTGGGACACAGCACGTCACAGCTGGACAGCACCGTGCTGTTGGCACTGGGGTCGGCCAGGAGGGTGCTTTCTACAACAAGAACACGTGCAGCCGTGGAACAAGTACTCGGATGCTTTACTTAAAGCTATACTATGTAACTTTTTTAATGAAATAAATCTTAAAATTGTCCTAATTATTAAATCGCTAAAGTTTTAGAACACCCACTCTGTTAATTTCAGCTCCCAAAGCCTTTTCTTTATATGTGTTCTACTGAGCCCTGGTGGCCGTGACCGGGGCTGTTTTTCCCGGCAAAATTACGTCATATGAAAGCAGACGCGACCGCAGACGCGACCGCGTCTATCAAAAGAGAACCACTGTAGTACATCTATAAAGCAGGAGAGCTAAGGCATTATATCACTTGTTATAAATGTTTATAATCACACGACAACTTATAACAACGTTTATGACGTATTATAAGTGCTGGTCATAATGCATTTTAAACTCAGCAGAACAGAACATTATAACTAATAATAATAACTAACTTAACTAATTAACTACCATAACTTAGTCAGTTATACTGTCCAAGTTAGAGTGCTTTTGTGTCGTTTTTTATAGATGATTTACTAAACAATGTTCCAGGTTCAACACAGACTCTTTGGCCCACAAATCAACGTGAAGACAGAATGGATGGTTACCTGTGGGATCAGCATCCTGGTCCAGCCCTGAGAGACAAGACAACGACACTACATCAGTTATCAACATAAAACAATGAGAATAGGGCAGTCACGATTATGACATTTTACATGACAATTAATTGTGACTCAAATAATTGCGATTAACAATTTAATTGTGTTTTTGTCGTTGACAATTACATTTCTGTTTGGCTTTTAGGCTTTGAAGTTTTACAACCCAAATATACAAACATTGATAGTGGAAATAGCCGATCTACAAGCTCACAACGCGCCGCGACGTTTCATTATTTTATTTTTTTTCTTGTTTCATACGTTTTTAAATGCATTAAATCAGGGGTCTTCAACAGGGTTTCCAGGACCCCTAGCGGGACCTCAGAGTTACTACAGGGGGTCCTCCAAATCTTTGTGTGATAGAAACATTTTTTTCTCCCTTTTTTATATTAACCACTTGAACCCTAGTGTGCATATTCTGAGAACAATAGCCAAAAAGAGCAGATCTACAAGCTCACAACGCCTCGCGCTGCGAGGCGTTGTGAGCTTGTAGATCGGCTATTTTCGGCAAAGAGCTTTGGTGTAGAGGGGGAAAAGTACAGAGTGAAATGTCAGGTTTATTATTACGTATTGACGGTTCAAGTGGTTAAATATCTGAAAACACAAATTGACATGAATCCAAAATACACTGATGATTGTGCTGTCAAACGATGAAACTACGGTATATGGAATCTATTAATAAAAGGTTGTGGGGGTCCCTGCTTCATCTCTCTCTCTCTCTCAACTAAGGGGTCCTTGGCCTGAAAACATTGAAGACCCCTGCATTAAATGAATAAAAACATCTTTTGGAAATGGACGATCTTCAAGCTCACAATTTGTGACCCTGTAGAACTGTATATAGGGCTGAAGTGATTCATGCATGTTTTGTGATAATAATCATGATTTTTTTTTTAATAATTGAAGTGGAGTAAAAGTACAAGTATTTGTCTCTGAGATGTAGTGTAGTTTCAAATACTCCAGTAAAGCAAAAACATAGCTCAAATCTGTACTTAGTAAATGTACTTAGTTGCTAAACACCACTGCATCCAAGGGAGTACAAAATGACGGTACAGCACTTGAGTGAATGCATTTGGGTTACTTTAGACCAGTGTTTCTCAAACCTTTTGGATTTCAGTACCCCCTTTTCCCGATTGCTGAATCCAAGTAACCCCTTTAATCGGCAACAACATTTTGATTCGAAAATACGGACAAAAACAGTCCAGTTTTTATGTCAATATGTTGAAAATAAAAGCCTGTTTTCTATTCGGTAACAGTTGTGCTAGTCAACATTCATACTTAATTTGGTTTAAAACCTTACAGAGCAGCATGTTCAAATACATTTGTCAATGTTTTATCATTAAAGGTCAACTTTGTTTTCTTACAACATGGGATCATATTTTAGATAGACATTAGAGAAAAGAAAAGATGAGTGTTAAAATGTTTTCATTTACTTCTATCGTTTTAGTGATTTAAAAGATTTTGATTTTGATGCATGCCCCCAGGTTGGGGGCATGCATGCAAGTGGCCAAATATGTATTTTTAGACACAATAAGCCCATTCCCAAGATGCATTGCAATCTTTCATGGGCAGATGTGACTTATGGGGGCTAGTGTAGACATATTTAGCCACTTGACTTGTAAACATGCCCGCACCCACTGAAATCAAAATACTAAATCGCTAAAAAAATAGAAAGCAGTAAATGAAAACATTTTAACACTCATCTTTTCTTTTCTCTAATTACAATCTAAAATATGAAAGTTGTCCTTTAAACATAAAAGTAAAATAAATGTTTCCATTTTCTCTGAAGTACGCCCTGTACCTCTGCGTATCCCTAGCCTAGGGGTACATGTACCCCCATTTGAGAACCACTGCTTTAGACCACTGTAAATCAAATGTATGATAGAACGGAAGAAAGTAGAGGAACCGAGTCACACACCCCAGAAGCTGTCCAGTACGGTCTTCTCCTCCATGGCGGACTCCTCCAGCATGGAGGAGAGCAGGGTGGCGTCGGAGGCGGCCACGCTGTGGAAGGACTGGCTGCCATGTTGTCTGTGTGAGGAGGAAGAGGGCGGGAGGAGGAGGGACTGGGAGCAGGAGACCGACATCTGCTGGGACCGGCGAGACTTCGGTCCCCTGGGGGGAGAGGATGGGAGAGATGACGGTAAATTACGTAGGAAGGCCACATACACACGCTGGTAGTGACAACCAAATGTATGAAGAGAGCAACACAGCATATAAATACTGTCGGGCAGAAAGTCCAGAAACCTTGTATCTTAAGTTTCAAATTTGTACGTCTTTTTCGTAACGCAAAGCCCATCATCATCATACTAGACTGTCGCACAAGACTAGTGAAAATAGTCATTGTGTGCTTGTAGATCATCCATTTTCACCATGTGAAAATATATGGTGTAGGGACTACACCATGAATTTCACATTGTTCGTTTTTTCATTTTTTGGTCTTCCCAGTGTCTCTTCCAAAAAACAATTTGTTAACTCTAAGCCTTTCCTTTCATTTCAGTGATTTTCTGAATGGGCGTGTCTGAACGGTACTCTTTTGAAATCTGCCCTCCGTGTAGGTCACCTTTGGGCGTGTAGATCGGCTATTTGGTAGGAAAAAAATACCAAATAGCCCCTTTTTCTTTTTTTCTGCCTTTGTATTTGATGTTATGCTTTTGAAACTGATATTATCCTAGATAAAGTACTATGTTCTATCCGTCTGTCTTTCAATGTTATGAGATACTTAAAGTGTGGTTCCTGTGGAAATAAGCCTCGGCTTTCTAGGATCTCCTTTTAGTTGACCTTGTACCATTGATTTGTACTGTCATGAAACTGTACTTTTTTCTATTGCAAACTTCTAATAAATTCTTCAATCAATCAATTCTTCAATCAAAAAAATAATAAAAAGACTCAGTTCTTTACAGGTCCGTTTTACAGTAAATGCCTGGTACCAGATATGCAGCTCGGCAAATAAAAGGTGAATCGATCCCAGTGCACGACTGAGTACAAATTTGAAATCTCTGCAATGCGATTCATTTAAGTGTTTTTGTCACGATAAACTATAATAACGATTATCGTCCATCCTTACCTGTGCTTAGGGCGGTCACGATTATGACATTTTACAAGACGATTAATTGTCAATCAAATAATTGCGATTAACGATTTAATTGTGTATTTGTCGTTGACAATTACATTTCTGTTTGGCTATAAGGCTTCGACGTTGCACATGGCAGATATGACGCATACCCTAAAAGAAACAACTGACATATCTGAGCCGGAAGGCAAAGCTCTCTGTCTACCGAGCAATCTTTGTTCCTACTCTCACCTATGGTCATGAAGTGTGAGTCATGACCGAAAGTATAAGGTCGCGGGTGCAAGCGGACGAAATGGATTTCCTCAGACGGGTGGCTGGTATCTCCCTTAGAGATAGGGTGAGAAGTTCAGTCACCCGAGAGAGACTTGGAGTAGAACCACTGCTCCTTCACTTGGAAAGGAGTCAGCTTAGGTGGTTTGGGCATCTAGTACGGATGCCCCCCCGAGCGCCTTCCTAGTCCCACTGGGAGGACACCCCGTGGCAGACCAAAGACCAGATGGAGGGATTATATCTCCAAACTGGCTTGGGAACGCCTTGGTATACTCCCTGAGGGAGTGGAGGAAATTGCTCGGGATAAGGAAATCTGGAAGTCTCAGTTGGAACTGTTACTCCCGCGACCCGATTCTGGATAAGCAGTTGAAGATGGATGGATGGATGGACATATTTGACAACTTCATACTTAAAAAAGAACAATGATAGTGGAAATAGCCGATCTACAAGCTCTGTGAGCTTGTAGATCGGCTCTGTGAGCTTGTAGATCGGCTATTTCCACTACTTTGTGAAAGTGTTTGAAACTATATTAACCTTTTTCAACATGGAAACGATTATGACGATTATGGAAAGTAATTGCGATTACCTCAAATAATTGCGATTAGACAATTATGTCAGTGTTTCTCAACCTTTTTTCTGCATGGGCACACTTTTCAGGTCCCAAGAATCCATGGGCACACCAACATAATACGGGGGTGTAAATATCGTCACTGTCGGGAAGAAACCTTGTATCTCCAAGTTTCAGATTTGTACGTTTCTTCGCAAAGTAAAGCCCTGCTTCATCATACGAGGCTGTCGCACAAGAGTAGTGAAAACAGCAGATCTACAAGCACACAACACCTTGCACCGCAAGGCGTTGTGTGCTTGTAGATCGGCTGTTTTCACTAGTTTAAAATCATTTTTAAAATGATAAATACAATACTGGCTTTCAAGCAGTTTCAAGGGGCACACTTGACCCTTCTCAGGGGCACACCAAAGGTCCCCAGGCACAATGGTTGAGAAACACTGGATTATGTAATGATAGTGCCAGGCCTACCTGTGCCCAGCAGAGCTTCCTTTGCCCAGACTGTGGGGCGTGCTGCTGTAAGGCTGCTGCGCGCTGCGCTCCAGGAAGCTGTCGTCGCCATAGCGCTCGCTGTTGGGCAGGCGCAGGCTGCGGCGGGACATGGCGGGAGGCTGGAAGACACCGCGCTGACGCTCCTTCTCACACTCCAACACACAGGAGGAATAACTGGAGCTGACGGGAGGAGTAAGAACGAGAGAGGGAGGGAGGGAACGAGAGGGGAAGGAGAGATGGAGAGTTAACACAGGATTATTCAACATATCATCGTTGTCGGGTGGAAACCTTGTATGTCCAAAACCGTTCGTTTTTATCATTGAAAAAAATTAACTAAACTATTGAAAACAGCCGATCTACGAGCACACAACGCCTCGCACCGCGAGGCGTTGTGTGCTCGTAGATCGGCTGTTTTCACTACTTTTGTGCGATGGCCTTGTATGATGAAGCAGGGCTTTACTTCGCGAAAAAAAAAAAACATACAAATTTGAAACTTGGAAATGCAAGGTTTCTGCCCGACAGTGACGATATAATCTGAGATTATATCGATTATTACGTTGTTTTTTTTGTTTTTTTTTCGCCACTAGGGGGGCGAGAAGAACTTCTGGGAAGAAACCATTATATCTCTGGGCCAGAAGTCAGCCCAGCACAGAATCTGAGTATGGGTATCTGGAAGCAAAGATTCTGTCCAAGGTTACCCATATCTAATAAAAAATAAAAAAAATCACAGTGGCAACGCTTCTGCAGCCCACATATCGAGGTGAATCCTCCAAGACTATAAAATAATGAATGCCCCTCCACCTTGGGCCCTAGTAAGTCAGTCCCACGTTTCCACCCCTTGTGACGCCCCTGGGTGTCCTGCTTGTGCGTGTAGTGTGTTCTATTCTCCAGACTGTCCTGTCCTCCTGAAAGCAGGGCAGGTTCCACAGGAAACAGCTGGTGGTGGTGATATTTTAAAACAGCACAGTGAAGACAGGAAGACACAGCGAGGGACAACATCAAGTCTAAACGTGGAAGCGACAATGACAACCAAATTGTACCAGCAAATAAGACACTGAGGCTGCCCGCTATCAAATGCGCGCGAACGCTCACACACCTGAAATACCGAAATCATCACTCTTTTCCACAATATTAAATCATCATCAAGTGGCTCATACTATAGAATAGAGATGCTCCGATTGTGACTTTTGGGGCCGATACCGATCAACTGGAATCAGGATCTGCCGATACCGATATTCCCGATCACAGCGTCCAATCCATAAATGTGTCTATTTATTGTGTTACTGTAGCAGCATTTATATGTTTAATGATTCTTCTTACAAAACATTGACATTGTATATTAAGTAAGCAATTTACCCCGAGTGAGAGGACATTATGCTCTCATAATGTCCGCAGTGAGGTTGTTATCGGACGAGGCGCAGCCGAGTCCGATAACAACCTCACTCAGGACATTATGAGAGCATAATGTCCGACCCCGAGTGGTAAATAGCTTTTCTACCACTTTTTCCCGTATACATGAAAGAAAACACATAGTTGTAACTTGCAAGGATCTTAAGTTACAATCATTATTGCCTATAAAACTTCCGCGAGACAGCAGATAGTTCCACAAACAACATCTTCTACTCACCAACAGATGGCGCCAACTCCATACTAATCCATGCGTCTAGCTTACAGCTAAGCTAACGTCAAGTTAGAAGTACCGTTCCGGCCGTAAATAGAGGCTGTTCGCTTCCAGAAAGGCATAGGTTCAGAGAAAAGGGGCTTTAAAGTTGGCGGATTGCATTGGATCCAAATAAATCGGCGACTATAGCATGCACGTTAGTAAACATAGGACCGTTGCCACCGTCATTTGTTGGTTGGGGGAAGTCCCCGGATGTACACTGAGGCGCATTGATCTCGGACACACAACTTTGCGGCAGTTGTCCTCTGATAACCTCCGGAATTTAGCCAATCAGAATCCAGTATTTGAACACGTGACTCGAAAAAGTGGTAGAAGTATAAACATTAGGAGATTGCAGGCTCAGGTCCTTTAGTATCCAATTCAACTTGTAGGAGTTGAAGCTGAGGTTACATTTCAGTCCCACAGATAAATATTGTGAAAATAGCTGATCTAGCTTGTAGATCGGCAAAGCCGATAGAGGCATTATCGGCCGACCGCGTCTCACTCACTGATCAATCGGCACATCTACTATAAAACATTGCATTTTAATTGGTTTAAATGAACCACTTTCAGGCCTAGATGACAGAGTGAGACAGAGGCAGGGCGGTAAGTGAGCCTGCCCTGGCATTAAAATCAACTCCATATGCCCTGCACCACATTCTAGGCAGCACAGCTGAGGTTGGACTGACAGATCTATCTGTGCCAGGGAGAAAATAGTCACAGTTGATATGAACAACTGTACTAGTCTAGCTCCCCCTGTTCACACAGTGACTCGTGAACTTTGGAATCAGCGCTGCCTGCCTGGCCTATGAAGTTAACACCCAAAGTTTTGCCTTAGCTGACCTGCCTTACAGCAGTGGTTCTCAACCTATGGGTCGGGACACCCAGGGGGGGTCCCCAAATTATTTTGGGGAGTCCCCAGATGATTAACTTAATTACTTCCATGTAATATATAGTGCACAGATCATGCACGCCCATGCACAGATCATGCACCATGTTTGTGCAGGCTGTTCACAGCTTTCAAACAAAAAAATCAGATTGGAAATCCGTTAAGGCATTCTTGAGAAAATAGCCATTATGTTTTACATGTTATGTAAGCAAAGATGGATGCCCTGTATGAAAGATGGGGTTGTATGGGGGGTGGAACATGCAAAATCGCGATTGAAATCATGTTTACTAGATTTAATGGGGTCCAAAAATAATTTTTCATATAAAAGTCAATTAAAGTCGCTTGGCAAGGAAGTCCATAGTGAGATGATCTGAAAGTCGTTTGGCACCAAGTGAGTTAAGAGGCAGTAATTGTGAAAATATCAGATCTGATATTTTCACAATAGAACCGTGTTATACAAAATGTAATTCCTCAACTCTTAGTGCTCGTCAGGGTGGGGGGGTCCCCAGTTAAAATATGATCATTTTGGGGGTCGCGGCCTGAAAAGGTTGAGAACCACTGCCTTACAGAGCGGTTTGTATAGGCCGGGCAACATTAACTGTCTGAGTTGAGTTCTGAAACTGAAGACACAGAACATTGAAAATTCATCTCAAGCCTCCAGTACGAGCTAAACTTAAAGTATTCCGGCGGGCATAGGAGTGATCGATATGCAGTAACAGATCATGGGATCTCACACAAACTAGCTATTGTTTGCCCATGTAGGGCAGTGGTTCTTAGGGCTGTCACAATTATTACATAATCGTCTAATCGTGATTATTTGACATTATCGCAATTATTTTGTCATAATCGTGAATGTTGAAAAATGTCCGAAATAGTGGAAATAGCAGATCTACAAGCTCACAACGCGTCGCATCGCGACGCGTTGTGAGCTTGTAGATCGGCTATTTCCACTATCAAAGTTATTTTTTAAGTAGTAAGTTGTCAAATATGTCAGTAATTTCTTTGTATATTTAGGTTGTGTGTCATATCTACCATGTACAACTTCAAAGCCTAAAAGCCTAAAAGAAATGTAATTATCAACGACAAAAACACAATTAAATCGTTAATCGCCAATTATTTGAGTGACAATTAATCGTCATGTAAAATGTCATATCGTGACAGCCCTAGTGGTTCTCAAACTTTATTTCATCCCCTATATATGAGAGTAGAAATGGAACGTAATTTGATTACATTTGCACCCTCTCAAGGGTTACACACCTGTATAGCCCCTATTATAGTAGGCACCGCGGTGATAAGCTATCTACCACGGTGTAGTCTTTTTAAGTCATAAAACTACAACATTACGTCATTACTCGCGGTGAAGAGCAATCCACCGCAAACCCCGACACATCTCTCTGTTTTTACTTTCAGACAGATAGGCTCTTCACCCCGTTCACTGATTGATCGTTCTAGACGAGTCAGTCACAGTGATAGGACTTCACCGTGACTATGATGGCATCCACTTGTTTTCTCACTTTAGGTGGATAGCTTATCACCTAACATTTGCGGTGATAGGCTCTTCACCCTGGACTCTGTTCGAGGCTTAAGGGTCCACTTGGTTGGAACCCCCTCAAGGAACGCAGCAGGTTCCAAACTTTTAGAACTTTAGCTGTAGGGCATCATAACTTCCAACCATGATTCATGATACAAGAAGCTAGGAAAAGCAAAAAAAAGGTTAGACCAAGGCACTCTTGGGGAAAGTTAAAACGCCTTCATTTCAGGTCTAATGCATAGCAAGATATATGATATTTTAATATTCTTGCAATGCATTAGCCCTGAAATAAAGGCATTTTAACTTTCCCCGAGAGTGCCTTGGCTTGGTCTAACCTTTTTTTATTTTTTGCATCTATTGTGTCACCTTTGCACACAAAAAAAAGCACCTTGTATGGGAGATTTTCAGTCTATAGCCAAACAGATGCACTCCTTGCTATTTTTTCTAAAGAAAAAGCAAGTCCAATCTCCAAAATGAAAAGCCGAATCACATCATTTGAAGTAACATTCTATCTATTTTACGGTGCACTGCTGGTTCTCCTATACGCAGCCTTGAAACTGAATCCGTGGCTATATCTTTTCTCACGCAGACAAACCCGGAGAAGCACACACAGACTGCACAGGTAAACATTGTAAAACGACCCAACAGACGTAAGGTTTTAAGCGATCTAAAACAGTCCAAGCTAAGCACAGAACAAAGGACAAGAAGATTAAGTTCACAGGTTAATCTCACTTACTGTAACTGAACCCGAGAACAAAACGTCTAACCACAGAACAACAGAACAAGGTTCAATGTGTATATCAGTGACACAGCAAAATAGAACAAGTGCACCGACCAAAGCACACAGATAAGAAGACCGTCACAACCCAGTTAACATCCCTGGCATTGTAGAAAGATCCTGTCGATAAGGGCAGAATATGGAAATTAAAACCGCAGTACTGTTACACACAGGTCTGTCCAGCCCCAACTCTCCAAGTCCACCTCTTCGTCAGAGACACACATCCCAGGGAGAAGAGCAGCAAACGGTCATCTTTAGCGCTACACGGCCAGCCAGTCACATGCATACAGTACACACACAGTTACTCCCAACGGTAGAGGAGAGCAAGCACCATAGCCCTTCTTAGCATAGTAACGTACCGTACAACTGCTGCAGTGATCACTTCCTGTTAGGGTGACAGTGTGAATGGAACAGCTGCTTAAGAGCGTGTGTGTGTGTGTGTGTGTGTGTGTGTGTGTGTGTGTGTGTGTGTGTGTGTGTGTGTGTGTGTGTGTGTGTGTGTCTGTCTCACACACACACATTCCTCTCTTCCCACTAGGGATGGGACGATATGAAAATGTCATCACGATTATTGTGACAAAAGCAAGCGCGATTTACAATATTATCGCGCTAATCCAAATCCATTATCCTGGGGCGGAACATTTGCCAAAAAATAGCCGATCTACAAGCTCACAATGCGTCGCGTTTGCGACGCGCTGCCTGTGAGCTTGAAAATCGGCTATTTTTTGTCAAAGACATTTGATAGAGAGTGAAAAAATACTGTATTAAGTAGGTATATTATAAGTACCTTTTACCAATTATAGAGGGTTTAAGCGGATATGCAGCTCGGCAAATAAAAGCTGAATTGATCCCAGTGCATGACGGAGGACGATATCACGATATATTAAATCTCTGCGATACGATTATCGTGAGTGTTTTTTATCACGATAAACGATAATATCGCTTATCGTCCCATCTCTACTTCCCACCTGTTTCATCTTCTCTCATGATCAGCACCTTCTCATATCTCACTGATGCTCCCTTACAGGGGCGTCACAACAAGGGGGGACTGAGTTACTGGGGCCCATGGTGGAGGGGCCTTGTATGTCTACACTCATCCCATCAACATGAATCTGTCCCATATAGCGCCACCTTCAGGCCGATTTTTAAAAACAATTTTTTTGGACACTGCTCCTACAGATTTTGCCCTAAAATCACGAAAATCACTACACAGTATGTCTACACTGATGTCATCAACATGGATCAGGAGGATTTTGGAAAAACAAATTTTTGCCCTATTTGTGGAGATAAGCGACCTATGGTCGCTTATCTCCCGATTAGGGAGTCTTACTGGTTATTTTATATTTTAGCTATTGAAAAATAGCACATATAAAAGCTCACAGCGCGAGAGCTTGTAGATCTGCTATTTTTGAAAAGTCGTGAAAATGTGTGCAAATCTTGTTTTTTTTAAGCGAACATTTGTAATTCAAATTTTGCTTCTGGGGGGGTCCCAGGAACTTAATGTTTTGGGATGGAGGTCCGTGGCCAAATACATATCATTTTGGGGGTACTTCACCTGAACATGTTTGAGCACCACTGACGTAGAAAGAAACATAGGTTGAAAAAAACCTTCAACAACTTTTTTCACAATCTTTCAAAAATAGCAGATCTACAAGCTCGCAGCGTGGCACTCGGTGCTACGCTGTGAGCTTGTATATCTGCCATTTTTCAATAGTTAAAGCTATACTATGTAACTTTTTTTAATAAAACAAATCTTAAAATTGTCCTAATTATTAAATCTCTAAAGTTTTAGAACACCCACTCTGTTCATTTTAGCTCCCAAAGCCTTTTCTTTATATGTGTTCTACTGAGCCCTGGTGGCCGTGACCGGGGCTGTTTTTCCCGGCAAAATTACGTCATATGCATCATTCTGTACACGTGTCTCCCTACCGGCCAATCAAAGCCCAGATCATACACTGCCGAGCTCTTCAGGAAGTACACTGCAGTGTTTACAATGGGCTAGGAGTCTAGCATGTATCTCCCCAACCGAGGCTCGTAGAGGGACACGAAAGACCTCTATGGATAGGGCGAGGCAGACGCGGTGGTCTGAAGTCCCGGTCCGCGGCGAAAAACGGCCGAAAAAAGCAGACGCGACCGCGGTTTGCTATAACGCTACTGACCACTAGTTGAGCAACTTACACAGTATAGCTTTAAAGCACACAATAACGCAGTGAATCCTCCTTGTACCCAGGGCCCAGAATTTGGTGTGACACCCCTGCTCCCTTACACCCAGACACATACTGTACACCAGGGGTGGGCAACTTTAATGATGGAGAGGGCCATTATATTTCCACACTCACTGCAGAGGGCCGCATTGCATATTGCTGCATATGTCGTACTTTGTCATTCTATTATGTCATACTAAAGAGTAAAGACACAACAATAGCAGAACAAAACGCAGCGCGACACGTTTTGAGCTTGTAGATTCGCTATTTTTGCTTCTTTTGAATTGGAATCCTGAAATTTGATATTTTGATTTAATGTCAAATGTATTTAGTTATAGGCTACTCATGTTAACTTTATGAACTTAAATAGAAATACGTTGGACATAAAAAATAATAATAATAATACTACTATACTAGGCTACTATAGACTGAAGTAAAGCGGGTAATTTGTGCATGTTTGGAACAGCTGAAATCAATAATATATCAGTATTCTGATATTAAACTGTGGGCCGCATTAAGTGAAGGTGGGGGCCGCATGTGGCCCCCGGGCCGCCAGTTGCCCATGTATGCTGTACACACAGCCAAGCCAAGTGGGCAGAAGTTAACGGGAACTCTGTCAACTTTATTTACAGAAGGGGAAATATTCTACTCAAAACATGAACTCCTATTGTTATTCTGAATGCCCATTCTACTCAAAACACAAACTCCTATTGTTATTCTGAATGCCCATTGCCCGGTGACTGCAATCAATACAACACTTTTTTGTGTCATCTTGTCAGGGGGTAATTGGATATAAAGTGAGTTACCAAGGGGACAAAGGTTTCCTCCGAACTATTACTATAGTTTATTGTTTACATTCACAGCACAATATTTACCTGCATCAAGTATCTAAAACACTTTAGGGTTGTATGAAGCTGCTGCAAACAATACCAATGGATTTTGATATTTTACAATTATGACAGGCTGTGTCAGTTGCAACTCGCTCTGTCTCAAGCAGTATTAAAGGAGCTATAGTCAACTTTTACTTGAAAAACGGACACTAAAATAAAAATGTTTCTAAAATATTTTATAAAAGATTAAGCTTCATATGTGTTTCTATTCACAAATAGAAATCTTTTATAAAATATTTTCGAAACATTATTTTTATTTTAGCGTCCATTTTTCAATAAAAAAGTGTTAGTTGTTTAAGTTGGCCAAAATGTGGCCATATTTTCCCAAATATGGAGTGGACTGACGTCCGACGTCGTACATCATAGACCACATGAGACTGACCCACTATGTCCATTATACAGGCATTCCCAGATATGGGTTAATATTGATGACATCAAGAATCTCCAACAATACTGTCATGGCCATATATGGAGCTCAGGGACAATGACGGAATTCATTTGCAACATCATTGTGATGTCAGAACAGGTCAGCTATATATCATTCTGCCGAGCTGGGATGAGGTGTCACACACGCACAGGATCTGCAGATTCTTATAGTAAATGCCGGTGGCTACTGGCTATATACTGCAATATTGTCAGCTAGGGATGGTCCGATCAGGTTTTTTGGAAACGATCACTGAGCACCGATCACAAAAGTTTGATCACCCGATACCGATCAATCACCGATCCGATCAAGTTATTATTTATATATTATTTATATTTCCTAAATGTTAATGTTTTAACTTTAATTAATTCACTCATGAATTCATTTATATATTTGCCTTATAGTTATTTACCAGCATTGCATTACTATGTATTTATTATCATAGCAGTAACTAATTATTCCTTCAGCACTGTGGAAATCAATACCCCAAAATGGCCTCAAGTGGGCATACTGAACGGCTGGTTGATCGGATGCACCGATCGGATCGGATCGGTGAATTTACCTTTTGATCTAAACCACCGATTATCGCCGATCACGCTTTGATCGGCCCGATCCGATCCATTGCCGATTGATCGGTAACATGTCAGCATATCAGGACATTATGTTGAGAACTCCGACCAGCTTCTAACTGAACATGCTCAATCTCATATTACACACATGCAACTTATACAGTACATCTTCTGTATATAATACAACTGTAACTTCCTTTGTAGAGTGCACTGCTCCAGTTGACACAGATAAGATAATGTTCCCAAAGCTCACAAGTTGCAGATGATAAGAAAGCTTTGCATTTATCTCACTTCACTTTCACCAACAGTTCAACAGACCAGCACACTCATTCTGTTTAACCAATCCCAGTGGTTATCATTTAGGCCTGAGATTATTGAATGCTTTAACTATAGAAAAAATAGCAGATATACAAGCTCACAGCGCAGCACCGAGTGCCACGCTGCGAGCTTGTAGATCTGCTATTTTCGAAAAAGTCGTGAAAATGTGAGCAAATCTTTGACTTGTATGTATTTTTAAAGCGAACATTTGTAACTAAAATTTTGCTTCTGGGGGGTCCCTGCCTGGAACTAAATATTTTGAGATGCGGGTCCGTGGCCAAATAAATATCATTTTGGGGGTCCTTCACATGATAAGGTTTGAGAACCACTGACATAGTAGTCTCTCATGTTAAGGGAGGGGCGCTGTTGTTCAGGCCACACACACACACACACACACACACACACACACACACACACACACACACACACACACACACACACACACACACACACACACACACACACACACACACACACACACACACACACACACACACACACACACACACACACACACACACACACACACACACACACACACACACACACACACACACACACACACACACACACACACACACGGGGGGGAGAACCACCGCTCAGTTCACACGGGTGTGATTTTTCAATAGTTAAAGCATAAAATAATGATACACAATAATGTGTACCCGTTGGTTAACAGTCGTATTGATTTGAGACATCTAAAAGAAGTTATATTTACATCACTTGTGCTCGGTCGGTGTTCTGGCATGAGCCATAGAATGTTGTATGTTATCTACTCCAGTGGTTCTCAACCTTTTCAGGCTGCGAGCCTGCGACAAATGCCGAATAAATAATGGACCTTGACATGAAAAGGGTTGAAACCCACTTGGCTGCGATCTATCAAAGCCCCTGCTATGGGACAAACATGTCCAGACATGAATGGATGAATCTCCAGCACCCTGCAGAATCAAGTGTAGTTCTAGTCTTATTTAATCTGATAGCAGTTAAGTGGTTAAACACTAACACAGATTAATAACTTACAATAAGAACTCCTAGTCAACAAATGTTAGATTCATTTTCCCCTAAGACATTAGGCATTAGTCCCACTGTCACTTGTTATTGCTTCATCAAAGCAATTTGGTCAATCAAATGTTAGTCCATCAAATACAGGGCAAGAGTAAATTCTCCCAGCCTTGTGAAGTTGTGACTGGCAGTGCATAGGCCTGTCACATCACAATAATTTTTTAGCTTGTAGATCGGCTATTTCCACTATCAAGGTTATTTTTTTTTTTAAGTTGAAAGTTGTCAAATGTCAGTAATTTCTTTGTATATTGAGGTTATGTGTCATATCTCCATGTGCAACTTCAAAGCCTAAAAGCCAAACAGAAATGTAAAAATCAACGACAAAAACACAATAACATTGTTAATCGCAATTATTTGAGTGACAATTAATCGCCATGTAAAATGTCATATCGTGAACAGCCCTAGTTGTGACAGGCACAGTGCATACACCAGGGGTTAAGCCAAGCCATGTCACTCACCTGCGGGAGTAGGTATAGCCAGTATTGACCACATGCTGAGATAGTTTGAGTGGGTGAAGTGCAGAGCGCTCCATGACGAGAATCATCAACTGAGCTGACTTAAAACTGTGACTAGAAGAGTCAAACAAGGAACTTTTATTATCTACAGTTGCCTCTCCCTCACACACACAAACCACACTCACGTGTGCAAATTGACACAAACACTATCCCACCCACACGACACCCACTGTTCAGTTTTACAAGCTGGACAGTTGCTTCCTGAAGCAGGCGGGACAACACAGTTATAGGGATGGGACGATATGAAAAATTCATATCACGATTATTTTGACAAAATAAATCGCGATTTACGATATTATTGCGATATTCAAAATCCATTATCCTGGGGCGGAACATAGCCAAACACTAGCCGATCTACAAGCTCACAACGTTTTGAGCTTGTTGTGAGCTTGTAGATCGGCTATGTTTTGGTAAAGGCATTTGATAGAGAGTGAAAAAAGACTGTATCAAGTATGTATATTATAAGTACCTTTTACCAATAGAGGGTTTTGGTACCGGATATGCAGCTCGGCAAATAAAAGGTGAATTGATCCCGGTGCATGACGGAGGACGATATCACGATAAATTAAATCTCCACGATACGATTATCGTGAGTGTTTTTTTTTATCACGATAAACGATAATATCATCCCATTCCTGAACACAGTCACACCAAGCTAATAATAGCATAACACCACCCTTTCTCCCGCACTCTAAATGAGCTCATCTTTGGCAAAGACAAAAGATCTAACTGTACTTTTTTTTTAATTCATAGGGAGAACCCAGCTAGTCCTATAACCAGTCCTTTTATGCCTGTAGGAGCCATCACCACAAGTCCTCAAATCACATCAGTGAACACATGGCTTGGACACGAGTCAAGTCACACCCTAAACAGACAGCCATACACACACCCAGAAGGCTGGGTCAGCAGAGTCAGTACTAGACTTCTATAATTACAACTAACTAGCCCTTACCCGTTCAAAGATATGAGCTCCAAAATGATGTGCAGTGTGTGGGTTATGGGATGTGCACTGTGCACACAGTATATGAGGGATGGAAAGTAACTTTAACTGGTGCTTGCATGATGTAGGAGCATCAATGTAAGAAACCCGTTTCGTTTAATGGCTACAGAGATACTGTCCCCCCCCCCCCCCCCAGCCCGCCCGCCCACCCGCCTGCACACACACCCGCCTGCCTGCACACACACACACACACACACACACACACACACACACACACACACACACACACACACACAGAGCTGGTTAAACATTTTGCCTCAAGCTAGATGCAGAATAGATGCGCCTCATGCTAGATGCAGAATAGATAGTAGATACACCATAAAAATGCTAATATACAGCATACGATTTGTGAAAGTGACAAACGGGCTTCACAGTTATGTCAGGTGTGTTCATATGCTTATGGTGATGCGATTTCAGATCAATTGCTCCAGCCACTGAGGAGAAACGCTGTTTCAGACAGACAGACAGACAGACACTCACTCAGACATTCGCAAAATTATAGTATAGATAAGAATTCAGAGCACTCTGTACTTCGGTAGTGCATTCTCAAACCTTTCAAGTCAAGGACGCCCAAACTGATATGGCAACTGACCCCAATTTGAAAATTGTTTGTGGCATACATTTTCAATAGCAGATATACAAGCTTTCAGCATTGTGGTGCTGCATTAACACATTTTGCTGGGGACCCCCTGAAACCCCCTCGAGACCCCTGGGGGTCCCCGGCAGACCCCCAGGCAGTGGCAGTGGTTCTCAACCTTTTCAGGCTGCGGCCCCCCAAATAATCATATTATAACTGGGAACCCCCCCACCCTGACGAGCACTTAAGAGTTGAGGCATTACATTTTGTATAGCACGGTTCTATTGTGGAAATAGCATGTAGATCATCTGGGGACCCCCCAAATAATTTGGGGACCCCACTGGGGGTCCCAACCCACAGGTTGAGAACCAATGATTTAAGGCACTCTGTGGTCATTGGTTAAACACACACACACACACACACACACACACACACACACACACACACACACACACACACACACACACACACACACACACACACACACACACACACACACACACACACACACACACACACACACACACACACACACACACTTATTATTTAAAATGTAACGTTAGTTACATTTTGATTAAAACTCACTCTGAAAGGGGTTTAATGTTGATAAGGGTTTGACAGAAAGCACGTGTGTTTGCCTGATTTGACTGACGCGGCTGTCGTCATGCAAACAGCCAATCAGGGTATACGCTGCGGCGCCTGAGAACCAATCAACGTCTCCGGTGGGCGGGGTACCGCGAAAAACGAACAGCTCGAAGCAAGACGTTAGCATTAGCTTTTAGCTTTCCTACTCTTGCCACTGCCAGACAAACAAAATAAACCACATTACAGCAACAACAGCAAATACGTACACTATCTGAAACACGTTCAACCTGGCGTCCCTAATCCTATTCCATTGTACCATGTTCATGTCATTTTGTCCTTTTAAGCGAACATGTTCCCAACTTCCCTGCTTTTCCCAAAATAGCTTTAAAAACAAAAATAGCAGACCTACAAGCTCACAACGCATCGCGGCAGGACGCGCCTGTGAGCTTTTAGATCTGCATTCCCCTTCGTAAGACGAAGCATAAACTAGGACTCAAATGGTCACAATATTGCGATTCATAAATGATGAACAAATACGACAACTGTGGTTTCTCACCTTGTGAACGTGCAATGGACGCCGAATATCGTGTTTGTTTGTTGTTGTTTGTTGTTCTCGTTGATGTTTCTTTCTGCTGCTTGTGTGTTTGGTTTGTTTGTGTCAGGTTTGTGTGTGTGTTCTGCCGGTGTGATGTTCTTCGCCTATGTGAAGTGAGCAGGAATAGCGTTAGCAGCAATAAGACTTCCGGTGCCGATCTCTTCAGAATAAGAGTATCTCTAAAGCCATTGAAAAACAAATAATTTTGCCATAATATGGACGTTAAAACTATATATTGAGTATCTAAACGAACATACACAATGCAAAACGAACATACACAATGCATAGGTTTCTGTGTAAAAAAGAAAGGTTTTAATAACATAAAAACATGATAAATGGATAAATGCTGTTCACTGGAGTGCATAGCCTTTACAAATTGGACTCTGGACCATAGAGTTAGCTCTGGACAGCATACGGCTTTGGACACATGCACGCGTGCGGGGAGACCTCCTCTGCCACACCGCACTCTCCGCTAAGCAGGAGGGGTGTAAAATCAATTTCTGTTGGCTTTCCAGTGCAGCCACTCACTTTACTAGGTCACGCGATTTAATTAACATATTGAACTCCAATTTAAAATGGGTGAAAATAGGGGGGGGGGGGGGGATTTGGCGAATTTTTGCTTGTGAATAAAAAATGTGGCTTGCACCGTGCTTTTATTGTTGAAAGCAAGCATAGCGTCCACATGACGTAGAATACGTGAGCCGGAAGTAGTGTCAACAACTGCATGTGTTTACGTCGCACGTGTGGCTGGAATCAAACCCACTGAAAACAGGTCAGAACTTTACATTATCCAAGCCAAAACAGCTCTTTATGAAACTTCTACTGCTTTGATATTGACACATTGTTAAATGATGTCGTAAATTTAACTGTTACTGAGATGTTTTATTTAGTTATGAAACACTTTAGTTAGTTTGACAATGAAGGACTCCTGCTATTCTAAACTGCTAGTAGTTCTTAGCTCTGGTCCATGGACTAACGCTATGGACCAGAGCTAAGTAGTTCTCAAACTGTTTAACTTCAAAGATCCCCATAACTCCCAGGGAGGGTAGAAATGGAACCAAGTGGACCCATTTGGTTCCAATTATTTAAAAACCGTCCGGGGTCCATTTAGAAGCACGATCGAGGAATGTTCAGGGTCCCTGGCTGGACCCCCCGTTTGCGAAAGTCCGTTCTGAAATAGATCCTGGCCCGACAAGACTGAAGAAGTGCTGCTGGTTTCTGAAGAGCTCTGTTATCATTCATTATATAAATGTTTATAATTATTTATTGAGCAACTTGATCCTAACATGGTCATCAAATTATTAGCAACTAAATACATGATAGTGGAAGGATGCGCAAATGTTAAGAATGAGCGGTTTATTACTAGTTTCTTGATGGCAAGGCACTACTGCATTCTGTTTAAGTGATTTTTACCTTGTTTATTATATGTCTCTGGTCAAAAACTAACAGCATCTGCTAAATGCCTAAATTGTAAATTGCTGTTATTCAGAGCCACATTCTCTGGATTTTACTTCAACTCTGAGAGGCTTCAAATGGAACCAAAATATACAAATTATTGACATATTTGACAACTCTATGCTTAAGGGGACTACCACTCATTTTCAGTCAAAGAGTACATCTTCATGATGTCACTGATGACTGATCACATGACCCCACAATCAACGCTCCAGTTCTAGGCAACACAGAAGGGGGGGATTTTATTTCTTATGGTATGACATAGTTCAATGTTGAAAATGAGAGGTATTCCCCTTTAATTAATGACAATGATAGTGGACATAGCTGATCTACAAGCTCACAACACATCACATTAATTTGCAACACATTGTGTAGATCTGCTATTTCCACTATTTCCACTATTTTTCAACATGACGATTATGACTAAATAACTGCAATTATGTAAAATAATTATGATTAGACAAATAGGTGTTAATTGTGACAGGCCTACGTATGTACATGACATGGAATCTCCATTCTCACTAGAGATGCTCCGATTGTGATTTTTGGGGCCGATACCGAGCAAATGGAATCAGTATCTGCAGATACCGATATTCCGGATCACAGCGCCAAATCCATAAATGCTTCTATTTATTGTGTTACTGCAGCATCATTTATATATTTAATGATTCTTCTTACAAAACATTGACATTGTATATTAAGTATAAACATTAGGAGATTGCAGGCTGAGGTCCTTTAGTATCCAATTCGACTTGTAGGAGTTGAAGCTGAGATTACATTCAGTCCCACAGATAAATATTGCGAAAATAGCTGATCTAGCTTGTAGATCGGTGATACCGTTCAAATTCAAAGCCGATCGAGGCATTATCGGCCGATCACTCACCAATCAATCGGCACATATCTAATTCTAATCCTTGTTGTATTTTCTCTGACAGATTGACATCCAGTCACAACAATGACGTCTTTAGCTCACCAGCTGAGGAAGCTCGCCTTGCCCCAGAATGACCCCAACCTGTTGACCCGCAAGGAGGTGGCCTCCTTGCTGTTCGACCCTAAAGATGCCTCCACCATGGACAGGAGCACCTTCTATGCCCTCGGTGCGTGTGTGTCCCTGTCCTTTATGGGCAGAGCAGTGGTTCTCAACCTTTCTAAGCTGCGACCCCCAAAATAATCATATTTTAAGTGGGGACCCCCCCACCCTGACGAGCACTAAGAGTTGAGGCATTACATTTTGTATAACACGGTTATTGTGAAAATAGCAGATCTACATGCTCACAACGCCTCGCAATGCGAGGCGTTGTGAGCATGTAGATCTGCTATTTTCACAATTTCTGCTTCTAATATTTGACAATTCAGCCAATGTTTAAAGGAGTAGTTCACCCCCAAAATGACTTTTTTTCTAAGGGCATCCATTCTGGAGCACCAGGAGTCGGTGGTCCCCAGGAATTCCCCGTGAACAGCCCCGTTTGGCGGCGGTGGAAGGGGGTCCCTGGGGGTCCCTGGAGCTCCGGGGGTCCCTGGTGGGGTGGAGGTTGTGGGTTGGCAGGCAAGGAGTGTGTGTGCAAAGTTTGGCATGGATTGGGGTAACGGTGGCGGAGATATGAGTTGGGGAAAAGTGTGACATGACGGACAGACTGACTGACAGACAGCCGGTGGAGCCGCTGACGGTCGCAATAAATATACCCCATTTGATTCTGGATGGGGACCCAAATGCATGGGCCTGGATGGGGACCCAAATAACACCCTGGATGGGGAGCCAAATGCATTTGGGTCAGAATCAATGGGGGTAAATGTAGTGTCATGGGCCAAGTAAATTTACCCCCATTGATTCTCACACAAATGCATTCGGGTACCCATCCAGAATCAATGGGGGTACATTTACTATAATACGTTTATTTGTCTTTGAATGTGACAAATACAAAACAATATTATTGAACTCAAGTCTCCATGGTGTGACTAATCAATAGGAAAAAAAGTCATTTTGCGGGTGAACTACTCCTTTAATTTGTCATTTCAGAGTATAAAATAATCCCTCAAGAACCTAGAATCTAATCTTTCAATCTCTCTCTGTCCCGGATCCTCCTTACCGCACATCGTACCTCCCCCATCCCCCTGGACCAGGTTGCAACGGGCTGGAGGCGCTCCTGGGGATCGAACCCAAGTTCCTGGAGTTCCAGGACACCCTGTTCAGCCCGTCGTCCGTGACCCTGGAGAGGAGCGTCCAGTCCAGAGAGGTCAACGCCAAGCTGGACGCCGGGATCTCGCTGTTCCTCTGCCGCCTGTCGCCCTACTTCCTGCTCAGACCCGCTCAGAAGTGCATCGAGTGGCTCATACACAGGTAGGAAAAGTACCCACGTTTTCTACTTAACCCTGCAAGACCCGAATTAATTTCTGCTGGCCAAAAAAAATTCAAAAAAATCAGATGCTGTTGTAGGAGTCCTAATCACAGGAAAATGTAATGTTAAAAAAACAATGTTTTTGTAAGGTTTTATAGCCATAAATCACAAATCATGCTCTAATTTGCATTTTGTGGATATTTTTCACAATAATAACATATGTACATGTTCTAGATAGACATTCTAATGATCACGAAAAAATATATTACAGGCATTTTACTTATGTTTTAGTGAGGAATAGCTTCAGTTAAAAAGTGAGATGTTTTTCGTCCAGACACTGAAATTTCAACTTCTCTGGGAGGTGTGAATGTCAGCCCCTGTGGGGGGTATTTATATGCAAATATCGTGGCCAATGGCATTGTAATACTAAACAATAGGATTTAATGGAGTTAATGGAGTTAATGTGAAAAAAGAACAGGAAAACTAACTATAACATTTTTTTTTTAAATGATTTAAAAAATGTTGCCAAAAAGCAACGCTGGGCCTTGCAGGGTTAACCCATTTAGGCCTAGAATTATTGAATGCTTTAACCAGTGAAAAATAGCAGATATACAAGCTCACAGCGTGGCACCGAGTGCCGCGCTGCGAGCTTGTAGATCTGCTATTTTTTTAAAAGTCGTGAAAATGTGTGCAAATCTTTGAATATAATGTATTTTTTAAGCAAACGTTTGTAACCTACATTTTGCTTCTGGGGGGTCCCTGGAAGTAAATATTTTGAGATGGGGGTCCGTGGACAAATACATATTATTTTGGGGGTCCTTCACATGAAAAGGTTTGAGAACCACTGTCTGACATAGTAGTCTCTCGAGAACAGACTAACCCTCAAAACATGTACAAATCAATAAAGTGCTCCCCGCATCGTCGAAACAGTTTTCTATCTACCGATGTGCCCACTCGTCAGCATGTGTTAGTCCATATGTTTACAATAACTAAATGTTTACTCAAACTTCTCCGAGACTCTTGTTTCCTCGTCGGAATGCTTCCGCCTTCAGAACTACAGAACGTAGGAATACTTCTGCATACAAAAACGTCATGTCCTAGTATGAGCGAATAGCGACAGCGATCAACGTTGCATGATTATGTTCGGCCATTTTTATCCAACAACAAGGAAAGCGATGAGACTCGGAGAAGTTTGAGTAGACATTAACTTATTGTAAACATATGGACTCACACATGCCGACGAGTGGGCCCACCGGTAGATAGAAAACTGTTTCGACGATGCGGTGAGCACCTTATTGATTTGTACATGTTTTTAGCCGAAAATGGACATTAGGACTCACTTCAGCAAGAGCGTTCTGACTCCCCTTTATAACTCTTGTAAAGAGTAAACGTCCCAATATAAGCGACCTATACAAGAGTTATGATTTATGGCTATGTCAGCTGTATGATAGGCTAAACAGGCACCCACAATTTAACAGCTAACTTGAAACAAAGGTGTTTATTGTTTGTGTAGCAAGGGCCAAAATGTCTGCAGTGGTGATATCTTTGGGAAATTCCGATCATTTCCAAACGTAGATCGTCTCTAACAAAATCCAATCACTGTACAATCCCACTATTTTCAAACAATCTCAAACAAGTATAAAGTTATAAAAAACCTTGAAACCTACGAAACCTTTGTGTTCCATTGTTTGTTGGCAAAAACACAATTAGGTCCTTGATTGCAATTATTTATTCATGACAATTAATCATCAAGTACAATGTCATGATTGTGACTGTCCTAGACTCAGATTGGCCATCTGCGAGGCTAAATGCTCAGCCCACTCATGCGACACCAGAATAAAAATGCAAAAAGGAGCTACAGTGGGCAAACCTGCTTTTAGTCATTTGCTTGACTTCCCTAATTTGTCCACATGTTGGTTTCAGGTTCCACATCCAGCTGTACAACGTGGACAGCCTGCTGGCCTGTGCTCTGCCCTACCACGAGACCAAGGTGTTTGTTAGGGTGGTGCAGCTCCTCGACCTTAAAGAGCCCACCAACCGCTGGAACTGGCTGCAGTGTCTACAGGTTTGTGTGGAAAAGGCTAATAACGTGAATAGAAAACCTCCCATCACATCTAAATAGAACAACCTTTGGATGCATAGATCGTACTGTAACTGCAGGCTCCATCACCGTTTTTGTCTGGCGTTCTTTTGATTACATAATAGTAAACATTGCTTACTGTATATAGACATCTTAAACAGTGTTTTACGAATTATTGAATGCTTTAGCAATTGAAAAATAGCAGATATACAAGCTCACAGCGCGGCACCGAGTGCCGCGCTGTGAGCTTGTAGATCTGCTATTTTTGAAAAAGTCGTAAAAATGTCTGAAAATCTTTGAATATTTGTATTTTTAATGCGAACGTTTGTAACTCAAATTTTGCTTCTGGGTGGTCCCTGGGGGTCCATGGCCAAATACATATCATTTTGGGGTCCTTCACATGAAAAGGTTTGAGAACCACTGACACAGTAGTCTCTCAAGAACAGACTAACTGAGCTCCATTTAAGTGAAAAGGACCTTTTCTTTGACGAGGTCTAGCCAGATTGTTCACACAGAAACATCGTTTTTTTTTTTTTATCTTAGAAGGATTCAAAAGACACTTATAGAATCGGGTCAAAATTCAAATTTTCACGATAAAAAAAAAATAGCAGATCTACGAGCTCGCAGCGCGGCACTCGGTGCCGCGCTGTGAGCTTGTATATCTGCTATTTTTCAATAGTCAAAGCATAAAATAATGATACACAATAACGTGTACCCATTCTAAATGGGTTAAAACAGAAAACATGTGAACAATAAGCTAACCAGAATGATGTAGTCTTGGGATGAACTTTGGAAATTAGCTTCCGATTTGCTCAACATTTGGATGGAAACCTGTGAGTTTTTAAACGTTCCGCTGTGTTGTGTCTGTTCAGAAACCAGGCGTGCCTCTGGCCAAAGGAACGCTGATAACACACTGTCACAAGGACCTGGGCTTCCTGGACTTCATCTGCAGCATGGTGACCAACTCTGTCAAGGTACACGGTTAGGTGCCTCCACACCGAAAATACTACAGGAGACTCTTTCTAACTGTTCAGACCTCAAAGAACTGTAAAGAACTGCAAAAAACTAATCACATTTTTTTCCAGCCGACTGCACACCGACTGTAGTTATACTGTACGCAGTTGTGCGCATGCGCACTGTGTTGCCAGGTCTGCTCGTTATAAGCGACTTTGATCCTGTTTTCTTATAATGTTGCTAGTTGTGGGTTACTTTTGTTTGGGCTTGTTTCTGAAGTGTAGTTGCTTATTTGGCCTTGCTTTCAGCATTCGTTTAGACAATAGCTCAATAGGTGAAACTGGTCGTTTTGTTTTGGGCTTGTTTTCATAGACCTGGTCGCTTGTTTCACTCACAGAATCTGGCAACCGGACGGGGGAAGCGGAGATTTTACTCTGTGCAGTGTTTTTTTCCTGCTTTGACCAAAACAACACTCAGCACTATTACTAGCGTTGCTTTGGAGTTGAGTAGTATAGGAAATTGAGAGTTGAGATTGAGAATATGCTATTTAGTAGAAATGTGCGACGGGAAAATGTCTGGCTTATTTTGGCTTGGTTTTGCAGCAGTAGCAAACTAATGGTCCATTCTACAACTCCCTCAATCCTACCGACGGCCAGGTAGCGACTCAACAAAACTGTCCAGTCTTCCAGTTTTCCGTCGATACTGGTCGATAGCGTTCCCGACCCGCTGCCGAAAACCTGCCAATGATCTCCATGTCGGCAGCGCTTTCCGCCTTCTTCCGCCACCGATTCGTGGCCGAATCGGTTTGGTTAAAAGTGCACTGTACAACCAACACCTGCTGGGCAACACACTGGGTCGGGACCAGGCACATGCTCACGTAGACATCAAAAGGGGCTTGAGCCCCTGCCCTTTGATTCGTCTGTAAAAACAATGCCACATCTCCACTTTCTCCAGTATTCACTTGATTATGCTTGGTTCAGAGTAGTACTAGTATATATCAACCTCTGTTGATATATAAAGCGTTTTGAGCTCTGCAATGGATGAGTACCGGGAGCTCCGCCCCCACCTCTCCGCCGAGACCTCCGACGAGAATCACAGCCGCACCATTCACTTGAATGGATATACAGCGGATTTTACACATTAAATATTAATTCCGTTTTGGACCCAGAGCTTCGAAATCTCGTCCAATCCGTCAACAAAGGCCTGGATATGCATTGGAAAAATATGTAGACCTTTAAACTTTTAAAACAATACGACAAAGGAATATATAAGGACGCAACAGCAGAATGAGGAAATCGCCTGTCTGCTGGACCTATACAGAGCCGTTTTCACTTTTCACTGATTTGTTTAGAGGCTATTACTCTCCATTACACAAACAACCAACCAGAATAAACTGCTTCAAATGTAGGCTACCTGTTTCTTATCATGCCGATTGCTTATAAATCTTATTTGATATCTCTGGCGTGAAATGTTCGCGATTCCTGACAAGTTTAGCTGCCGAGACGCAGGGGGAGAGGAAAGGGTGTCGCACCAAATTCTGGGCCCTGGGTTCAAGGATTCGCTGTGGGCCCACATGAATGTTCTTCATCGTGGGATTTCAAAAATAGCAAATCTACAAGCTCGCAGCGCGGCACTCAGTGCCACGCTATGAGCTTGTATATCTGATATTTTTCAATCGATAAAGTCTAAAATAATTAAGGCCCTTCCACCGTGGGCCCTGGTAAGTCAGTCCCACTTTTCCCCCCCTTGTGACGCCCCTACCCACTGCAGTCGAAAGCAGAGTTGAAATACAACACTTCGCGTCGCTACCCCTGTTCATTCAGACATGCACAGACGTACATTACATATCAGTTGCTATTTAACATAACAAATAAGGTGTTTGTAGTCATGTCGTTTAGGCCAATACAGTCCATTCATATTTAAATTGGTTTGAAACGGCTTTCTGTGGTCCAGCAACCATGGGCATGTTCCTTATTCCTCTGCTGCGACCTTATATATTCCTATGTCGTATTGTTTTAAAAGTTTAAAGGTCTAAATATTTTTTCCAATGCAGATCCAGGCCTTGTTGATGGATTGGAAGAGATTTCGAAGCTCTGGGTCCAAAACGGAATTAATATTTAATGTGTAAAATGTGTGTACAATCCGCCGTATTTCCCATTGAAGTGAATGAAGCCAGTAGCGGCGCGCTGTGATAATGTCGGGCGTAGCTTTTGGAGGGGGCGGAGCCGGTATAGGTCCATTGAGGTCTGCAATTTTCGATATTTTCACCAAAAGGCCCTTTTAGAAATGTCAGCCCCTGCCTCTCTAACGTTCTCTGCACGTCCCTGGTCGGGACCCATTTGTGGGTCACGGACCAATTTTTATGGGCGAGTAAACATCCCCTTTTTTTCCGTTTCCTACATTCCCAAAAAATCGGAAGTATTTGATGAAAAAAATTGAATACTTACCAAGAATACATGTAATACAAGTAGTGAAAATAGCAGATCTAACAAGCTCTTGTGACCTCGTCTGGGTCACGGGACAACACAGTTGTCCCGTGTCTTTTTGGTCACAGGCTTCTCCAACATACAGCAACAGCTTTTAGGTTCATCATATTTTTGTCATCTTTCATTTTAAAATCACTCCTGGATTAACCTTTTCAGACTCCACCTAAACCCTTAGCACTACTGAAACACTCAATGACCATACATGAAGCTAGTCAGCATTTGTTTTTAGGTTTTTAGAACCTTTTCTTGACTGATTATTTAGTTTTCTAGATAGATATCCATTTGCATTTGTTATATTGCTGCTGATGTATTGACATATTATCTTGTTTATTATTGTGATGTTTTATCTGCTTATTGTAAGTCGCTTAAGTCGATTAAAAGCGTCTGCTAAATGCCTAAACTGTAAACTGTAAACCTCAGAAACCCTGGCTTATCTTGGCGATTGGAAGAAAAATAAGCCTGGGCAAGCCCCCCTATAACTGTGCTGGCTCATGACATTTTAATTGTATAAAATAAATGTAGCCATTCAGATATTTTATTTTACATCAGTATGGTTCATGTGAACTGGTTTGTTTAGGCTTATCCATTATAATAAAAATAAAATCGCTATGATTTATCACTCGTTTTCCACCGTGGATCACTTCCTCATTTACTCAAAGCGGACAGCAGCTGGAGTCATGTCCCCCTCCATGTCATTTCGAGACGCCGGAGGACGCCACAGCGGCCAAATCAAGTTGGGCTCCCATCGACTTTCTATACAGGAGGAAAATACCCAGAAAAACCTTTTTTTAAATAGGATGTGAGGGGTCTAACTAGGGGATTGTCATGATGCTGAATCCATTGCAAGCATTTGTTTTGCACAAAAAAAACATTCCTTGGGCTACAAATGGCCCCAGAAAACGATGGTTTAGTGATGAAAGGTGATGAGTCATCACTTTTCACCATTTTGTGGGCGTTTTCTTGGGCCATTTATAGCCCAAGGAATGTTTTTTTGTGCAAAACAAATGCTTGCAATGGATTCAGCATCATGACAAACCCCTAGTTGGACCCCTCACATCCTAATTAAAGAAGATATTTTTCTGGGTATTTTCCTCCTGTATAGAAAGTCGATGGGAGCCCAACTTGATTTGCCCGCTGTGGCGACCCCGAAGGTCGCCAACTCGGACGCCCTAGCTAAATCATTAGAGCATGCCCTGGGCTACATCTGTGCAAAATTTGGCGCTTTTAGACTAAAATAGCACGAAATATCCCTAACGCCCCCGACTAGTTTACATAATGGATATTTCACTGATTTGTTTAACCACTTTCGATGCATTGGAAAAAGTAAACTGATATATCACTTTTTATCCCACGATTTTGTAACACAAACCCACAGACACGGGGAGAACATGCAAACTCCACACAGAAAGGCCCTTTATAGTGCTTTTCAAAGTCGCTTTAAAAATATACATGATTAGTGTACATCAGGGGTTCCCAAACTTTTTTGTCTCAGGGGGGGCACCCCATGAATATATTTTTAATCCGAGGCACCCCTACATTATAATTTTCTCTCCCAGCACCTTGTATGTCCAAAACCGTTTGTTTTGTATTTATCATCTATAAAATGTACTAAACTAGTGAAAACAGCCGATCTACAAGCACACAACGCCTCGCATCGCGAGGCGTTGTGTGCTTGTAGATCGGCTGTTTTCACTAGTTTTGTGCGATGGTCTTGTATGATGAAGCAGGGCTTTGCTTTACCAAAAGACGTACACATTTGAAACTTGGAGATATGAGGTTTCTGCCCAACAGTGACAATATTCTAGTGATTATGTTGCAAGGAAAACTTTGAGATAATAGACATTTTGGTTAGAACTGACTGAAAATAACTTTGTACTTCAAGTTTAAAATGATACTAAATATTTTTTTCAAGTGTCCAAATAAATTCCAAATATTATCAAATTATCTCGCGGCACCCCTGGACTGCCATCGCGGCACCCCAGGGTGCCCCGTCACCCACTTTGAAAACCCCTGGTGTACATGATTGTTTTATATTGGGAGTTCTACCAGAGTGATCTTACAAGGCCTCTCTTTTCCAACTAAAACAATCGTGTGTGTGTGTGTGTGTGTGTGTGTGTGTGTGTGTGTGTGTGTGTGTGTGTGTGTGTGTGTGTGTGTGTGTGTGTGTGTGTGTGTGTGTGTGTGTGTGTGTGTGTGTGTGTGTGTGTGTGTGTGTGTGTGTGTGTGTGTGTGTGTGTGTGTGTGCAGGCATATGCGGGTACCTCTGGTAACTGCTCTCAGCTCAGCGTCATGTTCTCCTTCTACGCCTCCACCGTGGTTCTGGCACTGGACACCGTGGAGAGAGTCACTGACAACATCATAGCCAAGCTGCTGCCTTACATACAGAAGGTAACCCAGTTTACATCAAGAGATTCTTCCTAATTAGATTTCACAAAGTTATGTTTTCCAGAATGCTATATATATATATTATACTTTTTTGTTTGGGGATAGGGATGGGACGATAAGCAATATTATTGTTTATCGTGATAAAAAAAACACTCACAATAATCTTATCGTGGAGATTTCATTTATCGTGATGTCGTCCTCCGTCATGCACTGGGATCAATTCACCTTTCATTTGCTGAGCTGCATATCCGGTACCACTTAAACTCTCCATAATTGGTAAAAGGTACTTATAATACACATACTTTTTTTTTTAATCAAATAGCTTTGCCAAAAATAGCAAATCTACAAGCTCACAACACGTCACAACGCAAATGTTCCACCCCAGGATAATGGATTATCACGATAATATCGCAAATCACGATTTATTTTGTGACAATAATCGTGATATGAATGTTTCATATCGTCCCATCCCTATTTGTCACTGTCACAAATGCAACAAGTGATTAGCTTGTAGATAAGTTCTTTTTTTGGGCAAGCAACACCATCATACTATGTCTTAAAAATAGTTTTACTTTCTTTTTAAAGAATAAAATGTTATTTGGACCATTCCTTATTGTAGCGTGTTAACATCATTTGACTTAACACAAATTGCATAGCTTGTAGTTGGTCTCCCTGCTATTCTGTTGAGAAATTAAGATCCTGTGGTCAGGTAGGACACCTACTGGTTGATAAGGGGTACTGCAGGTGTAGTACCCCTTACCCCTTATAGTACTCTTACTTCTACTCCACTACGGCTCGGATCCAATACTTTGGAATTGGATACACTCTTACTGAAAGACCTGCAAAGAACACTCTCCCGCTCTCGTCCACCTCATTCCCAGGGCCTGTCGTCCTCCCTGACCGACCACAAGGCCGCCACCTACATGCTGGTCTGCCAGCTGGCGGTGAAGGTGGTGCTGGAGCCGGGCCTGGTGGACACCCTGGCCCTGCAGCTGTGCAAGGCCCTGCTCAGAGAGCCCGTCCTGGGGAGGGAGGGCCTGGGCTGCCTCATCGTCCTGCTGCAGAACCAGAAGGAGGGCGCCGTCGGACCCAAGTGAGTACTGCGCAGTAGGGCATTCACGAATATTGATTTTTAGTGTTCAAATTATTCGACCTCAAAGTATTCGAACAGTCAAATATTCGACAGGACTGGCCAAACTGTCAAATATTAAGTAAGCAAGAGGCGAACATTGTGAAAATAGCCGATCTACATAGTTGCGAGGCGTTGTGAGCATGTAGATCTGCTGTTTTCACAATATTTATCTGTGGAACCGAGTCACATTAAATGTAATACCTACAATTCCAAGTGCTTGTCAGGGTGGGGGTCCCCAGTTCAAATATGTTTATTTTGGGGGTCACAGCCTAAAAAAGGTTTGACAACCCCTGGTATAGAGCATTAACAAATTCATCCACCAGGGGCATTGACGACTCATTCTTATGACTTCCTATCTAGCCAAGCTTTATAAACTATATCTTTTTTGAAAGAGAAAACAATAAAAAAATAAAAGTAAGCAAATATTCGACTTCGGTGAACAATGTCGAATAGTGACTTTGATATTCGAATATTCAAATATTTGGTGAATGCCCTTAGGGCAGGGGTCTTCAACGTTTTCATCAACGATCATCAGTGTATTTTGGATTCATGTCAATTTGTGTTTTCAGATATTTAACCACTTGAACCGTCACTACTTAATAAACTAGACCTTTCGCTTAGTCTGCTCTTTTTCCCCTCTACACGAAACCTCTTTGCCTGAAAATAGCCGATCTACAAGCTCACAATGCCTCGCGCTGCAAATTGTAGATCGGCTATTTTCGGGCAAAGTGGTTTTAATATAAAAAAGAATAAAACGTTTTCTATCACTCAAAGATTTGGAGGACCCCCTATGGTAACTCTAAAGACCCTCTAGGGGTCCCGGACCCCCTGTTGAAGGCCCCTGGCGTAAGGATAGCGCGGGAGGATAATGTTGTTATTGTTTTATTGCGTAGGTCGCAAGTTTAGTATGTGAACGGTCACAGCTTGTCCGTATGTATGTGTCTGTCAGCTGTAGATGCTGTAGATCTGCTATTTTTCTCTAGTTAAAGCATAAAAGAATGGTCAAAGTGTCAAAACTAACGCGACACAAATATGTTCGTGGTCTAAATGGGTTTACGTTCATGTTTGTGTGTTGCGGCACGTCTCAGGGCCTTCCACCGCCTGTCCTCCATGTCCTCCCTTGTGGACACCCTGCAGAGCATGGCAGCGGTCCATGACGTCAGTCCCCTGCTCCGCTACATGGTCCCCCACCTGGTCCACCACGTCCTCACCACCACCGGTAAGCGACAGTAATAGCTTATGAACAGATGTAGTGCTACACAACTCCACAAAGAGGGCGCTGTTTTTTTTGGAGCTGTGTGAAGCACAGGCTCCCTATACGTGGCCGTGTGGGTCTGTGTGTGTGTCTGTATGTAGCCTGAACTTCCTAAACTTCGGCACGCTACTAGTCCCACAGTTTTGCCACCACACACTCGCGCCATATGTCTATGGTTCTATAGTTTAATTGATATTAATTTATTAGTGAATTAATTTTCCCCATTGACTTATAATGGGAATCGCAAAAACTCACATTCAATTATTTGTCTCTCGCAAACCATAGGGGCTAGAGTTTCAAGACTTGGAGAGGAGGTTCATAATGATTTCAAGGATTAAATAAAAAATAATTGTGTCATTTGGCCGCATGGTGGCGCCATAACACCCCACTTTACGTTTTGGCCTGTAACTCTTGAACCGTAGGTCGGAAAATTAAAAATATTTTTTCCCTGGATTCCTTGGGTCATGACGCATCTCCCCATATAGGCCACGCCCATTTGCGCCATGATAGATTTCCGCCATCTTGAATTTTCTCCAAAACACACTTTTTGCTCCTTTTCCTACATATTTTCTTCAAATGTCACAAAAATCGGTACACATGATCCACACACACACACACACACACACACACACACACACACACACACACACACACACACACACACACACAGCTCCACTTCACACGGGTGTGATTTTTTTCTTTAGTTTTTTTCCCTTTTCTTTGGCGATGGCTAGCCAGATTGGTAGTGCAGTAGTAGGGCTGTCATAATTATTACATAATCGTCTAATCGCAATTATTAGACATAATCGCGATTATTTTTCATAATCGTCATAATCGTTTCCATGTTGAAAAATATTCATATATATTTTTTTAAATTTTTAAAGTAAAAAATTGTGGAAATATCCGATCTACAAGCTCACAACGTGTCGCATCGCTATTTCCACTATCAATGTTCTTTTTTAAGTATAAAGTTGTCAAATATGTCAGTAATTTCTTTGTATATTTAGATTATGTGTCATGTCTACCATGTGAACTTCAAAGCCTACAAGCCAAACAGAAATGTAATTGTCAACGACAAAAACACAATTAAATCGCTGGACTAATGGAACGTCGGATTATGGAAATGTCCTGGTTCAATAATGAACTGATGAATGAATGAATGATTCCTATTCCTGCTGATTTTGTTTCCCAGATGAGACGGAGTCTGAATCGTCCAGTCCCAGTCGCATGTTTGAATCCCTCCTGCAGGCCGTTCCACTGACCAAAGACCTGGACAACACCGTGGCCAGGTGAACACACATCAATAGATTAACTAACCATTTTAATCCTGGCATCCCACTTTTAGGTATGTCAGTATAGGCCAGTGGTTCTCAACCTGTGGGTCGGGACCCAAATTATTTTGAGGGGTTCCCAGATGATTAACCTAATGTGTGACATTGTTTTCTCACTCAACTGTAAACAAACCAACATAAAGTGCAAGTGTATAGAGCAGCGCTACTCAACCTGCGGCCTGCGGGCCGCATGCGGCCCTTTCCGCATGTCTGTGCGGCCAGTCATGATCTAATAAAAATATAAATTTTCTATCAAGTGAACGAATTGACGGCTGAAATCATGATGTATCGTTCGCTGAGTGTCTGGATCGGTAAACTCCGCGGCTGTATCGTTTTCTTTATGTAGTATTTCATTCTATCCTATGTTTCCGAGGCACATTGAATGCACCATCTCAGCCCCCTCCCCAAAAGCCAATCTTTAACGCGAGTCGCCACAGGCACAGCACTCGGACATTCATTCTGCAGGCAGGCAGACAGTGCAGAAGTGCACACAGACAAACTAGCAATGCACTGAATGCAGCAGCAGCCGCACAGGTTAAAAATGCAAGATTAGCACAGTACAGTAATTAGCGCTGATTGTTGTCACAGAGTAGCACAGGCTGAGTGTGACCCAAAATGTGTCTGTTTTCTGTGTGTTTCCTTAATTATTGGACAAATTATTAGACAAAATCATTGTAAACGTCCAAAATGGGACCGCAATTTTTAGCTTGCGGCCCTTTGACTTTGGCATTTTGCTGAGTGGCCCCTGAGCCATCTTAAGTTGAGTAGCCCTGGTATAGAGGGTAAATGCACATTTCTAAAGTGACAATGTAAGGACTTTGTAAAAAATGTCGAATTAAACATTGGACAAATTGTCAAATATTAGAACCACTGGTATAGGCAATACATTGAAGATAAAATACAAGCTCACAACGCATCACGACACGAACGCTGTAGATCAGCTATTCTTGAAAAAAATTGAATTTTTATTGTGGTTAAGTTAAGTGGCTAATAAATCTAGTTAAAGACTTAAGAGATTTAGTGTGAAGAATTCTTATGCAGTGTGAGAGAATAAGGAAACATCTCCAGCTCATTAAATGACAACAGCTTTTCAGATTTTGAAGCCAAGATGATTGATAGTAGGTTGGGCATTAGCTCTGGTCCATAGTGTTAAAAGGAGTTCTCCTTAACTCTATGGCACCGGTGAGCCCAAAAAGTGTATTTCATACGTGAGGTGGGGGCTCAGAGAGCGCTTTTCGACCGGCAAAGAACCGGTTCAGGTTCTTTCTCCCGCCTATAGGATGAACCAGAGGTGAGCTTCCGAGAACCGAGTTTGTTCCGAACCGTAAAAGTTGGTTCGGAACGAGGACCACAAATCCAAAATCCTCCTTCCTCTGGTTAAATCTGGTGGAAACGCAAGCCGATTTTCAAGAAAGTTGAACGTCACTGGTTCTTGAACCAAGGTTCTTTTGGTGGAAAAGGCCCCAGAGTGTTCCCACTAAGTAGAGTAGGCTTTCAACTCCCTAAAGCCGTCTTTGTTTTGGTGGGTAAAACATGTTTTTATTTTTTACTACAGACGAGAAGATGTGAAGCTTTTCCTGCGGCGCAAGGGCTCATCAGTGACATAGCGTTAGGGTGCAGGGCTGTTACAATTATTACATAATCGTCTAATCGCAATTATTTGAGGTAATCGCAATTATTTTGCATAATCGTCATGATCATTTCCATGTTGAGAAATGTTAATATAGTTTCAAACACTTTCAAAAGGTAGTGGAAATAGCAGATCTATAAGCTCACTGTTCGGATATTATTTTAAAGATGTTACTTGAGTTGTGCGCAGCCCTCCGACTGGGCTCTGTGAGAACGGATTTACACCGTGAAAACCACGCAGACACACCTTGTTTTGCAAATAAACCAATGCAAACGACAAATGATCTTTCTGGTATCATTTATTTTCTATTTCTCACTCATACACATACAATCATACGTCTATCTAAACTTGAATCTATGGAAACTGGTCAGAAATAGCGTCACATGATTAATGCAATGGTGCTTATCGTCTGGTTATTTATCTGTAAACACATGAATTTCAGTAAAACAAACATTAGTTTCATAGCCTATCATGAGATCAACGTTTCCTTCATAAATGAGTCTAATAACAGCAGCCTATAATTGTTACGACCGTAGGTCGCATATACTCTGAAGAACCGTGTCGCTTGAGTGTCCTTCCGTAACCTCTGTGATGTCAGTGTGATGTCAGCGAGTTGTGACATCACTTCCTGTACAGGGCGGCTACACGAAATGTGGATAACACTATATATGGAGATAGTCCAGTCCATCATGTCATATGGGACTACCGTCATAGAAAGTAGCCATTGTTAGGCCGGAGTCAATGGCCTAAACATGGAGATGTGGAGAACACTATATATGGAGAAAATCCATTCCATCATGTATAGGTCCAAATGCCCAACGTTGAGCTTGACTCAGTCCATTGAGTTGGCCTAACAATGGCTACTGTCTATGACGGTAGTCCCATATGACATGATGGAATGGACTTTCTCCATATATAGTGTTCTCCACATCTCCATGTTTAGGCCAAACAGATTCGCTCCAGATATGTATTTTTTTTTTTTTTCAATCGCTCACACCCTAGGTTGGGTTGGCGATAGGGCCTTTCTTTGTGGAGTTTGCATGTTCTCCCCGTGTCTCCTAGGGTTGATACCCTCACAAAAACATGAATAAACTCCCCCCAGAATGACAACAACTAGAATCGTCAGAGAAACGCTGTGGTTGGCCAGATGGTCAAGAATTGGCGCGACCTCGCCCTTTAGGGCGAGGTTGCATGTCACCCTGAGGTCGCATTCCACCCTCAGGTGTCTTACTAGTGTAATTAACCACATTAGAATACAATCAAAACGTAACATACCAGTGGCATATCCGTCCTCAACAAGGGAAATTCACAACTGACTACATTGGTTACGGCAAAACAGTATATACTGGAAGGTTGCGCGCGCATCTCTAAAGATGGCGGCTTCGTTTCGATTACATTTTTACTATTAACACTTTGTAAGCCACGGGGAGCCCCTTAATATTAAAACCGTACTATATCGGACTTCCTAGGGGGGGAGGGGCAGCCGCTCGTCTTTTCCCGTACTTTCCCGTATTTACCGAAATAAATGATTTTCATCCGAAAATCGGCAACCGTCTAACCTTCCCTAGTCACCACTCGTGCATCGATAGCTCATGGCTGCCCTGACATGAAGCAGAAGTGACGTCAGCTCCTTTCCTTCTCCAAGGCACCTTCCAGCCATCCGTTTGCTGTCTGTACACTAGTGCTTATACCGCAGCCATGCTGGGGGCTATGCTAGCGAAAATTTTCAGTTCTGCTCTTGAGTCACACATGGATTATTTGAGGGGACATTTACGTGAACGGATCGCGCACGCGAAACACACGGGGACATGATACGTTAGCCGAATCTCCCACTCTAAGCCAATGCAGATTGAGAATTTCACAGGGAACTGGGGTGAGTACAACAACAGCGATCGCGGAATGGTAATGGGGTATGAAGACCACGTGATATAGCGCTGGATGTCTGGTAAAATGAATGAGGTTCAGATCATAATATAATAATAGAAATTTCACGGCTAATCTACCAACAACCATTCTATTTCGGACGGCAAAGGGTTAACAGGTCGTTTTCTACTTATGTAGCTGTACTCATGATTATTATATCATTAGAAAATGACCTCATTATACTAATAGTAATATAAAAACTATCAGTTTGTTCCAATATTGCGCGCATAGACTGTAAACAATAATAAAAGCCCCACGATTGTTTTATTTATGTGCCGTTCCCAAACGACCCCTAGAGGGAACAACTCGCACATATAAAAATCACAGTTTAAACTTAGTAAAAGTACACTCACAACACGTCGCATTGCGACGCGCTGTGAGCTTGTAGATCAGCTATTTCCACTATCAATGTTCTTTTTAAGTATAAAGTAGTCAAATATGTTAGTAATTTCTTTGTATATTTAAGTTGTGTCATAATTGCCATTTGCAACTTCAAAGCCTAAAAGCCAAACAGAAATGTAATTGCCAACCACAAATGCAATATTAAATCGTTAATTGCATTTATTTAAGTGGCAATTAATCGCCATGTAACATGTCGTAATCGTGACAGCCCTATTAAGGACAGGCGCGTCACCACCATTCATTGTGAGTACGACGGGACACCCCCACTTTCATAAAACCGAGATCTCATCCCCCCCACCTTTTTGGCCGGGGTGCTTTTTTCTTTTTTTCTTTTTCTCCCCTGCGCTGCAAGCTGGCTCTCACCAACACAAACGCAACCTCTCCTTTCCGAAAGCGTTCAGTACTACTGGCTGATTTAATTTGATTGAACGACCATCCAGCCATCCCAGACCATGTTGAATGATCGATTGTATAGATGAAGACTCTTGTTTTGAAATGCGCTTCTCTGCAGAGAGGAAATGGGGTTTCAAAGAACACCCCTTTAACTCCTCTCTGTCGTCCGTGCGTAACTTGCGCCATGATGGACTCGTGGTGAAATTAACAACACGGGCATAAAGGAATATAAACAGAACACCAAGACAAGACCATGTAGGCTATAAAGGCATTAAACATCGTCCTGCTCGTCTCATCGTCACTCAGTCAGCTAATTGGTGAGTCTGTGGCTGTGGCTATATTAGAGTTTGAGTAATGATGGATGCTATGCTGCTGCTGCTGGCTAACACTGTTTGGGCTAGCGTTGTGGACACATTGTATGGGTCCTGAAAATAGCAGATCTAGTCTAGAAGTTCACAACGCAGCGCGAAGCGACTCGTTGTGAGCTTGTAGATTCACTTCTACTTGTTTGGGTTTAGTTTCTCTTGGTTCACGGGCTAAAACGTTTGGGAAGCAATACCATCATGCTTGCTGTAGTAGACAGAGTGGTGTAAAATTAAGTAGATTAACTGAAAAGCTTTTGGAACTGAATGATTATATGATACTGGTGTTGTCTGTCTGTTGGAGTGTTGGTACCAAGAATTCCATCTACTATAGACTATCTTGCTGGCTGGTGCATGTGGAGAGAGGCAAAGGGAAAGTGTTGTGTGCCGTTCCCGATTGTTTAGCAAAAAAATAAACCGCGGAAACCCGAATAAAACGCGATCAAATCCGCGAAAAACCGAGACGTGCATGCGCGCTTCGCGCGCGTGCATGAGCCCCCCCCCCCCCCTATGTCAACCCCCCCACTCTGTAAGAGGCTATGACGCCCCTGGTTAAGGAGAACTCCTAACACTACTATGGGTAGTAGGGCATAGAATTCAAAAAACGTAACGCACAGAATGTACTGTGAAGAGCTGTCAGGTTATCACATCACAATTTAGACATTTAGCAGTTAGCGAGGTGTCTGCTTGTCTTGTGTCGCTAAACAAGATTACGTTTTTTTTTAATAGATTACTGCTGGAGGAGTACATGGCTCAGGGCCAGCGCTCTCCCGAATCGATCCCAGCTCTCAACCAGCATCTCCTGCCTCTCATGCGTCTCTTTGAGTCCAAGTAAGTACTGATCTTTTACATTCTTATTATTATTATTACTTTTTTTCAGCCAGGTGGGCTGATGTTGCTGTTTATTCCCTTTGAATGAAATGAAATGTATGTACTGTATGTGTCGGTGTTCATTTTTATTTTCTAGCGGTGGTTTTCAACCTGTGGGTCGGGACCCCAGTCCCCAAATTATTTTGGGGTGTCCCCAGATGATTAACCTAATGTGCAACACTGTTTTCTCACTCAACAGTAAACAAACCAACACAAAGTTTAAGTGTATAGAGGGTATCTGCACATTTCTAAAGTGACAATTTAAGGACTTCATAATGCCTCTGAAATGAGAAATTAAACATTGGCCAAATTGTCAAATATTAGAGGCAGAAAATAGTACCCTGTATACACAATGTAATGTCTCAACTCTTAGTGCTCGTCAGGGTGGGTCAAGAAATGAACACTGGTATGCAGGGGCGTCATAAGGAAAAATAGCAGATTTACAAGCTTGTAGATCTGCTATTTTTGAAAAGTCGTGAATATACAGTATGTACCTTTTAAACGAACATTTGTAACTCAAACTTTGCTTCTGGGGGGTCCCCGGAACCAAATATTTTGAGATGGGGGTCAGTGGCCAAATACATATCATTTTGGGGGTCCTTCACATGAAAATATTTGAGCACCACTGACATAGAAGGATTTGAAATATTCAGACGCTGCACAAATGTTCACAATTTAAAAAAAAATTGCAGATCTACAAGCTCGCAGCGCGGCACTCGGTGCCACACTGTGAGCTTGTAGATCTGCTATTTATCAATAGTTAAAGCACAAAATGTGAGTGAATCCTTGTACCCAGGGCCCAGAATGTGGTGTGACACCCCTGCTGGTATGTATGTATGTAATTTAATCCCTAATGGGTTGCTGTGTGCTCTGGTCCAGGTACAGTGGAGCCATGGACGGCGTTCTGACGTCTTATGTCAGCGACGGCTTCAATGCTGAGCAGAAGCAACTGTTGCATCAGTTCATCTCTCTGACCATGAGCGGTGGGAAACACCAGGTACGTGCGTGCGTGCGTGCGTGTGTATCAAGGTTATAATAGTTTTGGATTTTTCCATTCGTTTTTATTTTTATTAGTTTTGAGGTTTAGTTTTAACCCTTGTTGTGCCTATCCCAGACAAGTTCGGCTTTATTTCAATCCAATACAATGTTTTTTTGCTATTTTACTTACCCTGAGCTGCTTGTATAGATGTGGGTGGTCTTGGCTCGTCCTACGCTTTCCAACGAGTGATGCTAGATGGTCTGACGATTTATTCCATTGAAAATGGTTTAAAATAAAGTTTAGAGCCCCCTCAAAAAAACTCAATCTATACTGTCGGCGGCGCGACGTATTCCGGGGTGCCTATCCCGTATTAGTCCGGGATATTTAATAAAATGAATTAATTAATCGGAGGCCTCAGCGAAGCCCCGGTCTAATTTTCCATCCATGGCCGGGGCCGCGCCTCTGTTTACATCGGCCCGTAATCGGGCAACGCTGCCGCACCGCGCCGCCCACTCCAATACAAACTCACATCTTTAGAGACCTTTTTCTCTGAACTGTGTTCCCAGTGCAGCGACAAAGTTTTTTTGCGACTAAAATAGCTTCAGATCGGGCTTCTAAAAAATAAAGAAGCTAATAGCTAACTGTTAGCTAACTTCCTCCTCTCGTCATCCATAACAGTGGTTGTAGTGAAATCACAAGCCACTACTGCCTCTGTAGACGGATGTTAGAGCGAAGGCCTATACAGAAATGTCTGGCACTCTAGCGGCACCTTGTGGCCCGGGCACAGTATGAGTTAACCCTTTCTGTGCCACCTTTTCACCACTAGAGGGCGCCCAATGGCCATAGAATCCACCATAGACAAGCGTTGTATATGCACAAGCCGTGCACAGCCATGACGCGCCTGAACACTTTCCTTTGTTGCATGAACAGGGACAGGATGAAGTTAGCTTGAAGTTAGCAATTGGCTACCAAGCATTTTAGAAGCCCTATTATCGGCGATTTAGCCATGATTAAACCTTGCACATCTCATGGATATGCATGGAACAGAGAAAATGAGCTCTAAAGATCCTGGATTGCATTGGAGTGGATGGTAAATATCGGCGGTGCGACGCTCTCGCGGGCCGTGTAAACAGATGACGGCCGGCGGCCGGCTCGAAAAACCGTATTGTTCAACAAACAAACAAACAAAAATACGTAGTTATAAAAAACATTTATAAATCGAGGACATTTCTATTTATTTTTTGTATTGAAAAAGTATTGAACCGTGACACCAAAATATCGAACCTGTACGGTGAATTTTGTAAACCCTTACTACCTATGTGTACGTGAACATTTTAGTCATAGTTTGACTAGTTTTTATAGTATAGTGTGTTGATTACTTTTGATGCAGAAATAGTCTTTTTCTTGTCTTTTATTTTCACTAGTTTTGTGCGACAGTCTTATATGATTTATGCACATTTGAACTTGGAGGTACAAGGTTTCTGCCCGACAGTGAAGATATGTTGCTATGTACACGGCAACAAGAACCTCAAAAGGGCTTCCCGTCCTGAAAGGCATAGTTGCAAATAGGGGTTCTCGTCCCAAATGGGGTAATTCTCTCGTCGTCTTAATGTCTTGCTGTACTCCATTCCTGGAATCAGTGCGTCTTTTGTCTTTACCATAATATTTCCAGTTGTTCATTTCTAAGTGTATCAAGCTATCAAAACCTCCACCGGCTGTCAGTCAGTCAGTCTGTCAGTCTGTCCGTCACGTCACACTTTTCCCTTACTCATATCTCCGTCACCGTTGCCCCTATCCATGCCAAACTTGGCACACATACTCCTTGGCTGCCAAACCACAACACTCATTTCTCACATGGCCCTCTTCTAGCGCCACCATGAAGCCAATTCTTGCAAAACACATTTTTGGTCACTGCTCCTACATATTTTGCCCTAAAATCATGCAAAGCGGTACACAGTATGTCTAGAGTCATGTCATCAACATGGATCTGTCCCATATAGTGCCACCATCAGGCCCTTTTTTTCAAACACATTTTTGGACACTGCTCCTACAGATTTTGCCCTAAAATCAATCACTCAAAGCGGTACACAGTATGTCTACACTCATGTCATCAACATGGATTTGTCCCATTTCCCATATTCCCATCTGATTGGCTAACATTGCCTTCTAAAGTTTGTGTATACGACCTGACGGTCGCTTATCTCCCGATTAGGGAGTCTTACTGGTATTTCCAGTTGTTAATTTCTAAGTGTATCAAGCTGAGCTAAATGTAAGTACTTATTTTCTGCTGGTGATAGATCCTTGGATCGGACACCTCCCTGCTCCTCAGCCTGTCTCACCCCCTGCCGTCGGTCAGGACCTTAGCTGTGGAACACCTGGTCAACGCTATCACCTCTGGACAGGTATAATTTACCACTTCTCAAAAAATGGGCTCTGGGCTGGGTGCAATAACCGCAATACTGCCATACCGCGGTTGTGTAATGTATCAAATGTAATGTATCAAAGTCACTATTCGACGGTGTTCACCGAAGTCGAATATTCACCTTTTTTTTCTCTCTCTTTGTATTACATTTAATGTGACTCGGTTCCACAGATAAATATTGTGAAAATAGCAGATCTACATGCTCACAACGCCTCATGTTCGCCTCTTGCTTACTTAATATTTGACAGTCCTGTCGAATATTCGACTATTCGAATACTTTGAGGTCGAATAATTAGAATACTAAAAATCACTATTCGTGAATGCCCTACTCATGGTGTCAAATGTTCAACGATAAAAGAAACGGTGATAAGAATAATGTTAAACATCCTTTGGTGCCTGTCAAAACATGAGTTTTCTTTTTCTTTTTAATTGTCCTATGTTCTTGTCCGACAGCAGGACAGTTTAGACGAAGCCTTCGTGACGGAGGTTTTACTGGACAGGATGAAGGATGACGTTCCAGAGGTCGTAGCTGCTGCTCTCAAAGCCCTGGAGGTGAGTACTGGTCCACACTAGGGGGGCGGTGCAACATTTTATACCATTAGTGCTATTAAGGGGGGCTACAGGTGGGCGATATGGTGATAAATATCGTTGAGACGATACAATGTCTCCACGATATGCCTTTTCAGAGATATTGTATAATATCGTGATACAATGAGGGAGAGCCTTATAAAAAAATCCTGTTGAATTGTTAATACAGAGATTCATTGCAGAATTCATTTAAACCTGCATTTTGGTCTAAATCATGCAGTAGTTCTCAAACTCTACAATGTTAAGGTCTCCTCTTGACTCTGACAGTATTCAAATGAAACCAAATGGACCCGTAAGGGTCCATTTGGTTTCATTTGTATACTGTCAGTTACAAACTTGTAAGGGTCAATTTAGACCTCCCAAAAGGAACCCAGAGAGTCCCTGGACCCCACTTTGAGGACTTTTTAACCATTTAACCATAAAAAAAAAAAAACTTGAAAAAGATTTATGATATGATCGTGTATTGTGATACTGCTTGGAACAATATTGTATTTATTGCCCACCACTATTTCAGGTGTCTACTGTAGACCTTATACTGTTTTTTTTTATATGACCAAAAGGTTGCTGGTGGAAATGATTCATATTTCTTAACACTTAATTGTTTAGTATGGGATCAGGATATCCAGAAAACTAATGGGATGTTTTTTTGTTTGTTTGTTTTTTAGCTATATTTAGATCATCTGGATCCAGAAAAGACTGTATCCTGTTTATTGTCAGTGCTGCAGAAAACTGAGCTCTCATTGGCTGGACAGTGGTTAGTGTCTCTCTCACACTCTCACGCACGCACGCACGCACGCACGCACACACACACACACACACACACACACACACACACACACACACACACACACACACACTCCCAACTCATTCTTTTAAATGAACTTATCTTGGCCAACATAGCAACTAAACATAAACATCCATTTACTACTGCTGCTCGTCTATACTGCATGCACACAACTAAACTTCAAACTATAATAGTCCACATCAATAACTCATAGGTTCTATTTAGCTGACTGCCAGAGGTATTCATTCTGGTTTCGTAGAGCCATATTTTTAAAGGGCCTTTTGGTGAAAATATTGAAAATAGCAGACCTCCAAGCTCACAACGTGTCGCGATTCGACGCATTGTGAGCTTGGAGGTCGGCTATTTTCGCTGCTTGAAACCACATTAAACTATGTATAATCATGTAAATACTGGAGATGTGGCGTATCATCATGGATTTCTACACAGAGAGGGCAATTCTTTCAACATAAGATGCTACATTCAAGTTCAGGAGAGTTTGGACAAGGCAATTCTCTTGAATGCTGCCTTCAGGTATGGCAGGGAAAGAGGACATTTGCATTTATTTTACCATAGTGAAAATTGCATTCAGTCTGGAAAGGTCACTTTTTACAGACAGATAAAAAGGCAGGGGCTCAAGCCCCCTTGATGTCTATGTGTGCACACTGCACGTGCCTGATTTTCATTCATTGTTTCCTCGGATTCCTCCCCCAGATTGTAGGGATGGGATGATAGTCGTTATTATTGTTTATCGTGATTAAAAGAAACGCTCACAATAATCGTATCGTGGAGATTTTAATATATTGAGAAATTGTCCTCCGTCATACGCTGGGATCAATTCACCTTTGATCCACTTAAAGCTATACTGTGTAAGTTGCTCAACTAGTGGTCAGTAGCAGTAGAGCAAACCACGGTCGCGTCTGCTTTTTTCGGCCGTTTTTCGCCGCGGACCGGGCATTCAGACCACCGCGTCCGCCTCGCCTCGCCGAGACCTATCCATAGAGGTCTTTCGTGTCCCTCTACGAGCCTCGGTTGGGGAGTTACATGCTAGACTCCTAGCCCAGTGTAAACACTGCAGTGTACTTCCTGAAGAGCTCAGCAGTGTATGATCTGGGCTTTGATTGGCCGTATTTGATAGGCATTATGCACTGGCATCTGCATAGATTATAGTATGCCCCCCAAAAAAGTCTAGAACACACCACTGACTGTAATCGTCTAATCGCAATTATTTGAGGTAATCGCAATTATTTAGCATAATCTTCATAACCGTTTCCATGTTGAGAAATGTTATTGCGACCAAAGGTCGCATATACTCTGAAAAACCGTGTCGCTTGAGTGACCTTCCTTCCTTCCTTCCTTCCGTAACCTTCCTTCCGTAACCTTCCTTCTGTACGGGAGTGATGTCAGTGTGATGTCAGGAAATGTCACGAAATGTGGATAACACTATATATGGAGATAGTCCAGTCCATCATGTCATATGGGACTACCGTCATAGACAGTAGCCAAAAGAGAAGGATACACAAGACTAAGAAAGACAAAAAAAGAGAAGAATAAAAAAGAAAAAAAAGGAGGAGGAGGATAAAGATACCAAAAGGAGAGAGAAGAAAGGGTGGATGAGGTTCTGCAGCGACCTATGTATACCCAGCCTGGTCCAAATCCTACTGTCTCAAGGATGAGGAAATGATGATAGCCTTGAATAGTTATCCCTGCCAGACAAGGGCTCTGATGGAGCTCATTGACTGGTTGTGAAGTGTCTATACCAAGATACGCGCTGATCCCATCCATGAAACATTATCACTGCAATCCATACTTTTCAAATCGGCCTGCTATTTTCACTAGTTTTGTGCGACCCTGATGAAGCAGGGCTTTAGGCTACTTTATGAAAAACATAGATATTTGAAACTTGGAGATATGAGGTTTCTACCCGACAGTGACAACATATACTGCCTATACTAGTAAGAGCTTGACAAGGTTCGCTCCTTGTCAAGCTCGACGTTGGGCATTTGGACCTATACATGGAGAAATGGAGCGAACCTGTTTGGCCTAAACATGGAGATGTGGTACAGAATGACTCATATATGGGCATAAAAAGTATGTCATGTGACATCACTTCCTGTACAGACAGTCAGACAGACAGCCATTGACTCCGGCCTAACAATGGCTACTGTCTATGACGGTAGTCCCATATGACATGATGGACTGGACTATCTCCATATATAGTGTTCTCCACATCTCCATGTTTAGGCCCTATCGCTCACACCCTAGGTGGGGTTGGCGATAGGGCCTTTCTGTGTGGAGTTTGCATGTTCTCCCCGTGTCTCCTAGGGTACCCTCACAAAAACATGAACAAACTCCCAACAACAACTAGAATCGTCAGAGAAACGCTGTGGTTAAGAATTTAGGGCGCCCTTTAGGGCGAGGTCGCATGTCACCCTGAGGTCGCATTCCACCCTCAGGTGTCTTACTAGTATAGTTTCAAACACACTTTCAAAAAGTAGTGGAAATAGCAGATCTACAAGCTCACAATGCGTTGTGAGCTTGTAGATCGGCTATTTCCACTACAAATGTTCTTTTTTAAGTATAAAGTTGTCAAATATGTCAGTCATTTCTTTGTATATTTAGGTCATGTGTCATATCTGCGATGTGCAACTTCAAAGCCTACAAGCCATACAGAAATGTAATTGCCAACGAGAAAAACACAAGTAAAATTAAATTGTTAACTCTTTTACCGGCGGCGCGATGCCAATTGTACGTTCTTTTGCTCGTTCTTTTGTACCTTGTTTTGATGTCTGTAAACTGATGAGGGGTCGCGCGGGTGTGTACAGTATAAGCATCTCCTGTAATCCTGCTTTGAAATCTCCACCTCACGTAAACATCAATAATGTCCAAATTCACTTCTTGGCTGCTAGCTGTCGTTCTATTGCTCTGATGCGACTCTGCGCCCTGAATGTATGGAAGCTGCAGCGGCCCATTTCACATTAATTCTTGCATGAGGCTGCCCTCTACTGCTAGTATGACCAAAGTGCACTATGTAATGAGGGGAAAAAAAAAAAAAAAGATCTTTGTCTATAACCTCGCAAAGGTAAGCTGCTTTTGCTGGCACAAGACCCAATAAATAAATAATAACATCTGGCAGTAAAACTGTTAATTGCAATTATTTGATGTAAAATGTAATAATCGTGACATGACATTTTGGTATGGTCCCATCCCTAACCCTCAGGTTGCCAGTGCTGCAGGAGGCAGTGCGGGTGCTGTGTGACCCCAGGCTGGGGCTGGGCTCGCCGGATCTGAGGCTGCACCTGGGCTGGAAGCTGCTCCCCTTCCTGGTCATCACCAGCAGCCAGCCAGAGTCCCCCGAAGTCCAGCTGGCATCCTATGTGGCCCGCTCCGCCGCCATCGCCCAGCACCCGCTCACCCTGGACTGGGCCAAAGGTTCACAGTCATTTAATAACCCATTTAGGCCTAGAATTATTGAATGCTTTAACCCAGGGTTCCCGAATTAGTTTTCCCCACAGGCCGAATTATGTCTAGGGTACCAAGCTGAGGGCCACAACATTGCAGGGGGCGACGGCGGAGTTCAACGCCTCGCACTGCGAGGCGTTGTGTGCTTGTAGATCTGCTGTTTTCACTACTTTTGTGCGAGGGCCTTGTATGATTTGGGAAAGAGCGTACAAATTTGGAGATACGAGATTTCCACCCGACAACGACGATATACTAGTGTTGTTTTTGGGACATAAACAACATGACACAAATACTTTTTAAATGCATGGTGTATCACCTTTAACCCCAGTATGGTTTACTTCCCTTGTCTCTCTCTCCACAGAGCTGGAGGAAGTACTGAAGAGAAGCTCTGAGCGAGACTTCCTGGGTTCAGCCAACCAGCAGCTGGTCTCCACTCTCACAGAGAAGCTGGCGAGCATGGACCACATCTCCAAACGAGATGCCGTGAGTCACTCATTGTGAACTTTAGAGTAACAGTACAACAACAACAACAACAACAACAACAGTAACCAAACCCCAGGGGCCACTTTTTGTGAGTTTTCTTCCATCTAAAGCTGGGGTCTTAGTTGAGAGAGAGATGAAGCAGGGACCCCACAACCTGTTCATAGATTCCGTATAGTTTCATCGTTCTGAAATTGTTTTGGTCTAGTCTTATCGACAAAATATCAAAATCTTGTAGTCTTTTAGTCTTGGTCGACAAAATGAACCCTGCCCTGGTTGTTTTGTGTCTCTTATAATTGTGTCTCTGGGTCGTACAGCTGGACCACCTTGCCCAGGTGGTGGAGGAGCAGCGTGGCTCTGGCCCCAGGGCCCGGGCAGCCTGGCTGGTCCTCACCCAGGCCTTGCTGCAGGGCCTGAGCGGAGCGCTGAGCCCCACCCTGCACCTCCTCACCGCCCAGCGCGTCTACGCCATGCTGGAGCGCCCCCTGGTGGAGCTCAGCAGTCTACGCAGCGACGACGCAGCCTCACAGGTAACGAAAAGACAAGACGGCAGAATGACTTTAAGACCTTAACACAAATCTGTGTCACTTTAGATATGAACCACTTTAACCATTATTTTATCCTTTAACTATTGAAAAATAGCAGATATACAAGCTGTGCTGCGCTGCGACCTTGTAGATCTGCTATTTTTTTGAATGGTGAACATTTGTGCAAGTCTTTGAATAGGTTTGACCCGATTCTATAAATGTCGTCTGAATCCTTTTTCTAAATCAGTGGTTCTCAAACTTTTTCATGTCAAGGACCCCCAAAATTACATGTATCCCATCTCAAAATGTGTTGTTCCGGGGACCCCCAGAAGCAAATATTTGAGTTAGAAATGTTCGCTTTTAAAAATATATATTCAAAGACAATCATTATTTAAAAAAAATAGCAGATATACAAGCTCACAGCTGTGAGCTTGTATATCTGCAAAAAAAATATTGTATGGTTACAATATGGTTAGCAATTTCTTCTTTTTTTATATCTGAACATTTATTTTTCACCATAGAAACGATATTGACAATTATGCAAAAAAAGAAAGATTATCTCAAACCATTACGATTATCTCAAATAATTGCGATTAGGTGATAGTGTAATAATTGTGACCGGCCTAGTTGGCGGTGGGTGCCAGTTATCAAACCCAGAACTGCTAACTAACTTCATATTCTAATCCAACATCTTGCAAACTGCCATTGAATACTGAGTAGGACTGTCACAATTATTTCACAATCGTCTAATCGCAATTATTTGACATACTCACAATTATTTTGTGATAATCATCATAATCGTTTGCATGTTGAAAAATGTTTGTATATGTTCATTATTCAAACATTTAAAAAGTAGTGGAAAATTGCAGATCTACAAGCTCACAACGCGTCGCATCGCGACGCGTTGTGAGCTTGTAGATCGGCTATTTCCACTATCAATGTTCTTTTTAAAGTCTAAAGTTGTCAAATATCTCCTTGATTTCTTTGTATTTTTTGGGTTATGTGTCATAATTACCATGTGCAACTTCAAAGCCTACAAGCCAAACAGAAATGTAATTGTCGACGACAAAAACACAATTAATCGTCATGTAAAATGTCATAATCGTGACAGCCCTAATACTGAGCATGTTGTTTCTGTCAAGGCGTCCGAGGAGGTTGCTCCCGCCTCGTTCTCTGAGGCCATGGCTGCGTACCTCCAGGCCGCCGGTGCTAAAGGCAAGTCTGCTGACGGGACGTACGGCGCCGTCCTCCTGTCCCTCCTGAGAGGATTCATCTCCTCGCTCAGCTGTGACGACAAGTCCTTCACAGGTAGGACGACCAGGGGCGTCACAAGGGGGGGGGGGGGGGGGGGGTGGGACTGAGTTACTAGGGCCCAAGGTGGAGGGACCTTCATTATGTTCTTTTCCAGTCGACTATAGACAATATTCGACTAATCGGATTCGACTGTACAAATCCTCCTTAGTCGGGGACAGGCCTAAAGTAATTATAGATTATTATTGCGACCGTCAGGTCGCAGTTACTATCAAAACCTCCACCAACTGTCAGTCTGTCAGTCACATCACGTCACACTTTTGCCCTACTCATATCTCCGCCACCGTTGCCCCTATCCATGCCAAACTTTGCACACACACTCCTTGGCTGGCCTACCACAACCTCCACCCCTCATTTCTCACATGGCCCTCTTCTAGTGCCACCATGAGGCCAAGTCTTGCAAAACACATTTTTTGGACACTGCTCCTACAGATTTTGGCCTAAAATCACGTAAAGCGGTACACAAATCAAGTCCGTCAGCATGGATCTGTCCCATTTCCCATATTCCCTCCTGATTGGCTACGATTGCCTTCTAAAGTTTGTGTATGCGACGTGACTGTCGCTTATCTCCCGATTACGGAGTCTTAAGGTGGTTGCACACTGCTGTGTTTTTCGGGCCGAATATCGGGGTGAATTTCGGAGCGCGTGAACAAAAAAATCAACCTCACGTTATGTCAGTCACGTTTGCACACTGCCGCCCGTTTCGCGCACCACTTGGTCCCTTGCTCTCTCTATCTCTCTCTCTCCTTGCCCTGAAAAACGCATTTCACAACGAAAAACGCAGTAGTGTGCAACCAGCTTTACTGTTAGATTATTATATTATAGACATATGGATGGTTTCCTAACGTGTGTCTTGTTGTGTGCCTGTCAGCTGAGGTGTGGTGGAACCCAGAGAAGATGGACTCCAACGCCTGCTGCTACCTGCGTCTCCTGTGCAACGTGTTTGAGCTGCTGCTCCGGGGGGCCTCGGGGGGCCGCGCCGCCCCCAGCTTCAGACAGCTCATGAAGCTCTTCTTCCAGGTAAAAGCCAAGGACTAATACGAGTCGTTTTATGTTTGGTTGCGGTCGGTTGTTTTCATCGATTAAGATTATGGCAAATGCTTCTGTTGTAAACAAATAGATAGAAATATTAAACTTTAAGTAAAGGCCTTTCCTTGGTCTACAAAACATTTATCAATATGACCTGACCTTATAAAGCAGACAGTGGCCCAGTCTGAAAGTCATCTCTGGCGTTGCAGTGGTCAGAGATGATATTAAAAGGGCCCACAGTGATCTGGCATGTTGTGCTTATCTCCTGTCATCATGGCAGTATGATAAAACCCATGTGCCTACATTTTCTAATTCCTGGGGGAAAATGCAGATCTAAAAGCTCACAACGTGTCCCATTCTGAGTTGTGAGCTTATACGCTTTCACACCGGCGGTGTAACGAGTAAATGATACAATGCTAAATACTTAGTAAATGGTGCATTTATATAGCGCTTTCATCCAAGGCACTTTACATAGATTGTGCATTACATTCACACACACATTCATACACCGGTGGCGGAGGAAACCATGCAAGGCACCATCCTGCTCACCGTGAGCAATTCACCCTTTGTTAGCCTCCTGGTTGGTCCCTGACTGACCAACCAGCAGGCTCTATCTGCCTTGTCCCGCCCTGGTTCCGCCTTTTTTATGTTGAATTAGCTAAAACATACTTTTTGGAGAGATAAAAACATTTAAAAACATGCTGATTCACTATGGTGCCACTGAGCAGTTCCAATTGACTGAAACAAAGTTTGAAATTAGAATGGATGACTCCCGGGAGCTCCGCCCCCACCTTTCCCTCGACGTTACTGTCGCTATGTCCGTCAAGCTTTGAAGTCCGACAGCCCTCACTCAGCCATTCAAAACTGTCAGCACAATGGAGGAGAATGTCACACACAGACACACTGCATGTCGCGTTTTGGACCCAGAGCCTCGAAATCTCTTCCAAATCTGTCAACAAGACCTGGCATGAAATTAGAAAAATATGTAGGCCTATTAAAACAAACCAGCAGAGAATACAGAAGGAAATCTCTCTGCTGGATTCAGAGCCGTTTTACACTGACTCAGAAAGATTTAAATATGAATAGGCTACACTGTATTGGCTAAATGGCCCATAACACCATGCAACACCTTATTTGTTATGTTAAATAGCTACTGATTATCCCCCCCTTGGGATAATAAAGATATCTATCTATCTATCTATACTGTATATCTATTAAGTAGCCTGCCTAACATCAACCCATACAAACGTCATCATCATCAGCACAGACTTTATTTGTTTAGATCGATTCATGCCATTATGATGATTAGTGTTATTGACCTGGGCGGAATGTGAGTTACTTTCATCAAGTCTTGTCATGAGACAAGATGAAAAAATATGTGTAGGCTACGACTCATTTTATACCAACACATTGTATGTGTTTATATCAAGAAGCACCAAGGAATATGTTACTTCATCTGATATAAAGCAACTTATCACTGGACTGGACAGTTGTGTAGGCCTACATAAGGTAAGAAAGACAACAACCTAATAAATATACCTGCAAGTGAATTTGACGCCTAAACGGCGTGTTAATGTATTTATTTGATCTGTGATGGTGTTTAAACAGCCTGTAGCGACGAATGAGGTAGGCAGTAGCCTACAGCTGTCTATTTCTCTCTATTTCACAACAACCAGAATAAACTGCTTCAAATGTAGGCTAGGCCTACGTGTTTCTTATCATACCGATTGCTTATAAATCTACAACATTTGATATATCTGGCGTTAAAACGTCTCGATTCCGAAAAGTTTTAGCCGCGAGTCACAAAACGAGCAAGGGTGTCGTCGCACCAAATTCTGGGCCCTGGGTACAAGGATTCACTGCGGGCCCACATGAATGTTCTTCATATGGGGATTTCAAAAATAGCAGATATACAAGCTCGCAGCGCGGCACCTTCTAGTTTATATATCCACTATTTTTTTCAATTTTTCAATATCTATTAAAGTAAAAAATAATTAAGGCCCTTCCACCTTGGGCCTTAACTCAGTCCCACTCCCCCCTCTTGTGACGCACCTGCACACCTGCGTCTACTGCTGCATGTCAGAAATACAACACTTTGCGTTGTTCATTCTTCATTAGGCTACTTTATCAGTAGCTATTTTACATAAAAAATAAGGTGTTGTAGTCATGGGTCAATGGCCTTTTAGCCAACACAGTGTATTCATATTTAAATCGGCTTTTTATATAAAAAACGGCGATCTGTGGTCCAACAGACAGGGGCTTCCTCTCCTTTTTTTTCCCAAATATTCCTCTGCAGTTTTGTTCCATAGTTTTGTTCCATTAGCCGTGTAGGCTACTACACCTTCCTCCAACGCATGCCTTGCCCTGCCGACGGACCAGGAAGAGATTTCGAAGCTCTGGGTCCAACACTGAATTAGTATTTAATGTGTAAAATGTGTGTACAATCCGCCGTATTTCCCATTGAAGTGAATGAAGCCAATAGCGGCGCGCTGTGATAGTGGTCGGACGCAGCTTCTGGAGGGGGCGGAGCCGCTAGTCGTCCATTGAGCCCACAGAATAACAATATGAAGCAACTGAATTAACATGGCAGTGGATGGAATGTCCCACTGAATGTCCCACCAAGACACAGCAACCAATGGGTGTGGAGAGGGGCAGGACAATGGGCGGGACTTGACAAAAGGTGAATTAGGGGTTCAGAGTCTTGCTCAAGGACTCTTCGACATTAACTCAGGGGGAGCCCGGATTCGAACTGGGAACCCTTCGGGAACCCTTCATGCTCTAATAACGGTTTCTCTACCCCTGAGCTATACCGCCCCACTTGCCAGGCAAATACTATGCTTCAAAACCTTTCATAAAGTTAAAGGTTCAGCCTCATTCATACACACTGATTACTGAAATGGTGGTGGAAAAATAAAAAAAAATAAAACCTTCACATCCGCTGGACGGTTGGTACACTAACAGTGGATCAATGCAGAATCAAGATTTTATTGGTTATCGTTTTGACTCAAGACTCTTCAGGATGAGAATTCCGAAGAAGACGTTAATTGATTGATTGGGAGCTTTTGCAAAGTGTGCAGACGTAAATGTTTTATCCTGCAGAAGCTTTGGAAAACCTTGACCGTGTTCCAAATAGAAAATGTGTTGCTTTATCGCTACGTAATAATTCTCATGACACAGACATTTTAAAAAAGAAATGTTTTAATCACATCACAAGGTCTTTCTTTTTTTGGGAGCCTTCCTATATAAGCCAAATATGCATCCTTTCCATTTTAAGCTAAACTGACGTTTTGATTCTTGGCAGAAGCGAAATACTGTTTATTAAAGAGATTATAAAGAAATTAACATTTATAAAACAGTGTAAAAATAAGTACATTTGAAAATGCTTAGTGCTCATTTCTAACTCTTAAAAAAGAGTTAAATTTGTAAACAATCAGATTTGCATTTTATTTACGTGTTCTCACTGCTGATTTGACCAGAGTACATATCTCTTGGTTCCCAGGTGCACCTGAAGGAGCCGGCCTCTGTGTTTAAGTTCCTGTGTGTGCTGTGGGGTTACGGCGCCAACCAGGGGGACCAGCTGGAACTGCGGGTCTCTGCTGTCCTCCAGACACAGGCCCTGTACGTGGGCAGAGCCCTGCTGGGAGCCCAGCCTGCCAACACACTGGAGGAGCTGGCTTCAGTCAACTCACCAGGTAAAACACTCAAACACACTGGAGGAGTTGGCTTCAGTCAACTCACCAGGTAAAACCAGGGTTCCCACGGTCATGAAATTCCTGGAAATATTTTGAAATTAGATTTTTTTTTTGGAATTTATCAAGGGTCCTGGAAGGTCCTGTAAAAAATGACAAATTAAACATGAGCTGAATTATTGTTATATAGTCCTGGAAATTGGGTTGAATATTCTGGAAAAGTTTTGGAAAAGTTTTGGAAATGAATTGGTGAAAATGTGTGGGAACACTGTAAAACACACTGGAGGAGCTGGCTTCAGTCAACTCACCAGGTAAAACACACTGGAGGAGTTGGCTTCAGTCAACTCACCAGGTAAAACACTCAAAAACACTCAACCACTGAGGGGCACGGTGGCGCTGTCGCCTCACAGCTAGAAAGTCCTGGGTTCGATTCCCGCCGGGGGACACTGGGAGCATGTTCCCTCCTCCGCATCATCAGGTCCTTGACATAAAAACGTTTAGGAAACAATGAGACACCTATAGAATCGGGTCAAAATATTCAAAGACTTTTCACGATTTAAAGAAAATAGCAGATCTACAAGCTCGCTGTGAGCTTGTATATCTGCTATTTGTGTGCTATACTGTGCACCCTGATGGACAACTGTTACAAGCCTGCTACAGCAGGGGGCAGTATATATGTATGTATGAACTGTATGTATTTACTGCCATATGTCTCAGTTTGGGAAACACTGGTGTAGAGCAGTGGTTCTCAGCCTTTTCAGGCCGCGATCCCCAAAATAATCATATTTTAACTGGGGACCCCCCACCCTGACAAGCACTAAGAGTTGAGGCATTACATTTTGTATAACACGGTTCTATTGAGAAAATAGCAGATCTACATGCTCACAACGCCTCGCAACGCGAGGCGTTGTGAGCATGTAGATCGGCTATTTTCACAATTTCTTTCTCTAATATTCGACAATTTGGACAATGTAATTTTTTTTAATTTTAGAGGTATAAAAAGTCCTCAAATTTTTTAAGGGCAACAGTTGTATAATCGCAATATTACACTCGAGGGTCTCCAGCCCTGCCTACGGAACTCGCCTGTCGGCTCGTTCCTGCGGCAAGGATGTCGTGCAGGATAACCGTGTTATATGCACACCCTCTCGTGTAATATTGCTTAATTGTAAAGCAGACAGTGGCCCAGTCTGAAAGCCATCTCTGACGTTGCAGTGGTCAGAGATGATCTTAAAAGGGCCCACAGTGATCTGGCATGTTGTGCTTATCTCCTGTCATCATGGCAGTATGATAAAACCCATGTGCCTACATTTTCTAATCCCTGGCCATGGCGCTAGTATGTCATTGCCACAGGGATAGGCCTGTCACAATTATTACATAATCGTTAATGGCAATTATTTGAGGCAATCGCAATTATTTTGCATAATCGTCATAATCATGTTGAGAAGTGTTCATATACTGTAGTTTTAAACACTTTAAAATATTAGTGGAAATAGCAGATCTGAAAGCCCACAACTTGTGAGCTTGTAGATCGTCTATTTATAAGCATTTAGCAGACGCTCTTAATCCTGAGCGACTTACAATAAGCAGAGTAATACATCAATTGCATAGAAATATCAATCTAGAAAAAATAACGTAGGTAGACCAAGGATCTAATCAGTAACAAACTATATACAACCTAAGTATGCTATCCAGCTTTCATGTGGTCTTTGAGGGTAGGCGAGTGCTACGGTAAGTGCTATGGGCTTAGGTGGAGTCTGAAGAGGTGAGTCTTCAGTCCATGGCGGAAACTAGGGAGTGAGTCTGTAGTTCTATGTGTGACAGGGAGTTTATTCCACAGTTTGGGGGCCAGGAGGGCAAATTGTCTAGGACGAGTGGATTTTTGTCCTGGGGTTCTTTTTAGCGAGGGTTCTATCAGCATCCCTGTGTTGGCTGCAGGTAAGATAGATATGCAACTACTAAAAGAAAGGGTCTCTCTCTCTCTCTCTCCCTCCCTCCCTCCCCCCCAGTGGTCCATTCCTTACTGGGTTGTCTGTGTTCGCCGACTCGAGAGGTCCGCGAGTCGGCCGTCGGCTGTCTCCAGAGCCTATCAGGAGCTGCCGCCTCTCCCTTCCAGCCAATCATAGAGCGGCTTTTAAAGAACACAGAGGAGATCGTAGCTGACCCCTCCCACCTCAGCCAGGTGAGACTGACTGGCACACGCACACGCACGCACGCACACACGCACGCACGCACGCACGCACGCACGCACACACACACACACACACACACACACACAGTTACTTTTGTTCTCAGAAAGTCATACTACGACACACAATTACGATGTTTATTTAGTTTTCATGTCACTTGATGAACTAATAATGACGTTATTTCTTATTTCAAAATGTAATATAAATGTAGATATTGAGCTCCCTGTAGGACATTGATTCTCAAAGTGGGACCCGGGGACCCCCAGGGGTCCTTGAGGGAGTTCCAGGGGGTCCCCAGCTAAATGATAGATAGTTAGGAACCAAATTGTACAAATTTGTACACTCAAAGTTAAATTAACATTGATTTTACAATATGAATTGCGGTTCCATCGATAGAAATGCCAATAAATGGGGGTCCGTAGTCTAATACATGTCAACCTGGGGGTCCTTGAAATTAAAATGGTTGAGAATCACTGTTATACCTGTAAAAATCTTCACTCTTGGGGTTCCCTGGCATATCTTTTCAAATGGGGGTCCTCTACACCAGGGGTTCCCACACTTCTTTTGTCTCAGGGCACCCCATACATATTTGTTTTAATCCGAGGCATCCCTACATTATAATTTTCACTCCCAGCACCTAATATTTATAGCATATCGTCGTTCGGGTGGAAACCTTGTATGTCCAAAAGCGTTTGTTTTCTATTTATCATCTATAAAATGTACTAAACTAGTGAAAACGGCAGATCTACAAGCACACAACGCCTCGCATTGCGAGGCATTGTAGATCGGCTGTTTTCACTAGTTTTGTGGGACAGTATTGTATGATGAAGCAGGACTTTGCTTTACCAAAATACGTACACATTTAAAACTTGGAGATACGAGGTTTCTGCCCGACAGTGACGATATTTTTGTGATTATGTTGCGAGGAAAGCGTTGAGATAATAGCCATTCTGGTTGAAAATAACTTTGCACTTTAGTTTCAAATAATACTAAATATTTTTCCAAATATATTCTCAAATGATCTCGCGGCACCCCTGGACTGCCGTCACGGCACCCCAGGGTGCCCCGTCACGCACTTTGAAAACCCCTGCACTACACAATAAAGTTAGAGAACCACTGGTGGATGAGAAGTCTGTTTTTTTTTTGTTTTTGTTTTTTTGTTTTTTTGGAACATGGATGTAGTTCATATATGAACGTGTTTGTTTGACGTTTTCCTCTCTAGATCCTGGGTTTGTTGCACGAGGAGTGCGTGTCCGGCAAACTGAAAGGCGCGCAGCGTGAGAGACTGGCGTCCTCCATGGAGCAGCTGATCCAGAGCATCCAGGCCCACGACTGTCCCTCCTACAGCGCCAGCACCCTGCTGCCCACCCTGGACCTGGTCCACGGAGAGGTTAGAATGAATGTTAGAGAGGCAGGGGCTGACATTTCTAAAGGGGCCTTTTGGTGAAAATATTGAAAATGGCAGAAGGTCGGCTATTTTCAGTGCTTTATACCAGTGTTTCTCAACCTTTTTTCTGCACGGGCACACTTTTCATGTCCCAAGAATCCATGGGCACACCAACATAATACGGGGGTGTAAATATCGTCACTGTCGGGAAGAAACCTCGTATCTCTGAGTTTCAAATGTGTACGTTTCTTCGCAAAGTAAAGCCCTGGTTCATCATACAAGGCTGTCGCACAACAGTAGTGAAAACAGCAGATCTACAAGCACACAACGCCTCGCGCTGCGAGGCGTTGTGTGCTTGTAGATCGGCTGTTTTTCACTACTTTAAATCATTTTTTAAAATGATAAATACAATACTGGCTTTCAAGCAGTTTCAAGGGGCACACCTTGACCCTTCTCAGGGGCACACCAAAGGTCCCCAGGCACAGTGGTCGAGAAACACTGCTTTATACCACACTGAACTAAGCATAATCATGTCAGTAGTACTGGATATGTGGTGTATGACATGGACTTTCTACACAATGAGGGCAATTCTTTCAACAACAAATGCAGCATTCGAGTTCAGGAGAGTTTGGACAAGGCAATTCTCTTGAATGCTGCCTTCAGGTATGGCATGGAAAAGGGGCATTTTCATTTATTTCCCCATATTGAAACCTGCATTCATGGTCTGGAGAGGGCACTTTTTACAGACGGCTAAAAGGGCAAGCCCCCTTTGATTTGTGCACGTGCCTGGAGGGCCATGATGAGCCACCAGGCGTGTCGTTCACAGGATTTTATCTGAAGCCAACACGGATGTCAAAGTTCCTATGATTGGCCGCTAGTTGCGCTGTTTTCCCCCTGCGAGGTACCAAAAAGAATTATTCTGCATTGGATCCCATTCATTTTCCCCTTTGATTTTCTAACCTTAATACACATCGTCATACATACTTTATGGTTCCTATCGCTAGTTATCGCTAGCCTTTCAATCACCATCATATGCGTTTTGTCGAAATTTGGTCCAATGTATTTTAAAATAAATGATAAAGTTGCGGGGTGGGGGCGGGGCCGACTTCTGATGAAACTGATCTGCGGCCAGCCTGCATGCACTGATGCACAGAGCAGAGCAGATCTAACAACTCGTCGTAATGCGACGCACTGTTAGCTATATCGTTTTTTTTTGTACAACGGCGTGTAAACATTTTTACAAAATAAATCTATTATACAAACCCAGGTTGCAATGTACATTTAGCAGACGCTTAATCCAGAGCTATTAAAATGAGTGAGGACATAAATAAACACACATATATTCTCTATAATTATATAAATGTTAAAACATCGTTTTTGTTAATACGCCTACAATGTATTTACTCTTATAGGCATATGAGCCACAAATACACGACTTGGTATTTATTTATTATGAAGGCTACCTACTGCCCGATTGTGTAACAAGCCTATATATAATGCCACCAAAACAATGCGTCTTTATTTGTTTTTTCTCGTCATGATTTGTGCAAGTATGGCATGCCATTAAGCTAATAGCCCTACATAAACATATCGACACCAGCCAACATATTATCAGTGGCCACTTACAGCCAAAATAGCCTATGTTCTAAGCCAAGGGAAGCCTATATTATTTTATAAACTCCTCTTTAACATTGGCATATGGCATTCTTGATAATGTGTCTTATGCCTACCACAGACTTACTTTACATTAGGTCTACTTCAGACCATTTATCAAATATTTCATGTAACATTTTGGAAACTGAAAACAGCACTTTTTATATGAAGTTGCATGTCCTGCTATCCTGTATAATTGCCATACCTCATATACCTGTTGTTAGAGCCAGGATGGGAGATCTCGGTCGGGTTGGTCATAGCAGGCTTCGGCGACGTGATGTTATGGCAATTATCTGGCTTTTTGTAGGTTTAGAACGGCTATTAGGTAATAATGTATTTCTCCCAAGTAACCACTCGTATATAAAGTGGTATAGCCTATGATAGAATATACAACTAAAAAGAAACACTCAACATTTAGCCTCACCAAATGGTATTAATTAAAACATTTGAAAATAACACTGAGGCTACAGTATAATTGTCAATAGAACAGTCTGTCTGCACGTCAAACTAAGTTAGCACAATTCACTCACACATACAAATGTCACACAAATTTGCATAGGAACGCACACAAATAGACATAGGTTGATCTCACATTTTATTTCCAAAATATAAACCACTATGAAATTGACTGAATCAAAGAGGAGGAATATGCTGAATGATGTACTACTGTAAAAAACCTCAATCAAACAAAAATGACATGAATCAAGCGCATTTACGATCGCTGATTGAAATAACCTCTTTAGCCTCCCGGAATAATTAACCCACGATACTGCATGTCAGCTCAATAATTAGTTCATGAATCCATTCGTGAATCCAGCTTCTCTTCTACTGTAGGCTACTTAGCATGTCACAATCACAGACTGTAGTCACAATAGACAATTCATATGCATATTGCATCCATTCCTACATTAATCGCATTGTTAACATAGGTGTCAAATTGTTGTCAGCTTTTGTTAGTCAGCTTTTGTTAAGAGGTGTGACTGAGAACTATGAATGCAACTATGAACTATGAATGCAACCTCAGTCCTATAAACATCACAAATCCCTGTTAATAAATATGAATAAACACATGCATATTTCTCTGGACGAATGCCTCTTTGCTTTGTGAAAAGTCTAGTGGACAACTATCCCCATATAGAACCTCGAGACACAACAGTATGCAGCGACGGGTGAGGTTCTATATGGGGCTAGTGGACAACTGGATTATTATAAGACCCAGCGGAACTACACGGGCACTTTCAAAAGTGGAGTCCTCAACATAAGGCTTCCAATGCGGGGTACAGAGTCCTAGACGGCCCGGTCAGGTTAGCGGTAGCCTCGGGAAGCAGGAGGGAGCGATTTCTCCCTCCTGCCCTCGGCAGGGGAACCCAGGCTTGGTTAGCGGCGGCTGCAGCGGCTACTCCAGAGTCCAAACGTTCGGTGCTCAAATCTCCGTGGCAAAATTAAAAAGTTATTCGGACATTTACTGTCACTGCGGTCCGTCTGTGTCAGCCATACTGGATTTGTTTTTTGCTGGCTGGTTTGTGGGCGGTCCACGTTCTCTTCTTCGTCTGCTATATTTTCGGCAGAGCTCAACACATTCTCCCATGTATCTCTGCGGTTGCACGTGACCGTTGGCAGCCAATAGCTTTCCTTATGATTCCTGGGGTACCATTCAAACAAAGATGGCGACACCCATACAAGGGGGGGAAAAACCTCATTTTGGCTGCATAGAAAGCAATGGCGTCGCACTGTCCATATTTTTCTACAGTCTATGTGAGCCACACGTTGTTGTCTGGGTAGCGTTTTAGACTTGGAAAGCATCCGTGTCAAAGCATGACGTCAAAGAATAGCAATGTGAATTTTTTGTTATTCTGCACCTTTATTTGGCTACATAAACATGACATTTTAAAGCAGACAGTGGCCCAGACTGAAAGTCGTTGCAGTGGTCAGAGATGATCTTAAAAGGGCCCACAGTGATCTGGCATGTTGTGCTTATCTCCTGTCCTCATGGCTGTATGATAAAACCCATGTGCCTACATTTTCTAATCCCTGGGGGAAAAAAATAGCCGATCTACAAGCTCACAACGTGTCACATTGTGAGTTGTGAGTAGGGCATTCACCAACTATTCGAATATTCGATTATCAAAGTCAAAAACATATAGTTTATAAAGCTTGGCTAGATAGGAAGTCATAAGAATTAGTTGTCAAAACTTTTTAGGCCGTGACCCCCAAAATAAACATTTTTGAACTGGGGACCCCCACCCTGACAAGCACTTGGAATTGTAGGTATTACGTTTAATATGACTTGGTTCCACAGATAGACATTGTGAAAATAATTGCGAGGCTTTGTGAGCATGTAGATCGGCTATTTTCACAATGTTCGCCTCTTGCTTACTTAATATTTGACAGTCTGGCCAGTCCTGTCGAATATTCGACTATTCGAATACTTTGAGGCCGAATAATTAGAATACAAAAAAATCACTATTCGTGAATGCCCTACTAAATACTGATCTTCACCTCCCCGTTCTCTCCCCCTCCTCCCAGTCCGTCCTGGCGGCCATGCTGCCGGTGCTGGAGCGTCTCCTGGAGCAGAGCAGTCCGGAGAGGCCCACCCTGCTGCGGGACAAGGCCCAGCTCATGTGCCTGGTCCTGGGCAAGTTCAGCGAGGCCTCGGCCCCGCTGCTGGCCAAGGACCAGGCCTGCCTGGAGCTCTTCATCAGAGCTCTGAGGACCACGGCCCAGCCCTACCCCGACATCCCCAGCTGTCAGATACAAGCGCTGGAACAGGTAACTGTACTGCAGGTGTATTTACCTACTGCAGGGGTCTTCAACAGGGGGTCCGGGACCCCTAGGGCAGGGGTTCCAAACTTTTTTGTCTCAGGGCACCCCATAAATATTTTTTTTAAATCCGAGGCACCCCTACCCCTACATTATAATTTTCACTCCCAGCACCTATCGTCGTCGTCGGGTGGAAACCTTGTATGTCCAAAACCGTTCGTTTTGTATTTATCATCTATAAAATGTACTAAACTAGTGAAAACAGCTGATCTACAAGCACATTGCATCGCGAGGTGTTGTATGCTTGTAGATCGGCTGTTTTCACTAGTTTTGTGCGACGGTCTTGTATGATGAAGCAGGACTTTGCTTTACCAAAAGACGTACACATTTGAAACTTGGAGATACGAGGTTTCTGCCCGACAGTGACGATATTTTAGTGATTATGTTGCGAGGAAAACGTTGAGATAATAGCCATTTTGGTTAGAACTGACCAAAATGTAGATAGCATATCTACAAGCTCACAACGTCTCGCGCTGCGAGCCGTTGTGAGCTTGTAGATCGGTAGATCGGCTATTTTTGGAGGTTTGGTGTAGAGGGGAAAAGGACCAGACTAACTACAGAGTGAAAGGTCAAGTTTATTAAGTATTGATGGTTCAAGTGGTTAATAAATATCGGAAAACACAAATTGACATGAATACAAAATACACTGATGATTGTGCTGTCAAGCGATGAAACTATATGGAATCTATGAACAGGTTGTGGGGGTCCCTGCTTCATCTATCTCTCAACTAAGAGGTCCTTGGCCTGAAAACGTTGAAGACCCCTGATATAGGTTATTTTAGTGTTATGGTTAATGATAACACATTCACAGAGTTTGTGTGAACCTGCTCATCTGTACATTTTTAAACCAAATTACATCAATACCTTGACTAGTAGAACTGTTATTGAATAGAAAGCAATGTTTATTTGCCATTATGCTGTTTTATTTTGAACATTTTGACATGGGAATTAGCCTTTTTGTCAATATTTCTAAGCAAAATGCAGTAGTCAGGGGAAGGGGGTACTCGGCTTCAGAAATCAATATAAGCGGGTACTGCAGCCAAAAATGTTTGAGAACCACTGGACTAATCGATCGATTTTACAAATACTACAAATAGTAGTTGCCTCTAATCGATTGCCAGTCGACAAGAGGCAATATTCGGCCAATCAGATTTGACTATACAAATCTTTAGCCAGGGACAGGCCTACTGTTTTTTTTTTTTTTCTTTTTTTTTTCGTTGTGGCTGACGGTTTTCTGGTGTGGTGCTGTCATGACCTGCTGTCTCCGGGGTCCACAGATCACCAAGCCGTTCTTCTCTGCGCTGGGGGAGGAGAAGGTGCAGCAGAGGCTGCTGGGAGTGATGTTTGACCTGCTGACTGAGAGCAGGACTCCGGCCGTCTCCAACACCATCAGCAGTGTCTTCAAAGGGGTATGTTTACGGCTTGTCACAATTATTACATCATCGTCTAATCGCAATTATTTGACATAAAATGGCAATTCGTTTTGTCATAATCATTTCCATGTTCCATGTTTTTTTTTTTTTTTATAGTTTAAATTTGTCAAATATGTCAGTGATTCTTTGTATGTCGTCACTGTCTGGCCAAAACCTCTTAACTCCATTTTTGAGGTTTTAGATTTTTTTGGCATAAATCAGGGCTATTGAACTCCCTTTGCATCTGGGTGCTGGTTAAAATAATATTGAACCAATGGAAAGTAGTAAAAAGTGCTTGGGACAAAACCTCCTAACTCCACACTTTCTGCCAAACCAGCCAACTCCGCCCGATTGGCCCTCTCTTTTTTTCATAAATATGTGCCCTTGAAGCGCAATTTGGGATCGCAAATACGCTATTGAGCACCCTTTACGTCTGTGTGTTGGTTAAAATAATATTGAACCAATGAAAAGTAGTAAAAAAGCCCTTTGGTCAAAAACTCCTAACTCCACTTGAGCTCATTTTCCAGAAAATGAACATTTTTGAGTTTTTCTGAGGTTTCGGCCCGACAGCAGAGATATTTACGTTATGTGTCATATCGGCCATGTGCAAATTCAAAGCCTACAAGCCAAACAGAAATGTAATTGTCAACGACAAAAACACAATTAAATCGTTAATCGCAATTATTTGAGTGAGAATCAATCGTCATGTAAAATGTCATAATCATAACAACCCTAACTACAACCAGACGTGTTTTGTTGAACGTTTGTTTCTTTCCCGTGGGACTGTGTAGATTGCGGTGGACGGACGGCTGGTTGCTAACGAGCTCAGTCCTCCGGAGAAACCCAAAGTGACGGTGACCATCCAACAGACACGCAGGAGCAAACTGCTGCAGAGGTGAGAGCTCGCTTTATAGACAAGCTGTGACGTTTCTCATAGTAAATTGTGACCGAAGAAACATTTGCGACAAAAAGACAAATAACTGATATGTCTTTTTGTCTTTTAAATGTTTGTATTTTGACCAGGTATTGCTTTAAAACTTTAAAAAGTGACCTGTTGAACTAAAAGGTTAAATTATAATGTGTAATATAGACCCTATTCACAGCCCGCCCACGCATGCGCACTCAGCGAATTTCTCAGCAACTTCCTGGTGCTGACGTCAGCTTTGGAGGGTAAAATAACATAGAAATAGCTGGACTTAAAGCCAACAAATCATTATTTCGAAAGGTAAAGTAAATTTTACCGCTTTGTGCCTTTTACTATCTTGTGTTCTTGATCATGCTAGCCGTATTTTATACATTACTATTCGGAAATTGCATTACATTTGAGATTTCTGTGTTAACTCTATGGGATATTAGTAGTTTTTCCCCTTCTACCGTGACGTCAGCGCCAGGAAGTTGCATAACGTGAATTCGGTCAATTGTAATGGGTGTAATGAAGCATAATTAGAACAGTCCTTGTCATATTGATTTCAATGGTAACATGTCATTAGGTCGAACACCCTTTGGATCGACCACCAAACTCTAACCCAAACCCTAACCTCAGTAAAACTATGCCTAACTCTAACTCTAACCCTAAACCTAACCTCAGTAACCGTGACGGGTGATTATCTAACCTGCCGACTCTCGCTGGTGATTATCTAAACTGCCGACGCTGTTCGACCCAACGGGAGTGCGACCTATGGAGCAGTCCCCATTTCATTGTCCGTTCCTTTTGTTTAGGAAAGCTGCAGACAGTGGCGATTCCCTGCCAGAGGAGGGCGCCGTGTCCTGGCAGAGGGTGACACTCATCCTGGAGTTGCTGCAGCACAAGAAGAAGCTGAAGAGACCCCACCTGTTGGTGCCGCCTCTGTTCACACTGCTGTCCAGGTAAACGCTATTTTAAAACATTTAGATCGGGTACACATTATTGTGTGTAATGTTTTGCTTTAACTATTGAAACATAGCAGATATCCAAGCTCACATCACGGCAATGAGTGCCATGCTTGCGAGCTTGTAGATCTGCTTTTTTTTTCATGAAAATGTCAAAAGTCATTGTATATTTTGACCCGAATCTATAAGTGTGATATGTTGCCATACCGTAGCTTTTTGCTGAACCGACGCCACTGGTGAATATCTCTCAGAAAGGGTGGCATAAGTAAAAAAAAAAAAACTATGTTGGCAGTCAATGAGTCAATAACAGTGACTGACTGTTGTCCGTGCTTTGTGTCCAGGAGTCTGGAGCCGTGCACGTCAGAGCACAGCAACACAGAGTACACCCGACAGCTGCTGCTCAGCTGCCTGCTCAACATCTGCCAGAAGGTCTCCCCTGACGGAGGACCCATTGCTGCAGGTATGGAGGTCCCCCCAAAATAACCATATTTGATATCATGCTGGGCATTTATATGACTGCTTTACCTCTTTCTTTTCTTTCTGGGTGTTTCTCATAAAATGCGAGCAAGTTATAGTTTATTGTATGCCCTCATTGCCCTGATTCTCAAATAAACTAAACTGGAAAAAAAGGGATTTTCTTTTTAAATGGTTAGATAGATCATTGATATTAGAATAATTCATTTAGACACTTCAGCTCAGAGTTAACCATTTGCAATGTATTGGGTGTGACTACCTTCCGTGTCTAAATGAACTGCGCTAAAGCTAGATATCAAATGCACATTTTTTCCCCATTTGAAAAGAAACGATTACAAGCCACCGCCAACATTGTGCTAACATTGTGAATCACAATATTTGCGCGGGACTGCATACGATGCCATTTAGTTTCTAGCTGTGTGACCATGAGTGCTTGTCTGTGCAGACGTGCTGCACGAGGATCAGTTCAACGTGGAACTGGTGGTCCAGTGTGTCCGCGTGTCCGAGATGCCCCAGACCCACCACCACGCTCTGCTGCTGCTGGGAGCCGGAGCGGGCATGTTCCCTGTGAGTAGTGTACATCCACTCAATCTATACCAGTGGTGGGCAACTTTGATGATGGAGAGGGCCACTATATTTTCACTCTCACTCCAGAGGGCCACAATGCATATAGTCAAAATAAAATTGCAAAAATAGCCGATCTACAAGCTCAAAACGCGTCGCACTGCGACGCGTTTTGAGCTTGTAGATCGGCTATTTTTTTGCTATTTTTGAATTGGAATGCTGAATTCTTTTTTAGCTATTTTTGAATTGTAATCCTGAAAAGTTAACTTTATGAACTTGAATACAAATACATTGTGTATAAAAAAGACTAGTGCTAGTCATTAAGCTACTAATATAGACTGAAGTAATTAAAGCGGGTCTTGTTCGCATGTTTGGAATTGTAACAGCTGAAATCAATAATATCTCAGTATTCAGATATTAACCTGCGGGCCGCATTAAGTGAAGGTGGGGGGCAGATGTGGCCCCCGGGCCGCCAGTTGCCCATGTATGATCTATACCCATGGAATCAGTCTTCATTCCATCGACTGAAAAACAACTATGACGAAAAATGTTCGCAGACTAGTTCGCTTTTCCCACTGAGAAATGAGCTTGTAGATCGGCTATTTTCAGCATGCAACTAAGTGTAAATTGAAGCAATAAGCCACAAGAGGCATGTGGTTACCTGGTATTTTATAACGGCTGAGAGGCGTGGTGAGTTACGAGGCGAAGGCGAGTGTCTCCAACCCTCTCAGCCGTTATAAAATACAGGTAAGCACATGCCTCGTGTGGCTTATTGCTTTTCTAAAACGGTTACAATATGGCAACATGAAAAACCATAGACATGTACCAATTAAAACTAGTAATAATTCACTACAAGGTGTGATATAAACTGATTCAAGGTGTGGGTTATAGTCTCATATACCACAGCAATTAAAGGGAAACCAGCCAATCAGAATCAAGGAATGGAACTAGCCATTTTAGAATCTTCCATTACGGCATCATCAAGTCCTGCCAAAATTAATTTACTACAACTTTTCAGATGACTAAAATGTGATTAAAACAATTGTACATTGTATCCAAAAGATTATGACTAAAACTCAATCAAAATGATCTGTCAAAATCAACGCTGCCTGAAGATGTTACATTTACTCATGTGTTCTGGGTTCCCATGGTGTATAGACTTTACATCTGTCTACCCTTGGGTCCCCCGGGCATGGGAAAAGGTCAGGGCATCTTAGCATTCATTTTGTGTGGGGGAACCCAGTATTATCATACAAACACCACCTTAACATTTCTTAAGAAATGTGTCTTCTAAAGCAGTGGTTCTCAACCTTTTCAGGCCGCAACCCCCAAAATAACCATGTTTTAACTGGGGACCCCCCACCCTGACGGGCACTAAGAGTTGAGGCATTACATTTTGTATAACACAGTTCTACTGTGAAAATAGCAGATCTACATGCTCACAACGCCTCTCAATGCGAGGCGTTGTGAGCATGTAGATCTGCAATTTCTGCCTCTAATATTTGACAATTTGGCCAATGTTTAACTTGTCATTTTATATGTATTAAAAAGTCCTAAAATTGTCACTTTAGAAATGTGCAGATACCCTCTATACACGTGAACTTTATGTTGGTGTGTTTACTGTTGAGTGAGAAAACAATATTGCACATTAAGTTAATCATCCGGGGACCCCCAAAATAATTTGGGGACCCATCCCCTGGGGGTCCCGACCCACAGGTTGAGAACCGCTGTTCTAAAGGTCATTGTGCATGACTGAAACTCTCCGATCCTTGTCCTCTTGTCTGCAGGAGAAGGTCCTTCACAACATCATGCCCATCTTCACCTTCATGGGAGCGGGCATCATGCGTCTGGACGACGCCTACAGCTTCCAGGTCATCAACAGGACGGTGCAGACGGTCATCCCTGCCCTCATCAAGGTGAGACCACGACAACCCCTCTCTACCCAACACTAGGGCTGCAACAATTAATCGATTAATCGTAATCGAATCGATTATTCAATTAGCCTGTTACTGTGCAGTGTCAATCTGGTTTTAGCTGATCGCCACTGGCTCCCAGAGTCTATTCTAGAATTAATTTTAAAGTTATGTAGGGTCGCAGTTACTATCAAAACCTCGACCGGCTGTCCGTCAGTCTGTCCGTCACGTCACACTTTTCCCCTACTCATATCTCCGCCACCGTTGCCCCGATCCATGCCAAACACTCCTTGGCTGCCAAACCACAACCTCCACCCCTCATTTCTCACATGGCCCTCTTCTAGCGCCACCATGAGGCCGATTCTTGCAAGACACATTTTTGGACACTGCTCCTACACATTTTGCCCCAGGATCTTGCAAAGCGGTACAAAGTATCTCTAAAGTCATGTCATCAACATGGATCTGTCCCATTTCCCATATTCCCCCCTGATTGGTTACCATTGCCTTCTAAAGTTTGTGTATGCGACCTGACGGTCGCTTATCTCCCGATTAGGGAGTCTTACTGGTGCTAAGTTTAATAATGTTTTTTTTTATGCTGTCCAGTGATTGTTGTACACTGTACATGCTTATTTTTCATTGATGCCTTCCATGTACAGCACTTTGGTCAATGTCTATTGTTGTAAACATGCTATATAAATAAAGTTTGATTTGAATTGTCTGTGTTAATTTCTCACTCTCCGCTATCCCCCTCCCAGGCCCACGAGGGCGGCAGCGAGTCCTCTGCGCACATGGAGGCGGTGGTGGCCAAGATGCTGCACGTGTTCACGGACGCCCTGCCCCACGTGCCCGAGCACCGCCGCCTGCCCATCATGGCGGAGCTGGTGGGCACCCTGGGCCCCGCCCGCTTCCTGTGGGTGCTGCTGCTGCTGCTCTTCAAGCAGCACGCCACACAGACGGCCGCCGCCGCCAGCGAGAAGGTGAGGGTAAAAAAAACACAAAAAAATGGTTCCCGTCCAGTGTTGATTTCGTCAACTAGAACTACAACGAAAAATGTTTGTCGACTGCGTTTTTTATCCGATTTTCAGATAAAAATCATTTATTTTCGTTTTTAATGACCCAGTACGGTAAAAGACGGCGCGGCTGAGACATCCTTGCTCAGATGTCCGGTATATTCCGGTTTTAATATTAAGGGGCTCCACGTGGCTTGCAAAGTGTTGAGGGTGCAACGGTTAAAAGAATTCACGGTTCGGTTCAATATTTTGGTGTCACGGTTCGATACTTTTTTTTTTTTTTAACTTTGAACAATACGGTACCCAACCTCTAGGGTAGTGGTTCTCTAAGTGGGCTCTGCGGACCCCTAGGAGTCCTTGAGGGGGTTCCAGGGGAATGCGGATGTGGACTGGAGTGGTATTGTATTGTTCGGTACAGGGTAATTCGGTTCGGTACACCAGGGGTTCCCAAACCTTTTTGGCTCAGGGCACCCCTATAAATATTATTTTATCCGAGGCACCCCTACATTATATTCATAATTTTCACCTTAAATTTATGCCATATTTTAGCGGGGCCGTGACGGCACCCCAGGGTGCCCCGTCACCCACTTTGAAAACCCCTGCGGTACACGCTCGTATTGAACGGTTCGATATCGACGCATGTATTGTTGCACCCCTACTAAATATATTGACAATTCCGTCAACAAAATAAAAACTAGACTAAAACGTTAGGGAGGGACTAGTGGAGAAGAGAGTCATTTTATGTTTGGTTGATTCTCCTTTAACTCAAATGTAGTCTGATGGAAAAGTGTTCACTTGTTAATGTCGGGCTTTATGTGTCGCCTTTTGCAGTCAAAAGACTTTGTCTGGTTCTCTATTATCTTTGCGTTCACCCTGAGAGTTCCATTCTGCTGAGGCGACTGTGCAGCCAGTGGCGTTAGTTCCGAAAAAGCTAAGGTATGGCAACATGACTGGCAACAGGCATGATACATTTATTTTAAGAAGTACATTTTATTTTTTTCCCCTGTTTCTATGGTTTCTTGGGCTGGATATGGCAGCCTGGAACGGCTCTTCAAGTGCAGCTAAACTTGGCATGTCAGTAAACGTGCCACAATTAACAATAATGCATTGCACCTGTGCAGCTGACCTGCGGAACTTGGGAATATACCTTTCTGTCAAGATGGGGAGAATACAAGTGTGGAGAATATAATTATAATACCTTTACTTGTTAAAGTGACCATTTTGTAAAATGTTGCGTTTGTAGTTATTTTACTGTAATTTAACAACATAATAAGCAGCACAGATAGACAACGAGACATTCATGGATTCATACTTAAAAGTAACTTTTGTTTTCCCCCCTGGACCCAGGGTATGGCAGCTGCATACCCCTGCCATGCCCAATTGACGCCCCTGTGTGCAGCCAAGGTCAAGATGATAACAATAAGCTGTGTGTGGTGTTAGGATATACGCGGGTGAACGCAGGTGTTTGGGAGGTTAAAGATAAGCAGCGGTATCTTTTTGCCTCACAATATTTAACACGCTGAGAAACACTGAGACACACTTGTGAGGCGAACAGCTGTGTTCTCCACAGCAGTGGTTCTCAACCTGTGGGTCGGGACCCCCAGGGGGTCCCAAGATGATTAACTTAATGTGCAACATTGTTTTCCCATTAAATCAACAATGTTTAACTCTTTCACAGTCTCCGCTAAAATGGCTTGTCTGCAGATTATCCGGGAATTTTTATTATTGTATTATGATCTAGAGTGCATTCATTCATTCAGGCCATCAGCACAGCCCCACATCCCACGTTTCTGTTTTTGTTTTGTTTTTGTCAGCTAATGTTTACTCACCAGTGAATAGTCTCGCTTCCCATTGAGATATAGTGGGCATTTGGCGGAGGCTTCTCCCCCCCCCCCGGGACGCTTCGCGTGCGCGTTTCGTGCACGTCAATGTGGGCACAATCAATGATCTCCGTATGAACTGTAAATCCATGCATTTTCGTTGCGATCCGCTCCGTCAGTGTTGCTAAGCTAAAGGCTACATCCAGACAGTAACTCAAGGAGAAAAACACGCCCATCCCCCGCTCAGCGTCCCCCCCGCCTCCTCTCCAGCAGATGGGGTGTGCCGATATGTTGGGTAAGCCGATCTGGTGATATAAATGGTGTGCAGATATTTTTTTTTTTTATCATTATCATTTATTTCGTTTTTAATCACCTAGTGCGTATATGTGCGATCAGGCTGCGCCACTGTTGCGCAATAATGCGTATATGTGCGTTCAGGCTTAGAAAGTGTTTAAGAGCGGTTTGTATAGAGGGCATCTGCACATTTCTAAAGTGACAATTTCAGGACTTTTAATATCTCTAAAATGACAAATTAAACATTGGCCAAATTGTCAAATATTAGATGCGGAAAGTGTGAAAATAGCAGATCTACATGCTCGCAACGCGAGATCGGCTATTTTCACAACAGAACCGTGTACAAAATGTAATGTCTCAACTCTTAGTGCTCGTCAGGGTGGGGGGTTCCCAGTTAAAATCTGATTATTTGGCGTGTCGCGGCCTGAAAAAGTTGAGAACCACTGCTCTACAGCATGTGTAGTCATTAAAGGAGTAGTTCACCCCCAAAATGACTTTTTTTCTATTGATTACTCACACCATGGAGACTTGGGTTCAATAATACTTTTTTTGTATTTGTTGCACTCCTAAGACAAAAAAAATATTATAGTAAATTTACCCCCATTGGTCATTGGTCATTTGGGGGGTGAACTACTCCTTTAAACCAGTGGCTCTTAACCTTTTTTTGTGTCAAGGATACATTTATTTGACCACGGACCCCTGTTGGGCCTCATGGATAACCCTGTCCTTCTATGAGAGAGAGTTTTAGAGGTTGTCTGCCTCAACACCCCCATCGGAAATATTTTGTGCCATGGACCCCCAGAAGCAATTTGTGTTTGAAAGGAAAAAGGAAAGACATTGTCATGCCAAGAGCAAGGACCCCAGATTTTTACAAATTTGAAAAAACAATCCTAAAGTCGCTTTTAATAAACAGATCTAGCAGCCACCGTTACATTTCTTGTTTCTCTCTTCTCCTCCAAATAATTTAGCCTAAATTAAATAGGCCTATTATTGATTCTGCTTTTAAAGAAACATGCTATTAACCAAGTAAGCAGAACTGTTATTGAATATAATTGAAAGTGTGTTTGTGTGTGTGTGTGTGTGTGTGTGTGTGTGTGTGTGTGTGTGTGTGTGTGTGTGTGTGTGTGGTGGTGTGTGTGTGTGCGTGTGCGTGCTCAGGATGCTGCTCTGGAGAGGGACGTGGAGTTCTGGATCTCTCTGTGCTGTGAGTTTTCGGTGTCAGACCAGCTGACCGCTCTCATCCAAGTCCTGCACTACCTCATGCAGCTCCCCCAGGACAAAGACCACGGTGAGACGCTGTCTTTTCATGTCACCATGCCTCCTTGTGAGCTTGTAGATCAGCCATTTCCAGCACAAAAAAAAAAAACGGAGTGTAGGGCAGCAAACTATTGATTATTTTCTCACTGATTATGCTATCAGTTACTTTTTCGATTCATCTTTTTATTTGATTTGTTTTATATTTATATTTTTTAATGTCAACGAATATTGACATTTAAAAATACGATTCATGTATTCGTCGTACATCACTTTCTATCAGTCTGTCATGGCAAGTGTCCTCTTTTTTGGTATAACATGCTGGGGTGGCAACAACAGAGCAGGTGACACGTTTAACCTAAACAGACTGGTGAAGAAAGCAGGCTCTGTCGTTGGGTCCTCTCTGCAGGGGGTGGAGGAAGTAACCAGGGTGCGCACTGCGAGGAAGCTAGATTCCATCTTGGAGAACTCCTCCCACCCCCTCCATCTAGAGATCACCAGTTACTGGAGTAAGAGAGGAAACGACCGCTTTACCTACCCAGGACGGAGATGTGAGAGATTAGGAAAATCTTTTGTACCGGCTGCCCTTAAGCTGTACAACGAGACACATAACGGACGCTTGAAAAGGTCTCCCTTCCTAACTTAGACTGACGGAACCATTGCTGTATTGACTTTGACCTCTAAGGAACTATTGCTGTATTGACTTTGACCTCTAAGGACCTTCCAGGAAGAGTGCTCATGTGCGTCTTGCGGTGACACGCTTCCTAGTTTCTCCTTTTTTCGCACTGATTTTTGACATTGCACTATTAGGTTGTGTTGGTAGTTTCTGAGTATTTTTGCTTTGTTTAACAATGACAGTGAGATACTTGTTTGCACTAACTAGCACCCTCTATTGATGCACCTTCTCTTTATTGGTACTGTACTGCTCTTGTCTTTGTTTTTGTTTTTTTCCCTCTTATCTATCTTTTCTTACGTCTCTGTAACTTTGTAAATAACTGTATACTGCTGTGCTACTACTGGACAACTGAATTTCCCCCTTGGGATAATAAAGGTATCTATCTATCTATCTATCTATCTATCTATCTATCTATCTATCTATCTCGATTCCCGATGAAGCTGGTCAATTTGACATATAATATGGCCCAAGGGCGTGCTACCAAAACTGTGGGAGGAGTAGCGTGGCAAAATACAATTGATTGCGACCGAAGGTCGCATATACTCTGAAAAACCGTGTCGCTTGAGTGACCTTCCTTCCTTCCTTCCTTCCTTCCGTAACCTTCCTTCTGTACGGGAGTGATGTCAGTGTGATGTCAGGAAATGTCACGAAATGTGGATAACACTATATATGGAGATAGTCCAGTCCATCATGTCATATGGGACTACCGTCATAGACAGTAGCCAAAAGAGAAGGATACACAAGACTAAGAAAGACAAAAAAAGAGAAGAATAAAAAAGAAAAAAAAGGAGGAGGAGGATAAAGATACCAAAGGGTGGATGAGGTTCTGCAGCGACCTATGTATACCCAGCCTGGTCCAAATCCTACTGTCTCAAGGATGAGGAAATGATGATAGCCTTGAATAGTTATCCCTGCCAGACAAGGGCTCTGATGGAGCTCATTGACTGGTTGTGAAGTGTCTATACCAAGATACGCGCTGATCCCATCCATGAAACATTATCACTGCAATCCATACTTTTCAAATCGGCCTCGCACCGCGAGGCGATGTGTGCTTGTAGATCTGCTATTTTCACTAGTTTTGTGCGACCCTGATGAAGCAGGGCTTTAGGCTACTTTATGAAAAACATAGATATTTGAAACTTGGAGATATGAGGTTTCTACCCGACAGTGACAACATATACTGCCTATACTAGTAAGAGCTTGACAAGGTTCGCTCCTTGTCAAGCTCGACGTTGGGCATTTGGACCTATACATGGAGAAATGGAGAGAACCTGTTTGGCCTAAAAATGGAGATGTGGTACAGAATGACTCATATATGGGCATTAAAAGTATGTCATGTGACATCACTTCCTGTACAGACAGTCAGACAGACAGCCATTGACTCCGGCCTAACAATGGCTACTGTCTATGACGGTAGTCCCATATGACATGATGGACTGGACTATCTCCATAGTGTTCTCCACATCTCCATGTTTAGGCCCTATCGCTCACACCCTAGGTGGGGTTGGCGATAGGGCCTTTCTGTGTGGAGTTTGCATGTTCTCCCCGTGTCTCCTAGGGTTGATACCCTCACAAAAACATGAACAAACTCCCAACAACAACTAGAATCGTCAGAGAAACGCTGTGGTTGGCCAGATAGTCAAGAATTGGCGCGGCCTCGCCCTTTAGGGCGAGGTCGCATGTCACCCTGAGGTCGCATTCCACCCTCAGGTGTCTTACTAGTATAGGAGTGAAAAGAGAGATGGTTGATTGGAATAAAGTCAGACAAGTATAAACAAAAAATATTCTCCAGACTATATTTGTTTTATAACCGATTACCTCTATTAACACCCAATGAGGTACACATCAGGCTTACGGTAACTCTTTCCCTGTATATTTTACTATGGTCATTCCTGGGTGCAGCTCCGGTGAAGGCGGCAGCGGGCCGCCGTGGAGCTCCTCAGAAGGTGGAGGAGAGCCTGGAGGAGCTGATCTTCAGCCCTGAGGCCCACAGCAGCAAGGAGCTCAGACACTTCAAGTTCCTCTCCGTCTCCTTCATGGCCCAGCTCCTCTCCTCTGCTAGCTTCATAGAGAAGGTAGGCCAGGGCACCTGCTCAGTAATGTATTTCTCTCGCTGCCAAACCTGCCTACAGACTAGGCCTGTCAAAATTTGCCAAAAATGGCATTCGAATATTCGGTCTAAAATCCACCGTTGATTCGAATAAATTCGAATATTCGAATAAGTAGAGAAATTCGAAGCATTTGCAATTCGGAGCTTCTTCTTTTTTTTACATGTTATATTCACACCAATACAGCCATTGTTGCCGTTTTCTTGGGTCGCGCGTTAACAAAGAAAAGAGCCTATTTGCATATCAATAGACCTGTATTAGGCGACGTTCGCGACCCCCCAAACCTGAAGCTGTTTATTCTAGACAGTCGCTTCTATCGCTTTACTGGTGGTCGTGCAGGTCCGCGTTGGTCAGGGACGTGCAGAGAATGTTAACTCATTTAGTGCCACCCCTTTCACCACTAGAGGGCGCCCAGTGGCCAGAGAAAATCCCATAGAGATATGCTGGTATATGCAGAAGCCCTGCAGCCATGACTTGCCTGAACACTTTCCTTTGTGCATGACTGCATGTACAGGAAGAGGATGAAGTTAGCTTGAAGTTAGCTATTGGCTACCAAGCATTTTAGAAGCCTTATTTTCGTCAACTTAGCCATGATTAAACCTTGCACACCTCATGCATGGGAAAAAAACAGAGAAGAATGAGCTCTGAAAAATCCAATGCAATCCTGGATTGCATTGGAGTGGATTTGTGCAGTTTGTTCACAGCTTTCAAACAAAAAAATCCGATTGGAAATCCGTTCAGGCATTCTTGAGATAATCGCCATTATGTTTTACATGTTATGTAAACAAACATGGCTGCCCTGTATGTTAGATGGGGTTGTATGGGGGTGGAACATGCAAAATCGCGATTGAAATCATGTTCACCAGATTTGATGGGGTCCAAAAAAAAAAAAAAAAAATCAAAAAAATTTTTTTCAAAAAAAAATTTTTTTTTTTTTTTTTTTTTTTTTTTATATCCCGAACTTGTTCGGGATAGGCACCCTGTGATACGATCATATATCCCGAACTAATTCGGGATAGGCACTCAATGAGTTAAGAGAGGCAGGGGCTGACATTTCTAAAAGGGCCCTTTGGTGGACAATTCTCTCTTAAAAGGGCAGGGGCTCAAGCCCCGTTTGATGTCTGTGTGCACGTGCCTGGCGTTGGTAAAAGCGCAGAGCAGCATCGCATCGTCTATGCGAACTTGCGAAGCGTTACAGCAGCTGTGATGGAAGTTGGAAATGGAACAGGTAGTCTACAAAACAAGAGTAGTGTGACGGAGGGAGTCTTACCGTGACCGTGGCTGCGTGCGGGGAGACTCGGTGAGAGAAGAAATCCATGCTTTACATTGTGTTTTTTCGGTGGGGAAGTCTCGTAAACAGTCTGCCTTCCCGTCACTACCAAATTTGTCGCCCGTTTCAGCTTGACTCGTTATCATTCTGAATCAATTAAAGTTACATTGTGTGATTAAACGTGAGCAAGTTTGACTCGGAGGCAAAGCAGTGAAAGCACTGTGTGTGCACTGCGAGGCGGACGGTCAGTGTGAAGGGAAAGTTAAGGTGGAGGTTTATTCTTCGCTGTATATGTGTCGCTAAACATGCACCCTTAATCTACAAGCCCACTACGTATTGGATCAGCGACGCATTGTGGACTTGTAGATCAGCCCACTTTTGCAGCGGCGAATGGAGACTTCTGCCTCGCGAGACCAGCCACCTTTTAACGTTACATGCGCCCAGAATCTCGCGAGAAGTGCGGCAGATTTGTTTTAATTAAATATAAATTAATTCGAAGCTCAATTTTTTACTTTCGAATATTCTTTTATTGTTAACATTCGAACGAATATTTGAATATAGAATATTCTTTCACAGCTCTACTACAGACTGTTTCAAACTGAGTGAATGGTTTATAAAATTATTACATAATCGTCTAATCGCAATTAGTTTGTCATAATTGTCATAATCGTGAATGTTAAAACATGTTCATACATTTTCAGAAATAGTGGAAATAGCCAATCTACAAGCTCACAACGCGTCGCATCGCGACGCGTTGTGAGCTTGTAGATCTGCAATGGATTCAGAATCATTAAAAACCCCTAGTTTGACCCCTCACATGCTACTTAAAGCATATTTATTTTGGTGTGTTTTAACCTGTATAGTTAATTTAATGGGACTCCAACTTTCAGCAGCTGTCAGGGATTTTCCTAGGGAAACTGAATCTCAGTCTTTGTGGAATGTGTTACTACTTACTAGACACCTTTACAAACACATTGGTGAAGACATTTTTTGGTAAGGAATTTAATTCCAGGATATGACACTATTTCTGACAATATTCCCTTCTTATCTGTCATCACAGGTTGCAGATGATGGTGACGCCGTAGAGGAGTCTCTACAGCAGCTACAACAGAGGTGAACTGTGGTTCAAATCAGTGTTGATTTTGACAGGATTTATTTTATTTATTTATTGTCATAGTCTTTTGAATTAAACTTTAGTTTAAGTCACATTTTAGTCATCTGATTTATTATTATTATTATTTTATTTATTACATATGATTTTAGTCCTCTAAATCTATAGTTGATTTTGTCAACAAAAATGTATTTTGGCAGGCCTTGATGGCGTCGTAATGCCTGATTGTCTACAAGCTCGCAACACATCGAGCTGCAACATGTTGTGAACTTGTAGATCTGCTTTTTTCAGAACGCAACCAAAAATAAAATGACTTGTCTTTTAGTTCTACTGGATCTCTTCCCCACTTTTAGTCATCATAGCTTAGTTTTTATTCAGTTCTTATTTCATTTTTGCCAGTGAAAAAGGGTAGTCAACGGAAAATTCGACAGAATCAACACTTTTTTTCAGCAAATTTTTGGATTTAGTCTTAGTCTTTTGAATAACACACCATTTAGTCTTAGTCCTGTCTTAGTCTTCTGGAATTGTTTTTGTCTAGTCTAGTCTTAGTCGACTAAATATCAAAATATTTTAGTCTTAGTCTATTAGTCTTTGTTTTTTTAGGCTGTCTTTTGGGCTAAATGTAACCACATAACTCTGAGCAAGTCATTGTCTTCTACTGCCTGTTACTTGGTAAACCATACATAAAATATGTATTTGGCTTTAATTTCATTGCAGTTACATACCAGTGTTAATTTTTACAGCCATTAGTCTTCGACTTAGATTTAGTCTTAGTCTTTTGAATAACACAAATAATTGTCTTAGTCCTGTCTTACTCTTCTGAAATTGTTTTAGTCTAGTCTAGTCTCATCGACAAAATATCACAATCTTGTAGTCTTTTAGTCTTAGTCGACAAAATGAACACTGGTTCAAACTCTTGCTTTGAACCGTTAACTTTTTTGTTTCCGCTAATAATAACGACTCTACGTTGCGTTTAGCCTTCTGGAGGAGATCCTGCGCTACATCCACAGTGTTGCTCGCTGTGTGGAGGAGAACGCAGACAAACCCACCGCCAAGTTCTGGAGAGCTCTGCTCACCAAGGCCTACGATGCTCTGGACAAGGTACTGCAACACTTTATACAGCAGTGGTTCTCAAACATCTTTGGCTCAGGGGAACCCCTGTGAACAACCTTTTTCATCCACGGCACCCCTGAATTCCATTGTTGCTTTATAGCAGGGGTTCCCAAACTTTTTTGTCTCAGGGCACCCCATAAATATATTTTTTTTTAATCCGAAGCATCCCTAAATTATAGTTTTCACTCCCAGCACCTTATATTTATAGCATATCGCCGTTGTCGGGTGGAAACCTTGTATGTCTAAAACCGTTTGTTTTGTTGTATTTATCATCTATAAAATGTACTAAACTAGTGAAAACGGCAGATCTACAATGTGTGCTTGTAGATCGGCTGTTTTCACTAGTTTTGTGCGAAAGTCTTGTATGATGCAAGGCTTTGCTTTACCAAAAGACGCACACATTTGAAACTTGGAGATACAAGGTTTCTGCCCGACAGTGACGATATTTTTGTGATTAGCCTATGTTACGAAGAAAATGTTGAGATAATAGCCATTTTGGTTAGAACTGACTGAAAATAACTTTGTACTTCAAATTTAAAATGATGTTAAATATTTTTGTGTCCAAGTGGCCAAATAAATTCCAAATATTATCACATTATCTTGCGGCACCCCTGGACTGCCGTCACGGCACCCCAGGGTGCCCCGTCACCTACTTTGAAAACACCTGCTTTATAGCACCTTACATTCACCCTAAGATACAGAATGTGACGCGGAAAACTTAATAAGAGAAAAACTGTTTCCATCAAAGGACAGATCAAAAAGGACTTTATTCTTGATGTTAAACCCAAGCCTCCCCAGTCTGAGGAGAAACATTCGCCAAAAATATATAAGAGATATGGTGCAGAATGAAAAAGAAAGTGCACAATTAAAAAAGTGCACAATTCAGGTCCGTTTTACAAACTCCGATATGATCAAAGTATTCCTCTGCACCCTTGGACTTGTTTCACGGCACCTTAAGGTGCCACGGCAGTGACGGCACCCAGTTTGAGAAACCCTGCTAAAAGGCCCATTCTGCCAGCGATGTCCCATTTTTCCTTACCTTTTCAATTATTCACAGAATTTATATCCGTTTTATTTGGACCATTTTGGCTGTTAAATATAGCATGTCTGTACATAGGCAGAGGAGAACAGAGGGGAGGAGATACAGGCATTTCCCCAAATGGAATGAACAGGAAGTAAACGTGAAAGAAATCTTTTGATCACGTTAGCAAAAAGCGCCATCTAGTGTAAACACACAAAAGAATAACACGCGTGAAAATACGTTTTTTGGCTGTGTGGGCCTTGTGTGTGTGGAAGGACATGATTGGCAGTAAATTAGTTAAACGGTTAATGAATTGCAGGGATTGACACTAAGATCTCAGAAGCACTTGCCCGTCGGGCAAGTACAGGTCATGTTCTACTTGTCCAAAGGTCATACCCACTTGCCCGAAAATTAATTGTCCATTATAAAATGATAGGTAAGATTTTAAATTCAGGTTTCACACTTGTTATTCTATATTTTAAGTCCAGCAACAGTAAAAACAGCACATTATAGGTAAACAGTGCTCTTATTTTACATTCCACAGACCAGAAGACAGAGCGCGCTGGCCATGTTCAGGTGTTTAGACAGATATCTTGTGTTATAAACGGTTACGTCCCCTCTCAAATGAGCATTTGCCTGGTCGGGCAACCTGAAAGCAAACTTCACCTACCCGACAGTTTTATTTACCTGCCGGGGGCAGGTGGGCAAGCCTTGGCGTCAATGCCTGAATTGCCATAATGAGTAATGCAACAAGTCATTCTTTTGGTGGTTTTAATTAGGATATGGATACAACCGGTTCTGTCCTACCTTTTCGGTAATAACGAGGAATAATTGTCCATGTTAAATCTCTTGTTGCTGGCGTCTTAGTAGAGACCCGGTCACTTCACAGCGCCACCGCTTTGACCCGGCCGTTCTGTCTCCCAGGTGAACGCCCTGTTGCCGACGGACACCTTCATCCCAGTGATCCGGGGGCTGATGGGTAACGAGCTGCCATCGGTGCGCAGGAAGGCCATGGACCTGCTGAACAATAAACTACAGCACAGGACACGCTGGGAGGAGAAACAGGTACACACACTAGGGCAGTGTTTCTCAACCACTGTGCCTGGGGACCTTTGGTGTGCCCCTGAGAAGGGTCAAGTGTGCCCCTTGAAACTGCTTGAAAGCCAGTATTGTATTTATCATTTAAAAAATGATAAAAACTATGATTTAAACTAGTGAAAACAGCCGATCTACAAGCACACAACGCCTCGGCGTTGTGTGCTTGTAGATCTGCAAGCCTTGTATGTCCAAAACCGTTCGTTTGGTATTTATCATCTAAAAAATGTACTAAACTAGTGAAAACAGCAGATAAACAAGCACAGTTGTGTGCTTGTAGATCGGCTGTTTTCACTAGTTTTGTGCGACGGTCTTGTATGATGAAGCAGGGCTTTGCTTTACCAAAAGACTTCACATTTGAAACGTGAAGATACAAGGTTTGGACAGTGACTATATTTTAGTGATTATGTTGCGAGGAAAACGTTGAGATAATAGCCATGAAAATAATTTAGTAGTTTAAAATGATACAAAATATTTTTTCAAGTGTCCAAATAAATTCCAAATATTATCAAATTGTCTCGCGGCACCCCTGGACTGCCGTCACGGCACCCCAGGGTGCCCCGTCACCCACTTTGAAAACCCCTGCTCTATTGACTGTTACCCACCTTGCCTCCGTCCACAGGTCACCGTTCTCCTCCAACTGACCGGCGACCTGCTGGGCATCGTGGGTAAGGGTCGCGGCAAGGCGGCGGAGGAGAAGTCGTTATCGGAGGAGGAGGATCGGGAGCGGGAGGACCAGGCCGTCAACCGGCAGACGGCGCTCTACAGCCTCAAGCTGCTCTGCCGCAACTTTGGCGCCGAGCACCCGGCGGCGTTCGTGCCGGTGCTGGGGCGCGCCGTGGCGCTGGTGGCGGGCGCCCAGGACGAGGAGAAGAACGTGCTGGGCAGCGCGCTGCTCTGCGTGGCCGAGGCGGTCGGCACGCTCAAGGCCCTCGCCATCCCGCAGCTACCCAAGTACGTACAGTACATCCGTGGTTCTCAACCTTTTCAGGCCATGACCCCAAAAAAAATCATATTTTAACTGGGGACCCCCAAAAAGAGAAGGACATCTGGGAACTCCCACCCTGATGAGCACTTCTGGGAACCCCCACCCTGACGAGCACTAAGAGTTGAGGCATTACATTTTTATGACACGGTTTTATTGTGAAAATAGCAGATGTACATGCTCACAACGCCTCGCAACGCCTCGCAAAGCGAGGCGTTGTGAGCATGTAGATCTGCTATTTTCAGAATTTCTGCCTCTAATATTTAACATTTTGGCCAATGTTTAATTTGTCATTTTAGAGGTACAGTATTATTTAAAAGTAGGGATGCGATATCGGTACTCGCAGTATCAGTACTCGCCCCGATACCGGCCTATTTTGCTGTACTCGTACTTGTCCGATATTGCTCACGGCAGCGCCAGATACCATTTTGTTTCATTAATATGTTGGTAACAACATTTTGATATGTCCTAAGACACAGTTGTTTGTGTGTTAGTTCAACTAATGAACAGTGTTTTCACCTTCTCTCACTCTAGGCATGACAACATAATTATTTAAAGCATTTTATTTTGGAGCGCCATCGGTATTCGGTATCGGCAAGTACTCAAATTAACTTTATGTTGGTTTGTTTACTGTTGAGTGAGAAAACAATGTTTCATGTTAAACTGATCATCTGGGGACCCCTCAAAATAATTTGGGGCCCCCCCTTGGGGTCCCGACCCACAAGTAGAGAACCCCTGTCATACATGACAGTGTCTCTCTCCGTCTCTCCTTCCAGGCTGATGCCAGCGGTGCTCCAGACCCTGAAGGACAGGGAGGACCTGGTGTCCAGTGAGATCTACCTGCTGAGTGCAGTGACCGCCCTGCAGCGGCTGGTGGAGACCCTGCCCCACTTCATCAGCCCCTATCTGCATAAGACAACACTGCAGGTAACCTACAGCAATGGTTCTCAACCTTTTCAGGCCGCGACTCCCAAAATAATCATATTTTAACTGGGGGACCCCCCACCCTGACGGGCACTAAGAGTTGAGGCATTACATTTTGTATAACACTATTGTGAAAATGGCAGATCTACATGCTCACAACACCTTGCAACGCGAGGTGTGGTGAGCATGTAGATCTGCTACTTTCACAATTTCTGCCTCTATTATTTGACAGTTTGGCCAATGTTTAACTTGTCATTTTAGAGTTATTAAAAAGTCCTCAAATTGTCACTTTAGAAATGTGCAGATACCCACTGGTTTGTTTACTGTTGAGTGAGAAAACAAATGATTTTAGGAACCCCCCTTCCGGCAAGAATTTCAAAGCACTTTCGGCCCTGTCCAGGATCTCGGAGGCTGGGGTGCATCTGCACACACAACGGGCAGAACTACGCCACCCCCCAAGGCACAAATACATACAATCAATTATTTGCATTGCAAAACGATTTGATACCGATTACCGCATTTTAAAACGATACGATACAAAGCCAAAACGGTACGATATTTTGCTTTTGCAAACGATATAGTAGATCATTGCAAATTAAAATAGATTTTCGTTACTATATCGTTACACCCCTAGTAACCAGCTAAGACGTGTTCATTTACAAAAACACACTCAATTTGACCCATAACTACCGCAATGAAAGATGCAATATGATGTCAAGTTGATTATCGTTCTCTCCATCAGGTGTGCCGTCTGACCCACCTGTCTGAGAGCACCACCTCCTCCACCTCCACCTCCACCCAGCTGTCTGCCCGCCTGGCCTCACTCAGAGAGACCCTGGCCACCAAGGTGCCCCCCAGGGTCCTGCTGCCCACCCTCACCAGGTGTTACAGCGACCTGGTCGCCAACAAGCAGGTGAATTTACATTTATTTAAAGGTCTTTATTTGACCCATTTAGACTGGGTACGCATTATTGCGTATTATTATTTTATGCTTTTAACTATTGAAAAATAGCAGATCTACAAGCTCACAGCGCGGCACCGAGTGCCGCGCTGTGAGCTTGTAGATCTACTATTTTTGAAAAATCGTGGAAATTAGAATTTTGATCTGATTTTGACCCGATTCTATAAGTGTCTTTTGAATCCTTGTTTATGTATTTGGCCACGGACCCCCAACTCAAAATATTTAGTTCCAGGGACCACCCAGAAGCAACATTTCAGTTACAAATGTTCGCTTTAAAAATACATATATTCAAAGATTTGCACACATGTTCACGACTTTTTCAAAAAGAACAGGTCTACAAGCGTGTATGTCTGCTATTTTTCAATAGTTAAAGCATTCAATAATTCTAGGCCACTTCTAGGCCACTTAGAACAACTAAAAACATTAGAATCGCCTTCAGTTCGAAGCAGCCATTATGAAATGGGAAGTGCAGTAAACTGTATATTAACTCTTGGAATGTAACTATCATTGACTTGCGCTTTATTTTGAAGAGCCCCGGAAGCCACGATCGAGTCCACTTTGTGGAAATTCACGGTCTGTAACGGCGGCCAAGTATGTTTATTTTCACATGGAAATGACAAATCCTAACAGCGGCCGATCCTCACGGCCCAGTGTCGCCGTGAAAAAAAGTGGTTCTCTGCATATTTGGAAGTATTCTGAGATGAGCTGTTTCTTTGCAGCAGCAATGAATAGGAGCCTATGGAGATTAGACGCTGCCTGATGCTGGCGGCCGAGTTGCATCATGGGATATGTAGTGTTTTCGCTCACCAGCGGCCGCAGCAGTGCCTGTTTACCTGGTAACCATGGTAACCAGGTAAAACGTCCCTGGACATGATAAAGGGGCCACTGCCCCATAATTAGTGTAGGGATGGGACGATACGCGATATTATCGTTTATCGTGATAAAAAACACTCACGATAATCGTATCGTGGAGATTTAATTTATCGTGATATCGTCCTCCGTCATGCACTGGGATCAATTCACCTTTTATTTGTCGAGCTGCATATCCGGTACCACTGAAACCCTCTATAATTGGTAAAAGGTACTTATAATATACGTACTTGATACAGTCTTTTTTCACTCTTATCAAATGCCTTTGCCAAAAAATTGCAGATCTACAAGCTCACAACGCGTCGCAAAAAAATTTTCCGCCCCAGGATAATGGATTTTGATTATCGTGATGATATCGTAAATATGATGTGATTTATTTTGTCACATTAATCATGATATGACATTTTCATATCGTCCCATCCCTAAATTAGTGTGGTTTCCCGACAGGGCAACGTACTGTAGTCCTGAGGAAACGTTATTTTCACCACTAGATAAACTTTTAAAAACATTTGGGAGTGGTGTTAGCTGGAGTATTGGTTGAGCGTCACATGACAGTTAGCTTGCTGCAGAATATAGTCACGTTGTCAACCACACTTGCAATTTCCAATTGCATCTTTTCTAGTCCTTATCACATTCCTGGACATGTTTAGCAGCGGTTAAAAGTGTGTGTGTGTGTGTGTGTGTGCGTGTGCGTGTGCGTGTGCGTGTGCGTGTGCGTGTGCGTGTGTGTGTGTGTGTGTGTGTGTGTGTGTGTGTGTGTCAGGATCACCTGGGTCCTCTGATGAGGGTCCTGAAAGACCACATCGCTCACATGGACAGGGAGCAACTCTCCGCCAACCAATCAGAGCTCACCTCCTTCTTCCTCACTGCTCTGGACTTCAGAGCCAAGCACTGCCAGGTATGTCCATCCGTCCGTCCGTCCGTCCGTCCGTCTGTCTCTCTCTCTCTGTAGGGCTTTCACAACATGACATTTTACATTAATGGTTTAATTGTGAAATTACATTTCTGTTTGGCTTGAAGGCTTTGAAGTTCACTGACGTATTTGACAACTTTATCAAGCCAACTCCTGCTCAATGGCCGGGCTAAGGCCCATAGACCAGCGCTGTAGCTGCGCAAGCCCTGCACAGCCGTGACGTGTGCGAAGGTTTTCGTGTGTGTCATCACTATGTGCCGGAAGGCCTTGACTTCCATTACCTCTAGGCTAATGTTATTGTTAGAAGCACATTTTTCTGCTATTTTGCCGCGAATAAAGGCTGTCCTCTTCCAGAAAAGCATAGATTCAGAGAAAATGGGCTTCAAAGTTGGCCATCTGCATTGGATTACCGGTACATTGAATAAACGTTAGTAAACGTAGGACGACCTCGGACCACCTACGTTTTCAACAATCAGCTCACGGTAAGGACCAAAGCAAGCCGACGCTTGCCGACAAAATGAGCCGCACTAGTTCGGGATCGGCACTCCGAATTGCGTCGCTAGCCGACAAATGGAGCCGAACTAGTTCGGGCTAGGCACTAGAAGAGTTAAAAAAGGACATTGATAGTGGAAATAGACGATCTACAAGCTCACAATGCGTCGCATCGCAACACGCTGTGAGCTTCTAGATCGGCTATTTCCACTATTTTTGAAAATATTTGAAAATATATGAACACTTTTCAACATGAAAACGATTATGATGATTATGACGACAACAATTGCTTATTGTTTGATTATGTCAAATAATTGCGATTAGACGATTATGCTGTGTGACCTCATGGCTCTCTGCTGCCTCTGATAGGGTGACCTGGACAAGACCCAGGAGGTGGAGGGCAACGTCATCGACTGTCTCATCGCCATGGTGATGAAGCTGTCCGAGGTGACCTTCAGACCGCTCTTCTTCAAGGTGAGGACGCTCGCTCATGATGTCAACGTGGACATCATGTCCTCTCCAGCCGTCTGTTCTGCTTTCTTTTCTGTGAAATCCTTTGTAGTCAGGTATAGGGATGGGACGATGTGAAAGTGTCATATAACGATTATTGTGATCAAAGAAATCGCGATTTACGATATTATCACGATAATAAAAATCCATTATCCTGGGGCGGAACATTTGCCAAAAAATAGCCGTTTTCTGGGCAAAGACATTTGATAGAGTGAAAAAATGACTATCAAGTATGTATATTATAAGTACCTTTTTACCAATTATAGAGGGTTTAAGTGGTACCGGATATGCAGCTCAGCAAATAAAAGGTGAATTGATCCCAGTGCATGACGGAGGACGATATCACGATAAATTAAATCTCCACGATACGATTATCGTGAGTGTTTTTTATCAGATAAACGATGATATCGCAAATGTACCCTGGTCGGGTACATTTTATTTTTTATCAATGGTCCTGGAAGGTCTTGGAAAAATATTTGGCTATGCATTGTTTTTGGCTATTGATTCTCCAGGGGGGGTATAACGTGACACCAACCTGTGCAGTGCAACCTAACTATTCAGAGCGACACGTGAAGTGTAAGCAATTTTACTCCTAGTTATGATATATCGGTTGAACTAGCACTATTATACTGTATATGTCCTAGGACCCATGGCCCATATCTGTGTGTGTGGTTCAGATAGGGATCTCCATGTATGGGCATAAAATATACTATATACAGTACATGGATCTGATTCTGCATATATGGGTAACTGGTCCGATATACATCACTGGCCAGATGGCCAAGAATTGGCGCGACCTCGTCCTTTAGGGCGAGGTCGCATGTCACCCTGAGGCGTCTTACTAGTAAATAAGTATTCGACACATCTCTTTCTCGTAGTTGTTTGACTGGAGTAAGACGGAGACGGACGGTAAGGAGCGTCTCCTGACATTCTACCGCCTGGCCGACTGCATCGCTGACCGGCTGAAGGGCCTGTTTGTCCTCTTCGCCGGGAACCTGGTCAAATCCTTCTCCGACCTCCTCCGACAGACCAACGTCGCTAAAACCGGTGAGTCTAGGAGACGGAGCGGGTCTAGGAGAATCTGGGAAAGAAAGACTTTTTTATGGATTCTAGCAGTTAGGACATGGATTGGACGTAGACAGGATGTGTGTTTTCGATTCCAAAGCCAGTTGTCCAAACCAAAACCCCCGCCACGATTGCTGTGATTCAGTGGCGTCAGTTCAGAAAAAGCTAAGGTATGGCAACATGACTGGTGTCTTGCACGCGCGCCTTCGCGCGCGTGCAAGACACCAGTCATGTTGCCATACCTTAGCAACGGAAACATTTATTAAGTACATTTTATTTTTTCCTCCGTTTCTACGGTTTCTTGGACAGCCTGGAGCGGTTGTTCAAGTGCAGCTAAACTTGGCATGTTAGTAAACATCCCACAATTAACAAAATGCATTGCACCTGTGCATAGGCGATTTTAAGGGGTGTCCTAGGGTGCACGTGCACCCCCTGGCCGCCAGGCGGTCATTTTGATTTTTTTTTTTTTTTTTTGTAATGTAACTTTATTTTATAATTATTAAATAAAACAGTGATCGTGATTTGTAAAATGTGCGTAAAAAGAGAGGTGGAGGGGCAAGTATTTCAGCTTGCTTGCTTGCAATGTAAGACCTATCAGCTTGCTTGGCGACGGCGCTGTTGGCAGACTTGGCAGGCACTGTGGGTGGGCTGTGAGATTGACACCTGTGCTGGCCGGCTGTGTGACTCTCTGATATGATGCCCCACAATTCCGTGATTTCCTTATCTGTTTCCGCCCGCCTAAAACAATATGGATACAGCAGCAGAGCAGCAATAATGGCGAAACGAACTATAAATACAAAGACAATTGACCAATTCTTTATAAAAAAGAGCAAACCCAGTGCCACAACCGATAATTCATCATCAGGAAATGTGAACACGGGTTCACTCGACACTGACAGTAATGCTAATGAACGTGAACCAGAGGAGGTGGACGGAGCTTGCAGCAGCAGTGATCCAGCCACCGACATCACTGTGGAAGGCTCGCCGTTGCCGGAGACCGAGGCCCCGGTTCCTCCACAGCAAGCAAGCCCCACTCCAGACTCAACTGTTGTTACCCCAGGCCCAGACCCAGAGGAGCCAAATGAAGCCAACTTTGTTCATGAAAGAGACCCTTGCCATGGCCCGGATAAAGGTACAAAATTAACTGCAGAAATCCGCTAAAACAACGCGCACGCGAGCGTCGTGCATGCACGCGCGCAGCGCGCGTGCATGAGGTAATAGAGGTCGTGCACCCCCTGCTGGAAGAGGCTAGAATCGCCTATGCACCTGTGCAGCTGACCTGCGGAACCTGGGAACATACCATTCTGTCAAGATGGGGAGAATAAAAGTGTGGAGAATATAATTATAATACCTTGTTAAAGTGACCATTTTGTAATTTTACTGTAATTTAACAACATAATAACCAGCACAGACAGACAAAGAGACATTCATGGATTTATATTTAAAAGTAACTTATTTTCCCCCCTGGACCCAGGGTATGGCAGCTGCATACCCCTGCCATAACCACTTGATGCCCCTGCTGTGATTGAGATTCATCTTGAGCGGTGGTTCCCGAACTTTTCAGCTGGAGACCCAAAAGAGACATTAGACTTTTGTCCGGGACCCAAACTAGTGAAAACAGCAACAAGCTCACAATGCATCGTACCGCGTTGTGCGCTTGTAGATCGTCTATTTTCACTACTTCTTCAACATTTGTTTTAAAATCTATGGAATTTCTTAGATTTCTCTTTTATTTACTCATGAAATTACTAAGAAAAATCATTGCTTTTTTGGGGGGGAAAAAATGCTTTTTTGGTAATGTATTTTGAAAATGTTTAGAAATTATAATAATTAACCCTTCTTTATTTTCAATCCAATACAATATTCGTTTTGCTATTTTACATACCCTGAGCTGCTTGTAGAGATGTGGGTGGTCCTGGGTCGTCCTACGCTTTCCAACGAGTGATGGTAGATGGTCCGACGATTTATTCCATTGAAAATGGTTTAAAATAAAGTTTAGAGCCCCCCAAAAAAAATTCAATCTATACTGTCGGCGGCGCAACGTATTCTGCCTATCCCGATCTAGTCCGGGATATTTAATAAAATGAATTAATTAATCGGAGGCCTCAACGAAGCCCCGGTCTAAATTTCCATCCATGACCGGGGCCGAGACTCGGCCATCCACGGGCCGTAATCGGGCAACAGCGCCGCATCTCGCCGCCGAATCCAATATAAAGTCACATCTTTAGAGAGGATTTTCTCTGAATTGTGTTCCCAGACCAAAGACAACGTTTTTTTGCGACTGAAATAGCTTTAGATCGGGCTTCTAAAAAATAAAGACGCTAATGGCTAAGTGTTAGCTAACTTCCTCCTCTCGCCATACATAACAGTGGCTGGAGTGAAATCCCAAGGCACTACGGGCAGTGTGCTAGAGCGAAGGCCTATAGAGATATTTCTGGCACTCTAGCGGCACCTTGTGGCCCGGGGCACTCATTGGGTTAAAAGCAAAATGTAGTAAACAAAAACAATCTTAAAAACCTGTCCACGACCAACAAATGGGTCCCGACCCAGTATTTGGGAAACGGTGATCTAGAGAGCTCCCGTTTTGGCTCACATGATGAGCCATCCATCCACCATGGCTTGCCAACTTGGACAGCGGGGCTTGTTGATGCCACAAGGCCATTGAGAGCTTGGCGCGGGCACACTATCACCTGGCACACCACCTAAGCCTCAAGGCCTTGCTGTGAGGCAGGACCTTGAGTTAAACCAAAACAAGCTCTCCCCCAAAAAAAACATTTGCTTTGGGAAACACTTGCATTGCAGACAGGGCAGTTACTCTTACTCACTACTACTGCTCACACCATTCAAACCCTAGGACGTTGCAGTTATCTAGTTTTAGGGTGGTCACAATTATTACATAATTGTCTACTCGCAATTATTTGAGGTAATGGCAATTGTTTTGCACAATCGTCATAATCATTTCCATGTTGAGAAATCTTCATATAGTTTCAAAAAGTAGTGGAAATAGTAGATCTACAAGCTCACAACGCATCGCATTGTGATGCGTTGTGAGCTTGTAGATCTGCATTTTTCACAACAAAATCAACTGTACATAGTTAGTCGACTAAAACCCGACTAAAACTTTTCAGATGATTAAAATATGACTAAAACTCATTTACATTTTATTCAAAAGACTAAAAACAAAATCAAGGTTTTCTGTCTAAATCATACATGGGCAACTTCACTTAATGCGGCCCGCAGGTTGATATTGTAATACTGATATAGCATTGAATTAAGCTGTTACAATTCCAACCATGCAAACATGACTAGCTTTAATTACATCAGTCTTAGTATCTTAATGACTTTGCATTAGTCTTTATGTCAAATATATGTATTTAAGTTCATAAAGTTAACATATAAATGCATTTGAAATTAAATTTAAAAAAATGATTTTCTGGATTCCAATTCAAAAATAGCTAAAAAAAAACATTCCAGATTCCAATTCAAAAATAGCAAAAGATATCCGATCTACAAGCTCAAAACGCGTCGCAGTGCGTTTTGAGCTTGTAGATCGGATATTTTTGCTTGTGGCCCTCTGGAGTGAATGTGAAAATATAGTGGCATCATCAAAGTTGCCCACCCCTGATCTAAATGAACATCCCTCTCTCCCTTGCAGACGAGGCGTTCTTTGACTCGGAGGACGACAACGGCGTGAAGAAGACCACCATGCTGTTGCAGTACGTTCTGGACTGCATGTTCAAGATCTTCCTGTACGACACGCAGCGCTTCCTGAGCAAGGAGAGGGGCGAGACCCTGCTGGGGCCGCTGGTCGACCAGGTCAGTGTTGGATTCCATTTGCTTTTTACCCATTAACCCATTCAGAACGGGTACGCATTATTGCGTATTATTATTTTATGCTTTAACTATTAACTCTTATTTTGCCTATCCCGAACTAGTTCGGGATAGTTTGGACCTTATTAACGTTCGAGGTGCCAATCCCGAACTAGTTCGGCTTTTTATAAAAATAAAAAAAAACATCCAGAGGCCTTACCGAAGCACCGGGCTAAATTCTCGAGCCGGGCCGCCGGCCGTCATCTGTTTACACGGCCCGCGAGAGCGTCGCGCCGCCGATATTTGCCATCCACTCCAATGCAATCCAGGATCTTTAGAGCTCATTTTCTCTGTTCCATGCATATCCATGAGGTGTGCAAGGTTTAATCACGGCTAAATCGCCGAAAATAGGGCTTCTAAAATGCTTGGTAGCCAATAGCTAACTTCAAGCTAACTTCATCCTGTTCATGCACAAAGGAAAGTGTTCAGGCGCGTCATGGCTGCGCACGGCTTGTGCATATACAGCGTATGTCTATGGTGGATTCTATGGCCATTGGGCGCCCTCTAGTGGTGATTCTGGGCACTGAAAGGGTTAACACATTGGCTGCGAAAATAGCCAAAAAGACGTCTGGAAACATCTTTATATCAAAATTGGTGTTCCTGGCGTTTCTACCAATAAATAATAATCAATATTACTATTTTATCGCCAGATTAGAAAAAACACTACATTACACATAACGATTAGCGGCCGTTACGCAACACGCATGCTGCACGTTCGCATGACGCGCGCGCAGCCCTGCGAAGATCGCTTCAGTGAGGCTTTATTCTTAGTGAATGGAAAATGGCGGCAGTTGTTTACATTTTGCGCTTATATAAAGCCACACTGATGGATTATATCATTGCAACGTTAACGATCACATCCGCGGCCGCCACACGGGCCAAGGCCCGTGTGCACACTCGCCCCGTTGAGTTCCATTAACCCTATGATGGCATCCTATGTGTTAAAACATAGCAGATCTACAAGAGTCAAAGCGAGCTTGTAGATCTGCTGTTTTTGAAAAATCTTGAACATATTAATTTTGACACGATTTTGACCCGATTCTATAAGTGTCTTTTGAATCCTCTTGAAAGTTTTTTTGAAAAACCTATGTTTCTATGGCATGTGGTTCTCAAACTTTCTCATGTGGAGGACCGCCAAAATGATATGTATTTGGCCACGGACCATCATCTCAAAATATTTAATTCCATGGACCACCCAGAAGCAAAATTTGAGTTGCAAACATTCGCTTTAAAAATACATACATTCAAAGATTTGCACACATTTTCATGACTTTTTAAAAAATAATAATGTGTGTGTGTGTGTGTGTGTGTGTGTGTGTGTGTGCGTGTGCGTGTGCGCTGCAGCTGGAGAACACGCTGGGAGGAGACGAGGCGTACCAGAGCAGGGTGAGCGCCCACCTGCTGCCGTGCATCGGTCAGTTCGCCGTGGCCATGGGAGACGACAGCCAGTGGAAGCCACTCAACTACCAGATCCTGCTCAAGACCAGACACGACTCCGCCAAGGTACCACACACATTGATTGATTGATTGAATACTTTATTAGCTGTTCGCATCGAAAAGCACAGAACGAAGGTCACAGTTTAGGGCATTCACCAAATATTCGAATATCAATGTCACTATTCGATGTTGTTCACCAAAGTCGAATATTCGCTTATTTAAATTTTTGTATTGTTTTCTCTGTTTTTCGCAAAGGCGCGCGTGCAAGACACCAGTCATGTTAGCCATACCTTAGCTTTTTCTGAACTGACGCCACTGAAATGGACCCATTAGACAGCACTCTTGAGTTACATTGACACACTAGATTTTACAGTGTACAACTCGGGTGACAAACATGCAGCAGTATTTTGGATTCATGTCAATTTGTGTTTTCAGATATTTAACCACTTGAACCATTAATACTTAATAAACTTGACCTTTCACTCTGTACTTAGTCTGCTCTTTCTCCCCTACACCAAAGCTCTTTGCCAAAAATAGCCGATCTACAAGCTCACGAGGCGTTGTGAGCTTGTAGATCTGCTATGTTTCGCTAACGTTCTCCGAATATGGACGCTAGGGTTCAAGTGGTTAATATAAAAAAGGATAAAAAAGGTTTCTATCACACAAAGATTTGGAGGCCCCCCTGTAGTAACTCTGAGGACCCCCTAGGGGTCCAGGACCACCTGTTGAAGACCCATGCTCTTGTTAATCGGCGTCCTCCTCTCCGGTCCAGGTGCGTTTCTCGTCCCTGCTGGCGCTGATGGAGTTGACCGGTAAACTGAGAGAGAACTACAACGTCCTGCTTCCTGAGACCATCCCCTTCCTGGCCGAACTCATGGAGGGTGAGTAGTAGGGATGGGACGGCATGAAAATGTCATATCACGATTATTGTGACAAAATAAATCGCGATCTACGATATTATCACGATAATCAAAATCCATTATGGGGCGGAACATTTGCCCAAAAAATAGCAGATCTACAAGCTCACAACGCGTCACGCTGTGACACGTTGTGAGCTTGTAGATCGGCTATTTTCTTTTGGGCGAAGACATTTGATAGAGAGTGAAAAAAAGACTGTATCGAGTATGTATATTATAAGTACCTTTTACCAATTATAGAGGGTTTAAATTATGCCGGATATGCAGCTCGGCAAATACAAGGTGAATTGATCCCAGTGCATGACGGAGGACAATGTCACGATAAAATAAAATCTCTACAATATGATTATCGCAAGTGTTTTGTTTTATCACGATAAACGATAATATCGCGTATCGTCCCATCCCTAGTGAGTAGTACACTGGCTTTACTGAGACCACCCATCAGAATCACCCAGGACCCCAGCAGTTCAAAATGTTTAACCCCCTATCCAAGGATCATGTTAAAGGACAACTTTAGTTTTTTATAACAAGAGTTCATATTTTAGATTGTAATTAAAGAATATAAAAGATGAGTGTTAAAACTATCAATATCAACCTGTTCCTTGAAGGCTGCCCTGAACGTCACAGCGGAGCTAACAAGATGTTGGCGACTATGACATTTTGTGTGGATTACACACCTGCAGGGTACCAATTTGCTCACACAGAACGAGCATAATTTGCGTTTGGGGAACTTTAACTGTACACTATGGAATATACCATTATGCAGAAGGAAGACCAACCCAGCCTTCCATCAAATGATTGGTTTTGACAGTCTATATAAATACAAACCTTTTAGCTTGTGACCCAAAAGAAAGATTAGGCGTTTACCCAGGACCTAAACTAGTGAAAACAGCAGATCTACAAGCTCACGACACGTCGCTTCGCGCCACGTTGTGAGCTTGTAGATCAGATATTTTCACTACTTCTGACAACGTTTGTAATTTATGTAATTTCTCAGATTGTTCTTTGATTTCTTCATGAAATTGTGATGGGAAAAAGGGGGAAAAAAGTTTTTTGGAGCGGTGAAAGCGCTCCCAATAGACAGGTATGTCCTTGGGTATGTGGCTGGGTGGCTGGCTGGGTGGCTGGCTGGCCGTGTCCGTAGCCTGGCAATACCTTGAGTGGCCACACACAACACACTAGTTAAAGGAGGGGCGCTGTTTTGTGCAGGCCAGGCACACTCACCACTCACTCACAGGCACAGTTTACAGTTTAGGCATTTAGCAAGCTGCTCAGATTCACCGCTCCACTTCGAACCGAGGTTTGATTTTTTAATTCATGAAAGTTTTAGCTTTTTTGGGAATGTTTTTTTCTTTTGAAATAATAATTAAAAACAAAATGTAAGAAACCAAAAATGAAGGGACCCATAAAAATGTGTCTGCGACTCACAAATGGATCCCGACCCAGTGCTTGGGAAACGGTGATATAAAGGACCCGAGACTGGCAGGAGAGCTGGAAAACCTGAGCGAGATGGGATATGACTGTGTTTTTAAAATCTCTTAAATCATCTGTGTGTGTGTGTGTGTGTGTGTGTGTGTGTGTGTGTGTGTGTGTGTGTGTGTGTGTGTGTGTGTGTGTGTGTGTGTGTGTGTGTGTGTGTGTGTGTGTGTGTGTGTGTGTGTGTGTGTGTGTGTGTGTGTGTGTGTGTGTGTGTTTCAGATGAGTCTATGGAGGTGGAGCAGCAGGTGCAGAAAGTCCTACAGGAAATGGAGACTATTCTGGGAGAACCGATGCAGCAGTACTTCTAACATACAACGCGACGCAGGGACAACAGGGAACGCTGAAAAGCGGGGGAGACTTCTTTTTGAGCAGTGCTAGCGGCTTTGTGTGTACTGTATGTCCATGTGTTTATGTCCATACAAAATGGACAGGCCATCAAATCGCTATTGTCGGGTGGAAACCTTGTATGTCCAAAACCGTAGGTTTTGCATTTATCGTTTTAAGAATGATTTAAACTAGTGAAAACAGCCGATCTACAAGCACACAACGCCTGTGTGCTTGTGGATCTGCGAATTTTCACTAGTTTTGTGTGACAGTATTATACACCTTTGAAACGTGGAGATACTCTACCAGAAATACTTATTGAGTCAGGGTCTATCCTGTGACGTAATTTGGGTCTGTCATCATCATCGGCACCGCTCACTTCACACGGGTGCGATTTTGGTCAGACGTCTCGACGCTTGGTCAGGTGTTGTTTGCACGACGTGTCCCTGTATAGCAGCTCCCACCTGGGAGTGAGACTGTCTGGTCTCTCGCCACCATCCAGCAGACCAGATAGAACCAACTCCAGTTCCCTGGTTTACAGATTAACCGCATGTACGTCTGTGTGACACACACACACACACACACACACACACACACACACAGAGGACAGTTACCCTTTAGTTAGCTTTGTATTGATTATAGCACAACGTGCCTTTTTTGTGTGGGCGGCGAGGGTCACAGAGTAATGTTCAGCTAGAATTCAAACTCGTTCTGGGAGACGGGTTTGTCTCGTGGCAAGGGATGGGACGATATGAAAATGTCATTTCACGATTATTGTGACAAAAGAAATCGCGATTTACGATATTATCGCGATAATCAAAATCCATTATCCTGGGGTGGAACATTTCCCCAAAAAATAGCAGATATACAAGCTCACAAGCTTGTATATCTGCTATTTTTATGGCCACAGACATTTGATCGAGAATGAAAAAAACAATACTGTATCAAGTATGTATATTGCAATATCTTTTAGAGGGTTTAAGTGGTACCGGATTACAGCTCGGCAAATAAAAGGTGAATTGATCCCAGTGCATGACGGAGGACGATATCACGATAAATTAAATCTCCACGATACGATTATCGTGATTTTTATCACGATAAACGATAATATCGCTTATCGTCCCATCCCTAATCGTGGCAGTGACTGGCTCACTTCAATCATAAACCCATTCAAGACCGGAGATCGATTCTAAAAACGGGAAAAGGATTTTGTGCCAGGGACCCCTCATAACATTTGTGGTGTTAAACGTTTTTCAAGATCCTTCCACATTACTTAAAAATCTCCACAATTAAAAAAATGTATACTTTATATACAGTATCGCAGATCTACAAGCTCACAATGTGTCGCGATGTGACGCGCTGTGAGCTTATAGATCTGCTGTTTTTGGTGCACGTGATGCGGCGTGCAACCAATTAATAATGTCCAAAATGATCAGTAATTAATCACAGTTAGACCGTTAGTATATGTGACAGAGAGTGTCACAATTTTCAATAAGAAATGACTGTTACTGTATACAGTTCTATACATGATCATTGTTTTTGTGTGTTCAATATTTCTGTGTTCTATTTGACTGTCACGTGTGTCCTTGGCTCACACTCAGTCGCATGTTTGATACATTGCATTAAATGTAAAACATTGTAAAAAGACGTATTAATAAAATAATGAGGAGCTTTCTTTGAGCTTGTCTTGTTATTAAAATAATGATTTTACTTGTTTCTTTCTCAGATACATGCTTTCGTATCTCTTCTCGTCATCATGTTCTCATAATATGAGAATTATTGTGCTCTTAATCAGTGGTTCTCAAACATTTCTATGTCAAGGATCCCCAAATTGACATTTAGCGAAGTGACAATTGATTAATGACCTTGTTATTAATACCTAGGAAAATAAATATCACTATTTTCACGGCCTGAAAAGGTTGAGAACCACTTAGTTCCTGGTACATAGCCTATCTGTCAGGTCGAATCCATGGTAGGCCCATGCTGTTGTGTGGGATGGATTGATTGATTGAATACTGTTTTAGCAGTTCACATAGAATAGTAGGCCTACATGACAGTAAAGTCCAGATACTGTACAACAGGGGTCTTCAACAGGGGGTCCGGGACCCCTAGGGTGTCCTCAGTGTTACTTCAGGGGGTCCTCCAAATCTTTGTGTGATAGAAACATTTTTTCTCCTCTTTTATATTAACCACTTGAACCCTAGTGTCCATATTCTGAGAACTTTTAATAGCCAAAAATAGCCGATCTACAACGCCTAGCAGCTTGTTTTCGGCAAAGAGGTTTGGTGTAGAGGGGAAAAAGAGCAGACTAAGTACATAATGAAAGGTCAGGTTTATTAGGTAATGACGGCTCAAGTGGTTAAATATCTGAAAACACAAATTGACATGAATCCAAAATACACTGATTGTGCTGTCAAACGATGAAACTATATGGAATCTATGAAAAGGTTGTGGGGGTCCCTGCTTCATCTCTCAACTAAGGGGTCCTTGGCCTGAAAACGTTGAAGATCCCTGCTGTACAAGATCTACTAAAAGGATTTAAACCTCAAAAAAGTGCAATGGCTTGTTTGCATTGAGGTCCATTTGAACTCAATTCATGACCACATTAAATGACAGACAAATATATTACTAAAAAATAAAACAGAAATAAAAGAACACAACCTGCGGAACTGAAACCACATTCATTGTTGAAGCCGGATGGTCCCCAATTTAAAGGAGTAGTCTAGTTCACCCCCAACATGTTTTTCTATTGATTACTCATGCCATGGAGACTTGAGTTCAATAATATTGTTCCGTATTTGTCGCATTCCTAAGACAAAATAAATAAATAAAATAAAATCGTTATAGTAAATGTACCCCCATTGATTCCGGATGGGGACCCAAATGTGTTGTCCTGGATGGGAACCCAAATGCATGGCAATGGGGAAACCATCAGGGTAATTGACTATAATCAATTTTTTGACAAATGGAATGTGAAAAATATATATATTGAACTCAAGTCTCCATGGTGTGAATAGGCCTAATCAATAGGGGGGGAAAGTCCCTTTGGGGGTGAACTACTCCTTTAAGACATGCAGTCAACTCAATTTATAGGCTATCCTGCTACTCCGTGGTGTCAATAGATTATTCATTTGATGTCTTCATTAGATGTAGGCCTATATTGAATTAAAGTGGAGCTTCTTATTACGCACGGACGGAGAGAGAGAAGATGATGCTGTTGTCAGACTGTCATCTTAAAATTCACTGTGTGACTGTGGGCGGTGCCGACCCTCTTTCCCAGAGGCGTCAATTGGTATATGGCAGCTGCCATACCTTGGCTACGGGGGAAACAAATAAGATGTAGGCCTACTTCCTAAAATAAATTCATCATGCCTGTTGCTAAGGTATGGCTTGTGACTGGTAGTGTCGTGCAAGACACCGGTCATGTTGCTAATTAAGTCATCTATTGCTAAAATACCGTAGATGAACTTGAATTAATTCGGTTTTTTATACTGTTTTTATTTGGGGGTGCTTCTTAATGACTATGTTTTTTTAGGATTCATTTATATTTATTCATATTGGTTCATTCATTATAATATATTTATGGTAGATTCCTATTTGTGCACTGTTTGGTTTTATTCTTTTATGAATTATTGCTGTATCAACTGGGAGGAACCATAATTTCGTTTATTATTATTATTTTTTTCTAACGCTGCTGGCAGACAGAAAAATGAATGACAAATAAAGCAATCTTGAATCTTGCCATACCTTAGCTTTTGCTGAACTGACGCCACTGCTCTCTCCACCTGTCCCGTTGAACGTGAGCCATTCTCCCTATCCCTCTGCTCAGTAAATAAATAGCAGATCCACAAGCTCACAACGTTGTGAACTTGTAGATCATCACTATTTATTTCCCGCAGGCGACGCCAGACGCCAGCGTGCAACTAAGTAGCCTGCATCCAGGCTTTTCTCTCCTCTCTCTCTCTATCCCTAGTCGCTACTCCTCCTGTGCGTGTGACGGCGTGCGTGCGTGCACGTCCTCCTCCGTCGCCCTGCGGTCAGTCAGACAGACAGACAGACAGACAGACAGACAGACAGACAGACAGACAGACAGTCTGTCATCATGGTGTTCGGCAGCAGCGCCCAGAGGGGCTTACTGCGGTTCGCCTTCAGGACAATCTGTAAACGGAATAACCACCATCACCATCACCGGTCTGTCTCCGTCGGCATCGTGGGAGCGCCTTTCTCCAAGGGGCAAGTCAGTGCAGAGCCGGATAAATATAGGATGATGATTGAATAATTTATGAAGCATGGAAACTATATAAATGTGACAATCTCACTTTAAAAGGGACATCGACAACCTCGACACAGTCATTGGGCAGCACTTGTTTCATGTGACTTTCAATAACTAGGCTAATATCAGTGCCATAAATAGACTACTGTGTTGTTTATTTATTATTTGACCTATTTATATCATATTAGTAGTATTAGTATTATTTTGTTATTATTTTATTATCATTATTATTAATATGCAGGGACGTGCAGAGAATATTAGAGAGGCAGGGGCTGAAATTTCTAAAAGGGCCTTTTAGTGAAAATATCGAAAATAGCAGACCTCCAAGCTCGAGCTTGGAGGTCAGCTATTTTCGGTGCCACACTGAACTAAGCATAAATAATCAATTTATTTCACCAGAGTAAAAACTGCATTCATGGTCTGGAGAGGGCACTTTTTACAGATGGATAAAAGGGCAGGGGCTCAAGCCCCCTTTGCTATGTGCACGTTTATGTTAATATGTATTATTATTGTATTAATATATAGATATATTTTCATAATATAATTAGTAGTAGTAGTAGCCGTAGTATTACTATTATTATTCTACAGTAATGGTGTTGTACTGTATGTGCATGCTACAGCCCAGAGGTGGAGTGGAGAAGGGACCAGACCTGATCCGGGCAGCAGGCTTGGTGGACAGACTAGAGGCACTGGGTGAGTCTGCAGGAACCTTGTGTACCATAGAATCCTGCAAGGTGTGTGTGTGTGTGTGTGTGTGTGTGTGTGTGTGTGTGTGTGTGTGTGTGTGTGTGTGTGTGTGTGCATGTGTGTGCGTGTGTGTGTGTGTGTGTGTGTGTGTGTGTGTGTGTGTGTGCGTGTGTGTGTGTGTGTGTGTGTGTGTGTGTGTGTGTGTGTGTGACTGTGTGTGTGACTGTGTGTGTGTGTGTGTGTGTGTGTGTGTGTGTGTGTGTGTGTGTGTGTGTGTGTGTGTGTGCGCGCGTGTGCGTGTGCGCGTGCGCGTGCATTTGTGCGTGTGTGTATGTGTGTGTCAGGGGTCCTTAAGTATTGATAATATCTCTGCTATCGGGCCGAAACCTCCTCCAAAATGTAAATTTTCGGGAAAATGAGCTCAAGTGGAGTTAGGAGGTTTTGACCGAATGTCTTTTTACTACTTTTCATTGGTTCAATATTATTTTAACCAACACAGACGTAAAGGGTGTTCAATAGCACATACGTATTTATGAAAAAAGAGAGGGCCAATCGGGTGGAGTTAGCTGGTTTGGCAGAAAGTGTGGAGTTAGGAGGTTTTGTCCCAAGCACTTTTTACTACTTTCCATTGGTTCAATATTATTTTAACCAACACTCAGATGTAAAGGGTGTTCAATAGCCCTGATTTATGCAAAAAAAAAAATCAAAAACTAGAAGCAGTGCTCTTCCGAGCACAGGTCTCCACCAGGCCAGGCGTCCTGGTGGTGCTACTGCATAATAGGCCAATGTAAAAAGGGTGGCATATGTTCTTCACCTTAGACCTTTCATGGCAATCGGACACTGCATGCATGATTTGAGACATTGTGTTCCAAAAATGTGTTTTGTTAATGTCTACCTGCTGGTGGCGCTATAACAGGCCAATGTGAAAAGGGTAGCATTTGTTCCATGACATAGTGGGAATATGTGTGGCAAATTTTACGGTAATCGCAAGCTGCGTTGATGATTTGAGACATTTTGTTCAAAAACTGAGCAATCCTGCAAACTTTGGAAGCTAATATTAGCCAATCAGGATGGAATATTAAATATCAGACGGATCAGACTTGATCACATGACTATAGAGATACTGTGTACTGATTTGTGTTATTTTTAGAGAAAATCTGCAGGGCAAAGGTTTATCCTTGGCCTCTAGGGAGTGCGTGTACAAAGTCTGAAACTGATCGGTGGAGTTATAGGTAAAACTACAAATGGGCCTGTTATAGCGCCACCATGAGGCTGATTTAAAAATAAATAAGTGGCATTTCTTCCTCGGCCTAGTGGGAACGTGTGTGTGCGATTTCATGATAATTGCACTTTGCATTTGTGATTTGAGGCATTATGTTCAAAACGGCTCAATCCTACAAACTTTGGAAGCCGATTTGTAGGATTTTTGGACAAAATCTGTAAGAGTAGTGTACAGAAATGTGCTTTGCAAACATCGGCCACTAGGTGGCGCTAGAACAGGCCCATTTGAAAAATGTAGGGCAGAGGTTCTGAATTGGCATCCAGGGAGTGTGTGTGCCCAACAGCGCCTGAGATTAGGTGGTAACAAACTGCGGGGACGCACGCACGGACGGACGGACACACGGACGCACGCACAGACGGACGGACGGACGGACGGACGGACGGACGAACAAGGGGAAAACATACTCTCCCCCATGCCTTCGGCTGGTGGAGACAAAGAAGTTAAGAGGTTTTGGCCAGACAGTGACGAATAGGAAGTCTAGGTAACAAATGGACCGTTACAGGTCTGTAACTAAATGAACACAGAGGACTTTAATTGGGGTCCTCCCAGAGATGGGGGTCCGTAGACTAACGCAGTGGTTCTCAACCTGTGAGTCGGGACCCTCAAGGGGTCCCCACATGATTTGTGGGGGGTCCCCAGATGACAGTGAAGTGACAATTTAAGTACTTACTGTTTTTTTTTGCCTCTTAAGAAAAAGGCAAAAGGTTTGAAAAAACAGTTCAATTATGATTATGATTATTTGTAGGGGTCACAGCCTGAAAAGGTTGAGAACCACTGGTCTAATGCATAGTCGTCATAGAAACATAAACTTAAAGGAGTAGTTCACCCCCAAAATGACTTTTTTTCTATTGATTACTCACGCCATGGAGACTTGAATTATAGTTATAGTAAACTTACCCTGACAGTTTTCCCATCCAGTGCCATACATTTGGGTCCCCATCCGGAATCAATGGGGGTAAATTTAGAATTTACTATACTCACATTTTTGTCTTAGGAATGCTTCAAACACAAAAAATATTATTGAACTCAAGTCTCCATGGCATGAGCAATCAATTTTGGGGGTGAATTTTGGGGGCCTTTAAGGCCTAATAGTAGCTCTCAAATATTCTCCTGTAGTTGGAGGCCTTAGGGATATTTCGTGCTAATCAGTCTAAAAGCGCCAAATCTTGCACAGATGTAGCCCATGGCATGCTCTAATGATTAGCTAGGGCGCCCGAGTCGCCACAGCGGCCAAATGAAGTTGGGCTCCCATCGACTTTCTATACATCGACTTTCAGGGTATTTAAGTAGGATGTGAGGGGTAACTAGGTGATTGTCATGATGCTGAATCCATTACAAGCATTTGTTTTGCACAAAAAAACATTCCTTGGGCTACAAATGGCCCCAGAAAACCCCCACAAAACGACTCGGGCGCCCTAGCTAAATCATTAGAGCATGCCCTGGGCTACATCTGTGCAAAATGTGGTGCTTTTAGACTGATTAGCACAAAATTACCATTCTATCTCTCTAAGGCCTCCGACTACTGCATGAAAGCAGATAACGTTGTTGTTAAATTAGATTTAGCACAACTGTGGTGGTGGAGCGAGAACAATGGACAGAGACTTCTACCTGGTGAAATAGTAGTGAAATTAATCTGTTCCACAAATGTGTTGGGGACCCCCTGGCTGAAATCCCCTTAAGGACCCCGGGGTGTCCCCTGACCCCACTTTGAGAACAATATACTATTGTACCTTCTTTCATGGCTGTGTTCAAAGTCTTAAACCAGTAAGACTCCCTAATCGGAAGATAAGCGACCGCCAGGTCGGAGGTCGCATACAAAAACGTTAGAAGGCAATGGTAACCAATCAGGAGGGAATATGGGAAATGGGACAGATCCATGTTGATGACTTGACTTTAGAGATACTGCGTACCGCTTTGTGTGATTTTAGGCCAAAATCTGTAGGAGCAGTGTCCAAAAATGTGTTTTGCAAGAATCGGCCTCATGGTGGCGCTAGAAGAGGGCCATGTGAGAAATGCAAAGTTTGGCATGGATAGGGGCAACGGTGGCGGAGATATGAGTAGGGCAAAAGTGTGACGTGAGTGACGTGTGACGGACAGACTAATGTCTGGTTTTAAATGACAAATTACATTAATAATACACTTTATTTGTATAGCACCTTAAAAAAAAATGCAGAAATGCAGCTTTACAGAGTAGAAATAAAGCACAAGTGCTTAACAGAAAAAGTACACATGATTAACAATAAAGCAGAAAAAGAAAAGTAAAAACATAAACCACATTAAAAACATTTAAAACATCAATAAGGACATAAAAGCATATAGGCCTATGTTATTAATAAAAAAGAGGTTTATTGTAATAAGTATAGGCCTACCCAGATGCAAAATGACGGATAGAATCAATCTTCAAAAAATTAAGTTAAGGTCCAAAACATTTTCAGTTTGGGGTTGGTCCATGTGTAACGGAGATGATCCGAATCTCCCCACCCGGCCTCGAACCCGGGTCTCTCGCGTGAAAGTCCAATATCAAAGGGATATCCCTATGGAATGAGGGCAGATACTAGACTTTTGAGGCTTCAGGCTGGGGCTGCGACTCTCTCCGCCACACATGGGCTAAATTCATATCTATTTTGGGGGTCCTTGACATGAAAGTGTTTGAGAGCACAGTGGTGTGTAGTAGCAGCTTGGCCTCATCAGACAAGGCTTCAGTAATACTCATATCAGTAGGCCTACTTGATAACAGTGTAGCACACACATACATGATTGGCATTGACAAGGACATAAGTAGGATTAGATTTTGTTTAGTGTGCCGTGTGTGTGTGTGTGTGTGTGTGTGTGTGTGTGTGTGTGTGTGTGTGTGTGTGTGTGTGTGTGTGTGTGTGTGTGTGTGTGTGTGTGTGTGTGTGTGTGTGTGTGTGTGTACTGTATAACCAGGGACGTGCAGGGGCTGAAATTTCCAAAAGGACATTTTGGTGAAAATCTCGAAATTAGCAGACCTCCAAGCTCACAACGTGTTGCGCTGCGACGTGTTGTGAGCTTGGAGGTCGGCTATTTTCGGTGCGTAATACAACACTGAACTAAGCATAATCAAGTGAATACTGGAGACGTGGCATGGATTTCTACACAGAAAGGGCAATTCTATCAACATAAGATGCTGCGTTCAAGTTCAGGAGAGTTTGGACAAGGCAATTCTCTTGAATGCTGCCTTCAGGTATGGCATATGGAAAGAGGGCATTTGCATTTCTTTCACCATAGTAAAAACTGCATTCATGGTCGGAGAGAGGGCACTTTTTACAGACGGATAAAGGGGCAGGGGCTCAAGACATGCTGTGTCTGAAGCATGGTAAACAGTGTGCGTGCGCGTGTGTCGGTCTGTCATGCTGTTGGGCACGCATTGTGTTGTTATAAATGGCACACAACAAGGAGGGGGTGATCTGATAGGTCCAACTCATCTGACCTTGGCACACACCCCCTTGGAGAGCCATGAAGCCACGCCTCCTCTCTCTCTCTCTCTCTCTCTCTCTCTCTCTCTCTCTCTCTCTCTCTCTCTCTCTCTCTCTCTCTCTCGTGCCCCATGCCAGGATTAGGAAGGACAGGACACCAGGTTACAGTCAGTGGTGTAAAGTAACTAAAGTACATTTACTTACAGTACTGTACTCAAGCACAATATTTGTACTTTTACCTGAGTATTTCTGCTCTGCTGCATCTCGCATCCAAACCTTGTAGTTTTACTCCATTACACATGTATTTGTAGATTCAGCCATATATACATTTCAGCCAATGAAAATCGCCGATCTACAAGCTCACAATGCATCGCAACGTATTTTGAGCTTGTAGATCTTGTAGATCCGCTTGTAGATCTGCTATATTGTAGATCTGCTATATTCAAAAGATTTTTTGCACATTTTAAAACGTTATGTTATGTGTTATAAGTACATTTTCAAACCGACACTTTTGTACTTTTTTTTACTGAAGTACGTTTTGAATTCTGGATTTCTTTTGCTTGTAACAGAGTTAATTCAATATTGCAGTATTGATACTTTTACTTTAGTAAAAAGTTGTAGTAGTTTTTCCACGACAGGTTGAAGTCTGCCGGCCTCATGTTCAAGTTCAAGTGTTTCCACATACTGTGCATGCCACACACAGGACCACGCAGTGCAGGCACGTGCACACATAGACATCAAAGGGGGCTTGAGCCAGTGTTGATTTCGTCGACTAAACTGGACGAAAAATGTTTTTTTCACTGACGAAAACGAAATAAAAACTAAGCTGTGATGACTAAAACTAAGACTAAATATATTGACAATTTCGTCAACAAAATAAAAACGAGACTAAAACGTTAGGGAGGGACTAGTGGAGAAGAGAGTAATTTTATGTTTGGTTGCTCTCAGGTGTTGCGTGCTGAAAATAGCCGATCTACAAGCTCACAACGCGTCGCAGCTTGTAGATCGGCTATTTTCAGCACGCAATCAAGTGTAAAATCAGTCATTACGATGCCATCAAGGCCTGTCAAAATACATTTTAGTTGACTAAATCAACTGTAGATTTAGTCGCCATAAAATCTTATGATATTTAGTCGACTAAAATTAGACTAAAACGAATACTTTTCAGGTGACTAAATTATTATGACTAAAACTAAATGGCATTTTATTCAAAAGACTATGACTAAAACTAAATCAAAATTTGCTGTCAAAAACAACATTGGCTTGAGCACCTGCCCTTTTACCCGTCTGTAAAAAGTGCCCTCTCCAGACCATGAATGCAGTTTTCATTATGGTGAAAGAAATGCAATAAGCCCTCTTTCCATGCCATACCTGACGGTAGCATTCAAGAGAATTGCCTTGTCCAAACTCTCCTGAACTTGAATGCAGCATCTTATGTTGAAAGAATTGCCCTTACTGTGTGGAAATCCATGCCGTTACGCCACATCTACTGTATTGACTTGATTATGCTTACTTTAGTGTGGTATCAAACATCGAAAATAGCCGACCTCCAAGCTCACAACGCGTCGTAGCGCGACGCGCTGTGAGCTTGGAGGTCTGGCATTTTCGATATTTTCACCAAAAGGCCATTTTAGAACTGTTCAGGGTGTTCATAAAAGCCTGATTAGACGATAGAATTACCAAAAGTTTTGTTTTGAAAGTGGAATATCCTTTTAAACATTTTATTTTTTAAATTGCAGTCGCACCACTACGTGGTGTGAGCTTATAGATGTTCTATTTTCAAACAACTTATCTATAGAGGGTTAACGTGTTTGAACTGATTGTGATGCTATGCAACACATTTTCCAACTAATCCTACAAGGATCCTGTGAGCAACAGCATGTGTGTGGGCGCGCATGTAGTGAGTGCGGAACACGGTAACACATGGACACAGGTTCATAAGTCATTTATTTCTTCAGGTCAGGCAAATGTTTGCTTTTTGTGTTTGTTTAAAAATGGCAAAAGGGAGAGAATTTCCACACGGTTGTCATGAGCTGATGTTATGTAACCCTACTGTATGACAGGAAGATCTTGTCCCCAGGGAGGGTCCCAAAATCTGTTAGCCTCAACATCACTTTAACCCTGTCTAAAGCAGGCCAAGGACCCCTTAGTCGAGAGAGAGATGAAGCAGGGACCCCCACAACCCTTAGATACCATATAGTTTCATTGTTTGACAGCAGAATCATCAGTGTATTTTGGGTTCATGTCAATTTGTGTTTCCAGATATTTAACCACTAGAACTGTCAATAATTAATGAACTTGACCTTTCACTCTGTAATTGGTCTGCTCTTTTCCCCCTCTACACCAAACCTCTTTGCCAAACATAGCCAAGTGAGCTTGTAGATCTGCTATTTTTGGCTAAAGTTCTCAAAATATGGACGCTAGGGTTCAAGTGGTTAATATAGAAATGGAGAAAAAAAAAGCTTCTATCACACAAAGATTTGGAGGATCCCTGTAATAACTCTGAGGACCCCCTGTTGAAGACCCCTTGTCTAAAATATAAACTTTCGTCTCTTCAAGAATAGCCGAAGCTCACAATGGATCGCCATGCGAGCAGTGCTTGACATGAAAAAAAAAAAAAAAAAAAAAAAACATAATTTGAGTACCACTGCTCTATGTGCCAGTTTGTCTCAGCCAGTTACCCAACTATGTCCGGGTAGCTCAGTCGGTAGAGTTCTTGGCTTGGGACCACAAGGTTATGGGTACGATCCTGGGCACCTCCAACTTTGCGCATGAGTAGCCCAACTTGGGTGCCCGACTTAAGTCAAATCCAAGATTTAAGTTCCGATCTATTGTAAGTTAAAGGAGTAGTTCACCCGCCGAAAGATGTGTTTCCTATTGATTACTCATGCCATGGAGACTTGATTTCAATAATATTTTTTGTTTTTTTGTTGCATTCCTAAGACAAAAAAATAAAATAAAATAAAAAAGTACCCTGACGCTTTTCCCATCCACTGCCATTCATTCAGGTCCCCATCCGGAATCAATGGGGGTACATTTACTATAATCACATTTTTGTCTTAGGAATGCGACGTGAGTAATCAATAGAAAAAAATCATTTCGGGGGTGAACTACTCCTTTAAGGTCCATTTTGTTCCATTTGTAAATTCTCAGAGTTACAGACCCGCACGGGTCCATGTGGTTTGAATACATGTTATTTTGGGGGTCCATTGACATGACAAAGTTTGAGAACCACTGATTTAGAAGAAGGATTTAGAATCGGGTCAAAAATATTCAAAGATTTCACGTGAGCTTGTATATCTGCTATTTTCAATAGTTAAAGCAGGGGTCAACAGGGGTTCCGGGACCCCCTCGCTCTGCAAGCCATTGTGAGCTTTTTTCAGCAGAGGTTTGGTGTAGAGGGGAAAAAGAGCAGACTAAGTACAGTTGAAAGGTCAACTTTATTAAGTATTGACGGTTCAATACATGAATCCAAAATACACTGACAATTTGGACAATTGTGCTGTCAAACAATGAAACTATATGGAATCTATGATAAGGTTGTGGGGTCCCTGCTTTGTCTCTCTCTCAACTGAAAAGGTTGAAGACCCCCGAGTTAAAGAATACAATAACGGTTATAATGCGTAGCTGGAAGGTTGAAGGCACCATTTCACTGTTTCAGTTGTTACGGTTTTATTCTTCAACCCAGGTTGTACAGTGAGAGACTATGGGAACGTGGCGTTTGACGAGCCGCCCAGTGACGAACCTGTGGGCCGGGTGCAGAGACCCAGGGCCGTGGGCAGTGCCAACCAGAGGCTGGCAGAGGCCGTCCACAATGTGAAGAGAGACGGGCACACGTCTGTGATGCTGGGCGGAGACCACAGGTTTGTGTGTGGCCCTTGTGTGGCGCATGTGCGTGCGTACGTGAGAAGATAGATAGATAGATAGATAGATAGATAGATAGATAGATAGATAGATAGATAGATAGATAGATAGATAGATAGATAGATAGATAGATAGATAGATAGATAGATAGATAGATAGATAGATAGATACCTTTATACCTTTATTATCCCACAGGGGAAATTCAGTTGCCCAGAGGCAGCACAGCAGTTAAAGTTTACAAGTTACAACGGTAAGAAAAAGAAAGAGTACTGTTGTGTACAGTAAAAAAAAAGAAAAAGCAAGGCACAATAAAAGAAGAATATAAACATAAAGTGTCGAAAAAGCTGTCACAAAAAGAAGAATACATACATAAAGTGACCAAGAAACATTCCACGCTCCTAAGTGACACGTCACACACAAAAAAGCAATACACAAAGCACAACTTAACAAAGAAGTGCCAAACAAAAGTGTACAAAGAGTCAATGCTAGTCAGCGCAACACAAGTATCTCACCGCCATGTCAACACAGCAATAGTACTCAATTCAACCAACACAACCCAATAGTGCAGGGCCAAAACAATAAGTGACCATAGTCAAATAATTGCAAATAGTGCAAATAAATCAAGAATAAAAAACAACACAAAAGCAAGAAAGGGTGCCACAGCAAGACGCCACAAGCAACCCTCTCTGGGAAAGAACTTAGAGGTCAGAGTCAGTACAACTTTTGTTCCAGTAGTGTAAGGTAACAGTTGTCCTGGGTTGTCCTAGGTTATCCTATTTGGCCTTGGCAAGCAAAGAGAAGTGTGTACTTGCACTGTATGCAGAAATAGACGTTTTGTGGACAAAAAAAGACAATTTCCCTGGTCCTCTCAAAAGAAAAACTGTTTTTTTAGAGCTTACAATTAGGAAAAAAAATCAGGTTTATTATGTGTTTTGGCCCATGACTTCCATCCATGTCATAACATACACAGTTTACTATCGTCACTGTCAGGTGGAAGCCCTGTATGTCCAAAACGGTTACTTTTCAGCAAATGGGAAAAAATAATCTGTGTTCCACAAGATCAGGGACGTGCAGAGAATGTTAGAGAGGCAGGGGCTGACATTTTTAAAAGGGCCTTTTGGTGAAAATATAGAAAATAGCAGACCTCCAAGCCCACAACGTGTTGCAGTGCGACACGTTGTGAGCTTGTAGATACTGTAGATACTGTATCTTAGGTGGAACATTTTACATGTAAACGTAATATGACATAAATGTAATGTGCTATAAAGTGACAATGTAATTCAGAGGGTGCCTGTGGACAAAATAGTTATTTACATGGGATGCCCTGAGCCAATTCAATGGTTTGAGAGCCACTGTGTCATGGTGTCTATAGCCTGGCGATAGGGTCCATCCATGGTCACGCCACAGCCGTCCAGAAGGATCTGAGTGTGGTTTGGGTGGACGCCCACGCAGACATCAACACGCCTCTGACCTCGCCGACGGGCAACGTCCACGGACAGCCCATGTCCTACCTCATCCACGAGCTCCGCTCAAAGGTAACGCAAGGCTGCGTCTGTGTTCACATCACGTCTGTAACGTCGTTCCTTTTTAGGCAGTGGTTCTCAACCTGTGGGTCGGGACCCCCATGGGTGTCGCCAAATCATTTTGGGGGGTCCCCAGATGATTTGCTTAATGTGCAACACTGTTTTCTCACTCAACAGTAAACAAAGCAACATAAACTTTAAGTGTATTCTAAAGTGACAATTTAAGGACTTTTGTACTACCTCTGAATTGACAAATTATCAAATATTAGAGGCAGAAATTGTGAAAATAGCCAATCTACATGCTCACAACGCCTCACGATCGGCTATTTTCACAATAAAACCGTGATATACAAAATGTAATGCCTCAACTCTTAGTGCTTGTCAGGGTGGGGGGGTGCCCAGTTCAAATATGATTATTTTGGGGGTCACGGCCCGAAAAGGTTGAGAAGGCAGTGGTTTTCAACCCTATTCATATCAAGGTCCATTATTAATTCTGCATTTGAGCCATGGACCACCATTTGATGACATTTAGCCTCTCAGACCCCAAACTTAGAATATTTTGCTATGGTTTTGTTATTGTTGGATAGGAAGTCCATCCATGTTGTATTGATGTTGGTACCATAGGAGAGACTGGCAAACGTTGATCAAAATATCAATTATTCTATGTTCTCTAATTGCATAGACTTCATGTAAATTAAGTAATGCAGATGTTTAACATTAATTTAACTCTTGAGAGTGTAAAATTAAACCAAATGTACCAGTAAGGGTCCATTTGGTTTCATTTTATACTCTGAAGAGTTAAAGATCTATAAGGGTCCATTTGGTTACCAACTTTCCATCATTTCGTTACACTCAGTCTGCCAGTCTGAACATACTGTAGTGCAGGGGTCTTCAATGTTTTCAGGCCAAGGACCCCTTAGTTGAAGCAGGGACCCCCACATTCTGTTCATAGATTCCATATAGTTTAATTGTTTGACAGCACAATCATCAGTGTATTTTGGATTCATGTCAATTTGTGTTTTCAGATATTTAACCACTTGACTTTTCACTCTGTACTTAGTCAGCTCTTTTTCCCCTCTCACAACGCCTCGCGCTGCGAGGCATTGTGAGCTTGTAGATCGGCTATTTTTGGCTAAAGTTCTCAGAATATGGATGCTAGGGTTCAAGTGGTTAATATAAAAAAGGAGATTTTTCTTTTCTTTCAATCAAAGATTTGGAGGACCCCCTGTAGTAACTCTGGGGACCCCCTAGGGGTCGCGGACCCCCTGTTGAAGACCCCTGCTGTAGTATGATCAGACTGGTCTTTTCTTTTTTTTGCCTATCCAAAGTGGAATCATAAAAAACAAACAAAGCAAAAATTATCTGATTTGATTATTGATTGATGATCTTAATAGGCTGTTTGAAATGCGATTCAAATCTGATTTCTAGAGACGTGTCACACCATAGACTGTAAAAAAATATGGACAGTGGAAAGACAAAATGAAGCGCAAATGAAGCTTTTTTGGCCGTTGTGATGGCCATCATTGTTTTAAAGGTACCCAAGGAATGCTATTGGCTGCCAACGGTCACATGCAATCGCAGGGATACATGGGACACTGCCTTGAGCTTGCCAAAAATAAAGCACACAAAGAAGAATCATCACGAGCCTATGATCACAAGCCCCTCCTACAGCATACCCTGCTTTAACATCAAATATAACATAAATTGGACCATATTTTCACTAAACGCAAATCATGGTGATTGAAACGAGGCTTTAAACTAGGGACAGGAACCATAAAGTATTCATGAGAATGTTTATTAAGGTAAGAAAATTAAATGTAAAAGTTTGGGGGAAATGAATAGAATCCTATGGAGAACATTTTGCTTCTGGTGCCAGAACAGCGCAACTAGCGGCCAATCATAGGAACTTTCAGTTCTGTGTTTGCTTCATTTTAAATCGGGACAACTACTCCCCTGATTACCACTCGCAGATAATAGTGTTGACAGCCAGTCCTACAGTATAAAGATCATGTTTGATAAACAAATCCGATTTGCCTGCAAAAGTCTGAAGTCTGTTTTTTTTCCTTCTCTGCGTCACCAGATTCCTCCATTGCCAAACTTCTCGTGGATCAAACCCTGTGTGTCTGCCAGAGATCTGGTGTACATCGGCCTGAGGGACGTGGACCCAGAGGAACAGTAGGAGACTTTAACGCACATTTTCACAAAATGTCTTCTAAATCAGTGGTTCTCAATTAGCTTAATGTACAACATTGTTTTCTCACTCAACAGTAAACAAACCAACATAAAGTTTAAGTGTGTAGACCAGGGGTGGGCAACTTTGATGATGGCGAGGGCCACTATATTTCCACCTTCACTCCGCCACATTGCATATTGCGAACGTCCTACTTTGTCATTCTAGTAGTATCTCATAGCAAAAATAGCCGATCTACAAGCTCAAAACGCATCGCAGCGCGACGCGTTTTGAGCTTGTAGATCTGCTATTTTTGCTTCTTTTGAATTGGAATCCTGAATTATTTTTTTGTTATTTTTAATTGTAATCCTGAAATGTAACATTTTGATTTAATTTCAAACGCATTTAGTTATATACTCATGAACCTAAATACGAAAACAATGGACATAAAAAAATACATTTTATTACTACTATACTAGTCATTAAGCTACTAATATAGACTGATGGAATTAAAGTAGATCATGGTTGTAATTGTAACAGCTGAAATCAATAATATATCAGTATTCCGATATTAACCTATGGGCCGCATTAAGTGAAGGTGGGGGCCGCATGTGGCCCCCGGGCCGCCAGTTGCCCATGTATGGTGTAGACGGTTTTTGCACATTTCTAAAGTGACAATTTAAGGACTTTTCAATGCATACAAATTATACATTAGCCAATTTGTCAAATATTAGAGGCAGAAATTGTGAAAATAGCAGATCTACATGCTCACAACGCCTTGCAACGCGAGGCGTTGTGAGCATGTAGATCTGCTATTTTCACAATATAAGCATGTTATACAAAATAATGCCTCAACTCTTAGTGCTCCTCAGGGTGGGGGGTCCCCAGTTAAAATATGATTATTTTGGGGGTCATGGCCTGAAAAGGTTGAGAATCACTGTTCTAAATCCCAACAGTTTTTGGAAACACTTTTGTTGCTATAATATCGGTGCTATAATAACCTTTTCATGTCAAGGACCCCCCAAACTATATGTATTTGGCCGCGGACCCCCCACCCATCTCAAAATATTATGTATGAGGGACCCCCCCGAAGTAAAGATTTGAGTCAAAATGTCTGCTTATAGTGCGGCATTCGGTGAGCATGTATATGGTATAATGGTTAAAGTGGTTAAAATATAGCTAAAACCTAAAATGACACCAATGCTTTCCCGGTCTTAATGGGTTAATATCGTCCCTGTTGGATGTCCAAAACTGTTATTTTTTTCATTATTCAGATTTAAAAACGGCAGTAGCAGATTTCGAGCTACTTTTCTTTATTTCATGTAGTATGATCAAGTAGGGCATTCATTTTACAAAAAAACACACAGAGTTAAATATGGAGATAAGAGGGTTCTACCCCGACTGCAACGTTATGTTTATTTATGTCATAGCTACTGTGATGACAGGGTATTGCAATCACTCCGTATCTGTCCGTCTCTGAACAACATAACAGTGCAAACAGCAATCTGGGGCAATCTGGGGACCCATCGTCAAAAAGGGACAAACAGTGCCCTCTGCTGTATTTTCAGCTTGAGAGAACAGAGCTTGCTATATGAGCTTGTATATCTGCTATTATAATGGTTATAGTTCAAATCTAACATGTCACGGATGATTTCCCATTTTTATTGGGTTAATAATACATTTTGTTCTCTGTTGATAGAGGCAGCTAGCTGGCAGACAGCAGAAAATGGAAAGTTTTTTAGTTGATCAGGGGTGTCAAACCAAATTCTGGGCCCTGTGTACAAGGATTCACTCGCATTTTGTGCTTTAACTATTGAACAATAGCAGATATACAGGCTCACAGTGCAGCACTGAGTGCCGCACTGCGAGCTTGTAGATCTGCTATTTTTGAAAAATCTTTGAATATTTCAAATCCTTCTAAGGTTTTTTGAAAAAGATTTTTTTTTCTATGTCAGTGGTGCTCAAACCTTTTCATGTGAAGGACCCCCAAAATGATATGTATTTGGCCACGGACCCCCATCTCAAAATATTTAGTTCCAGGGACCCCCCAGAAGCAAAATTTGAGTTACAAACGTTCGCTTAAAAAATACATATATTCAAAGATTTGCGCACATTTTCACAACTTTTCAAAAATAGCAGGTCTACAGCGCACCGAGTGCCGCGCTGCAAGCTTGTATATCTGCTATTTTTCAATAGCTAAAGTATCAAATAATTAATGCCCCTCCACCTTGGGCCCTAGAAACTCAGTCCCACTTTCCCTCCCCTTGTGACGCCCCTGCAGTTGATTGAAGTGATAACAGGCTCTCTCTCTCTCTCTCTCTCTCTCTCTCTCTCTCAGTTACATCTTGAAGCTCCTGGGCATCAAGGTGTTCAGTATGACGGAGGTGGACCGGCTGGGCATCCACAGGGTGATGGAGGAGACCTGTGACTACCTCTCCTCAACGTCAGTGCTGTGAAGTAGATTTGTTTAAAGTGGAAAACCACCCATTTTCAATATTGAACTATGTCATTAATATACCTTAGAGCAGGGGTCTTCAACAGGGGGTCCGGGACCCCTAGGGGGTCCTCAGAGTTACTACAGGGGGTCCTCCAAATCTTTGTGTGATCTTTTTTACCACCTTGAATTCTAGTTTCCATATTCTGAGAACTTTAGCCAAAAATAGCAGATCTACAAGCTTGTAGATCAGCTATTTTCGGCAAAGACGTTTGCCATAGAGGGGAAAAAGAGCAGACTAAGTACAGGGTGAAAGGTCAAGTTAATTAAGTATTGACGGTTCAAGTGGTTAAATACGTATCTGAAAACACAAATTGACATGAATCCAAACTACAATGAGAATGCAGCGTTTTTTGCAGAAATCCTCTACTGGCAAAAAACGCTCCATTCTCATTGAAATGCATTGGCGGATTCCACTCTAGGTATTTTGGTGTGAGGGCACCCTAACAGAGTTGTTTCTACATTTCAGTATTGATAAGTTTAATTGAGTAAAACATTTGAGTACTTTTTCCACCATGACAATGACTACATGTGTCAGTGGAATGAGGCAAGAGCTGTGTCAGTACTTTGTAATTGTAAGCACAAGGTTTGCAGTTCAAGACTCCCCATCCTCATCCTCACATTTCCACCCTCCATAAAAAAATTACAATGTTGTTTCGTTCTCACTTACGTTCAGGGACGTTCTAGGTAGGTTCAATACTCAAAAACAACTCAATGAGCAACTAAAATGACCATGAAATTGAACTAAAAAACAGCTGTCATCAAACTAATAATAGTTCACACCACAGCTCTACATCACATCACATCACACGGTTAAAGCCTTTTCATTTTGCCCATTCTCGGTCTGCAGAGTGAAAAAACCCATCCATCTAAGCTACGACATCGACGCAATTGACCCCACGGTGACCCCAGCGACCGGGACCCCCGTGGTGGGGGGGCTCACCTACAGGGAGGGGCTGTACGTCACAGAGCACCTCTGTCAGACAGGTAGGACCAAACACCATTGCCGTTCAGCATAACTTCATATTAGAGTTGGATGCTGCAGGGCAGACCTATTACTTCCTCCTAGATCAATGGTCATCATTTGACCTACACCCGGAGAAAAAACTACATAATGTAAACAGTGTGACAAGAGTTTTAGTCAGTTAGGACACCTGAAGACACACCAGCACGTCCATACTCGAGGAAAACCTTTCCACTGTACACAATGTGAGAAGAGATTCAGTGGGTTAGGTTCTCTACACATACACCAGCATATCCACACAGGAGAAAAACCTTTCCACTGTACACAATGTGAGAAGAGATTCAGTGGGTTAGGTTCTCTACACATACACCAGCATATCCACACAGGAGAAAAACCTTTCCACTGTACACAATGTGACAAGAGTTTCAGTCAATTAGGTGACCTGAAGAGACATCATCGTGTCCACACTGGTGTACAATTTCCATTGAACACAAGTGTGTGTTTCAGTGAGTTAGGCCTTCTGAAGAGACACATACCAGCGAATATACACACTGGAGAAAAACCTTACCTCTGTAAAGAGTGTAACAAGAGTTTCATTGATCCACACCAGAGAAAAACCCTACCTCTGTCAACAGTGCAACAAGAGTTTCGGTCAGCTAGGTAGTCTGAGGGGATATCAGCAACTTCACAGTTAAGAAATTCATTTGAAATTAAAACAGGAGAGAAAACCAACAATGTGACAGTTACACTCTTTTAGATAGTATGAATTAACCACACCTGATCAATATGTCGCAGCTTGTCTCCATCTGTCTGTGTCAGTACACATTTTTACAGTCTATGGGTTGGTTCCCTTGTCACAGTCTGTGACATCACAGGTGGTATCACAGGTGACATCACCTATGTAAAAGTCCGCGCTGTGAGCTTGTAGATCTGCTATTTTTCACTGGTTAAAGCATTCAATAATTCTAGGCCCTAAATGGGTTAAAATGTGACATTCTCTCTGAATGGACCTCAGGTCTCCTGTCAGCCGTGGACCTGGTGGAGGTGAACCCGGACCGGGGGAGGACAGAAGCAGAGGTCCAGTCCACCGTGAGCACGGCGCTGGACGTGGTGCTGGGCTGCTTCGGACGCCTCCGCGAGGGGAACCACCCAGAGGACTACTGCATGCCCGAGCCTTGACCTCAGTCCACTGGGGGACCCCTGCTGGAGTGCACTAACACAGCGATTCTCAAGAATATATATATTTTTATTTCAAGGACTCCAAGTTTGATATGCATTCGGCCACGGACCTCCATTTGATATGGGGGACCCCCCATTTGATTTGCAGTGGGACCCTCCAACTGCAAAATCCTCTGTTAATTTAACTCTGAGAGTGTACAAATGGAACCAAATGGACCCTTATGGGTCCATTTGGTTTCATTTGTACACTCTCAGAGTTGCAGAGCCCTAAAGGGTCCATTTGGACTCCTGGTGCACCCCATGAGAAACAATGCACTAATAGATTGAACGAGATGATCCCAGAGTTTTAATAATACTATAATTTATGATTCATCACATGACAGCGTCGCTTGACAAGAATGTAAAAAAAGGTGGCGCTTTTTCACACCTATAAATAAATGATGTAATTATCTAAATTTGCCTCAAGGTTGTTGGAATCTTCGGAATGCCACTGCACTACACCACCTGCCTTGCTATGAAGCTCCGTATTCCACACTTTATGGATTCTGAACATGCTTGAGCATGCTAAAATGTTTCTGTTGTTCTGCATACTGCTAATATCTGTCACAGATATGTTATATCTGTATCTTACCATCCACTTGAATGGAGACATATCTTTTTATCTGTTTATCTGGCCCAGTGGGAATGGGCCTTTATGCCAAAATAAGTAAATCCTGAAATGGAAATTTGTAATGTTGGGTGGGTCAGTGGCTCCTCCTACTGGCGTTGCTACAGACCTTCTCAAATTGACCGTATATCCTGACTCAGGACCAAAGGAGTCAATTACAGAATTAAATCATTCTGATCTATCTATAAATTAGGGAAACCTACGTCTGCGTGTCTGCACTGACGTCATTCAATGGGAAAACTTCTCACTTCTCAATGGAAAGTAAATGTCAACATTGAAATGTGTGTTGTAGTACTCGAGTCAATGACTCGAGTCCAAATTTTCATTGATCTCGGACTAAGGGACTCCGGACAAAGTCTGGAAAATTAGTCAAAAAGTGAAATTTTTTCAAGATGTTAAATTATGTCCTAAGAATTCCATGACGTTAAACAAAGATCTATTGTCTTCATTTTGCTCTCAAAGTGCACCAGTGCAATACATTTAACTTACAAATGCAATGAAAAATGGATAATACCCACTGACCAACACCTCACCTGATGAGGATCAAATGAGGATTTTCTATTTATTTTGTATGTATTGTTATTTTTTATCTGGTCTTGGTCTCGACGCGGACTCAACCCCCTCCTGCACAGGCTGCACTCGGTCTTGACTTGCACTCGACCCCCTCTCGGACTTGGTCTGGACTAGGATTTGCTATTGGTGGACTCGACTACAACACTAGCCAATGAACTACAAAAACGGATAAGCAGTGTTGGGGGAGTTACTTTGAAAGCGTAACTTGTACAGTTACAAGTAACTCACCATGGCAGTAACTTGATCAAGTTAAAGTTATACCCCTGGAGAAATGTAACTTATAAAGTTTCAAGTTACATAGAAAATGTAACTTGAGTAACTTGAGTTACTTTTTTTTTCAGCGTTAAATTGAGAATGTACATTTGGTGTACATGAAACAAAATATAATATCCATCGTCAATCTTAACAAAACTTAATTGTAAAATTATAACTTCGCTTGTAACTTCTTGTAACTTGTAACTTGAGCCAAAAAATACCCAAAAAGTATCTCAGTTACTTGACGAGTTACAGAAATATGAATGTAACTCAGTTACCAGCAAGTTACAGCAAAATGTAACTTAACTTCCCCAACACTGCATGCGGATAAGTGTATTGGTCACCAAGGCCTCACCACAAGCAGAACGCTTGGTTCCTTTTCTTCTAACGACTGTAGCTGATAGGCTCAATAATATGCATGCTAGATTTAGGTGTGGCGATGTACAATGCTATGCCATGCTAGGCCATACTTCTGTTTAGGGTGAGCATTGCATTGTTTGAGAGCGTTTCCAAGTTCCATGACGGTAGAAGTGTTTTACTAAATTATAATGGTTGCATCCGATAACAAATATCCAAAAATAAGGATAGGTAGGATTTAGAAATGTGAACATTTACATGTCTTGCTATTTAAAAAGTGAATATCATTGGTATGTGAGCGCACACTAGAAACAACCTTGATCAAAACAAAGTCAGATGTGGTTCCAACAGCAGAAGTTCTTAATAATACCACAGCTCCAAAATAGGTAACATGTTCAATTTGAACATGTTAAGCACATCACATTTAAGCATTTAATGGGTCTGTCTCATTGTATCTTTTGCCTAGACATCCTGCACCTCCCTTTGTGTAAAGAGGTGGTTTACGCTGAACAGCAGAACATGAACTCCAGTCTGGTCCAGGAGGAACCACATCCTCCACAGAGTAAAGAGGAACAAGAGGAGCTACTTCTAAGACCAGACGAGGGGTTGACATTACTAGCAGTGAAAAGGGAAGATGATGGTGAAAACAGAGAGACAGCGCCTATAACCATCACCTCAGCTGAACACATGAAAACACTAACTGGTGTAGAACCAACTAGTGATTCACACCGTTCTGAATCTGACACTGAAGATAGTGATGAGTGGGAGGAGACCAAAGGATACCAGACAGCTTTAAACACACTGGAATCATGCACAGTCCAAAACATGAAAGGAAAAAGATTGCCTTTGAGTAAGAAGCTGGCCCAGGACCTGAAATCACCAACAAATGAAGTGTCACACAGAGAAGAAACACTTTAATTGTAAAGCCTGTGGAAAGACGTTTAATCGTAAAGGCACTCTGAAGATTCACACAATGATTCATACAGGGGAATACCCTTTAAATTGTACAGTTTGTGGCAAAGGCTGTAGTCAAATTAGTTATTTAAAAATACACATGCGCACTCATACAGGGGAATACCCCTTTACTTGTACAGTTTGTGGCAAAGGTTATCGTGAAAAGGTTGCTCTAAAAAGACACATGCAGACACATACAGAGTATGTGGCAAAGGCTCACATGATGACTCATACAGGGGAAAACCCCTTTACTTGTACAGTTTGTGGAAAAGGCTGTGTTCACATGCAACATCTAAAAAATCACATAATGAATCATGCAGGCGAAAAACCATTTACTTGCACAGTTTGCATGTGTTCTAAAAACACACATGCAGGCTCATACAGGGATAAAGCCCTTTACCTGCACAGTTTGTGACAAAGCCTATACTAGTACACACAATCTGAAAATACACATGAGGAGTCATACGTAGGGGGAACAATAAACCTACTGAGATATGAGGATTGATCGAGAAGCATGCTTTGGGAATCTCTCTGCAAATCTACAAATGCCAACTGATGAAAAATATGAGCGTTTTATTCATGAATATGCATACAATATCCAAATTGAGCAATGATGTGGTGACAAGCTGCTCTTTTTTACTTGCTTTTTATTTTTAGGACTGTCAAATGATTATGATATCAACTGGGTACAACTGTGTTTCGTAAAGGCAAATGTTTATTCTGTTATACATGGAACCTTTTTTTAAATAAATGTTTCACAGCTGGTTCATTTCCCCTGTACATCATTTCAGGACAGTTAGAAAAATACATTATTCACCTCCTTTCATTCATTCATTTTATTTCCCCAAAAATTGATTGATTGAATATTTTATTAGACAAAAATGTGCAACTAGACTATCTGCCCTTTAACACAAGGCAGCAGATAGTCATTCTCACTCAGCTATGCATTTTTTTCCTCATCTACCTAGTCGTGAGGGAATTACCAGAGACCAGTATGCAAATGTAGGGCAAGCAATAAGCATATAACCTTTTGTGCTACTCTGATTGGTTGTAGGGGAGGGTGTATCACCTTTGCTGTTGATCCAGTTATAGTCAGGGGATATCTTTAGAAATAGTGTCAAATCCTGGAATAAATTCCTTACCAAAAAAAATCTTCACCAATGTGTTTGTAAAGGTGTCTAGTAACACATCTCAGAGACTGAAATTCAGTTTCCCTAGGAAAATCTTTGACAGCTAGGGTAATTCTGGGTCTCATTCACTCAATATACACTAGACTATAGGGGAAAAAAATCACTCCCAAAAAATATGCTTTAAGTGGGATGTGAGGGGTCTAACTAGGTGTTTTTAATTATTCTGAATCCATTGCAAGCATTTGTTTTGCCACAAAAACATTCCTTGGGCTAGAAATGGACCCCCATACTACTGTGAAAAGTGATGACTCATCACTAAACCATCATTTTATGGGCTGTTTTTAGCCCAATGAATGTTTTTTTTGTGCAAAACAAATGCTTGCAATGGATTCAGAATAATTAAAAACACCTAGTTAGACCTCTCACATCCCACTTAAAGCATATTTTTTGGGAGTGATTTTTTCCCCTATAGTCTAGTGTATAGTGAGTGAATGAGACCCAGAATTGCCCACCTTTACAAACACATTGGTGAAGAAATGTTTGGTAAGGAATTTATTCCAGGACTTTTTAAGATATCCCCTGATTATTAGATGTAACAAAACCTTAGTCCAAATACACTGGCTTGAGTATGCACACAGTGTGAGTATGCTGCTGTAGTCCATATAGGATGCAAATAGATGGAAGCCCTTAATAAAGAGTGTTATGCTCATAACGGTTAGTTGTAGAGATACATGTGCACGCATCTCTTAAAACTCACACCACTGTATTACAAACAAGATACATTAATCACGTTAAAGGAGTAGTTAATCCTCAAAATGACTTTTTATGGATTACTCATGCCATGTAGACTTGAGTTCAATCAATAATTCCAATAAATGTAGCCTACCCCCATTGATTCCGGATGGGGAACCAAATGAATTTGGGTACCCATCCGGAATCAATGGGGTAAATTTACTATAATGCATTGTTTGTCTTAGGAATGTGACAAATACCAAAAAATATTATTGAACTCAAGTCTCCATGGCATGAGTAATCAATAAGTAAGTTTGGGGGTATAATGTACTTTTCCTAGGGTTCAGGGTAGTTGGCCTGATTGATTCCCCAAAGATGTCCAGGGGTTATTCTGCCCTGTTTATCAGCGTTCTGTTTATCAGATGGCATGCATTCTCCACCTGACAGGTGAAAGCCCGTAATTAAACAGCAGGTTCCTGTTGAACAGGTTCTTGCCATGGAAGGGAATCATGAGGTTTCTCTGTAGGGGAAAGGCATGGGGCTGCATGGGCTCCAAGGTGCTCACAAAGTTTGATGTGGCATGGTAAAAAACAAAAAAAAACAAAAAAAAAAACAAGATAATATATTTGGGATTTCAATAATTGAGTCTCATCAGAATAGACGGTGATTCCATTGCAACAGCGACAGAGATGAGTAGTGTATGATACATCATATAGGCCTATATTATGGCTTTTACAAAGATTGCTGGCTTTTCAAGGAGGACATCGATAACAGCTGAACCATTTATTTGGTTTGGCAAGGTAGCTTGAATAGTTTACATTAAGGTATTCTCTGTTGGTGAGAATGTATAAAGCAGGGGTCTTCAACAGGGGGTCCGAGACCCCTAGGGGGTCCTCAGAGTTACTACAGGGGGTCCTCCAAATCTTTGAATGATAAAACGTAATTTTTTCTCCTTTTTTATATTAACCACTTGAACCCTAGTGTCCATATTCTGAGAACTTTAGACAAAAATAGCAGATCTACAAGTTCACAATGTCTCGTAGCGCGAGGCGTTTTGAGCTTGTAGATCGGCTACCAAAATTGTAGGTCGGTACCAAAATTAGCCAATGAAACCAGCGCTCCCCAAAACAACAGGTTTGGGGATTGGTGGGAATTGATTACATGATACAGTCACCTGTGTATTTAGTCTCAATGTTTGTAAACAAGAAAGGGGTCTATTAGACATATCATTAAAAGTTCTATGTTTCTCACGGAAACACAACAATGTGCGGTAAACAGGCAGGTCTGTGCCAATGGAACACTGGAACGAGGAAACTTGAGTCAAAACAGATAAGTACATGATGAGTGATTAATGAAGGACATGCCATGTCTGCCTGTATGTTTGGGCTGTTTGGCTGCCTATTAGAGGTAAGGCCACCGCGCTGTATATTTTGTAGTACTAATCATTGACCAACAATTCATGTATATTAATTATGTCCTTTTGTTTCATTAGGAGAAGCTCCCTTTTGCCTCTGCTGTTTTTGTCCGCTTTAAGTTTGTTATTTTGTTTGGGTTTATGGTTTAGGTTTATTTTGTGTAAACCAGCTGTTTAAACAGTAGGGCTGCAGGCTGTATATTTGGCTCCAGGCCGTGTCGGTGGAGGGGTGGGCAGAGTTGAGTCCCGATAGGGGGTTGGTCATCACCAGTGGTGGTGTAGTGGGGAGTTATTGCGACCGTTAGGTTGCAGTTTAGTATCAAAACCTCCACCGGCCGTCCGGCCGTCGGTCACACGTCACACCTTTGCCCTGCTCATATCTCCGCATCAGTATGACATCACACTGCTGACATCAGTATGACATCAGACCGTACACAAATGACCCTTATATAAGACCGGCAAGAAACAGTGGTCTAAAACAGTGGTTGCTATGGTAACCAGTTGGTTGCTAAGGTAAAAAACATGGTTGCTATGGTAAACAGTTGGTTGCTAGGGTAAACAGTTGGTTGCTAGGGTAAGAAAACATGGTTGCTATGGTAAACAATTGGTTGCTAGGGTAAACAGTTGGTTGCTAGGGTAAAAAAACATGGTTGCTGTGGTAAACAGTTGGTTGCTAGGGTAAACAGTTGGTTGCTAAGGTAAAAAACATGGTTGCTATGGTAAACAGTTGGTTAGTAGGGTAAACAGTTGGTTGCTAGGGTAAAAAACCATGGTTGCTATGCTAAACAGTTGGTTGCTAAGGTAAAAAAAACATGGTTGCTATGGTAAACAGTTGGTTGCTAGGGTAAACAGTTGGTTGCTAAGGTAAAAAAATGGTTGCTATGGTAAACAGTTGGTTGCCACGCTGCTGTGCCACACTCAGCACCCCTAAAAACCAGTACTTGGGATTTGTTGATGTAAATGTTCACATAGAGTGTAATAATTGGTAAAACAAACTTTTGGCCTATTTGTGGAGATAAGCGACCAACGGTCGCTTATCTCCCGATTAGGGAGTCTTACTGGTTTTAGTGTTTTAAACTGTGCATGATAACTTGTCTGCTGCATGCTTTTCATATATTTTATTGAATGTCTAATAGTTTGTTTCTCTTGCAGTGCGAGTGTTTGAAGTGTGCACTCCCTGGTGGTGGTATCTTTCTCCCTCACTCCCCTCACTCCTTGCCAGTGCCACCCTCCCTTATGTTGGACACCTGCACACCTATCCACCGGTATAGTGCTTTAAAGCCTGCTTACGGTAGTCTGTCATTTTAACCCTTTTGATATTGGTATCATTGTAATAAAGTCAAATATAACTCTACATTGAATAAATATATACATTTCTAAGCTTGCCTTTCCTTACAGTTTGACATTCGTCTTATCTGAGCTGCCTAGAATTATAAATAAAAATATAGCTGCAAGCAGCGATAAAGTGGCCAAGGCATAAAAAGCAGGAAAGCAAAAAGGCATCAAGGGAAAGCAAAGAAGACATCAAAGAAAAACTAGAAGCAGTGTTCTTCCGAACAGGACTCCGGCAGGTCAGGTAGGTTTTTTTGGCCTAGTGGTGACTCTATAATAGGCCAAAGTGAAAAGGGTGCCATGCGTTCTTGGGCCTTTCACGGCAATCGTACGCTGCATGCGGGATTTGAGGCATTTTGTTCCAAAAATGTGTTTTGCTAAAGTTGACCCGCTGGTGGCGCTATAACAGGCCAATGTGAGAAGGGTGGCATCTGTTCCTTGGCCTAGTGGGAATGTGTGTGCAACATCTTACACGCATAGCAGGCTACGTTCATGATTTGAGACATTTTGTTCAAAAAGGAGCAATCCTGCAAACCTTGGAATTCAATGTTAGCCAATTAGATAGAATATGATATCGGACAAATCCGTCATGATTACATCACTGTAGAGATACTGTGTGTACTGATTTGTGTGATTTTCTGATAAAATCTGAAGGAGTAATATCGAAGAATGGGGGGAGGAATGTTATAAGGTGATTGGGGATTTTCAGTCAGGCATACTAGACACCACTGGGGTCCTGGGACTTTGCTTTGCTTTTACATGTGTGTCTAAGAAGCCGGTAGGGAGCCGGCAGTGTGAACACGTGAGTGAATAAAGCAGCCTGCTAAACAGTAAACAGTGAAGACCGAGTCCTCTCACTTTATTACATTGGCGACGAGGTAAAAACGTCTTGAAGACATGGCAACTTACGGCAAAATCACCGAGTTTGACCCAGATTCTGATGACTGGCAGCAGTATATGGAACGTTTGGAATTCTATTTTGTGGCAAACAAAATCGAGGATGAAGGACTTCAGAAGGCTATATTCCTCAGTGCATGTGGAGGAAAAGCCTATTCCGTGCTGAGGAACCTGTGTCTGCCTGGTAAGCCTGGGGCTCTTACATTGACAGAAATATTGAAGACTTTGAGCGACCATTTCACACCAAAGCCCAATTCCATTGGGACAGCCTAAACAACAACACAAGAGGTGCAAGTTCAACACACATGCTGGCTGAAGAGGAGGACAGGCAAACTAAAAGTGCAACACACAGGCTGGATGAAGATGAGGGCGGAAAGGAATTTACTCACATGCTGTACAATCTGGATGATGAAGAGAAGGTGGAGCCATACAGAGAGACAATGTCAGTGAATGGACATGATATTGACTTTGAAATTGACACTGGTGCAGGCATGACTATCCTGAACGAGGAAACATACATGAAAATGGGTGGGGGGAAACTCCAGCCAACAAAGATAAAACTATACACCTACACCAGAGACAGGGTGGGGGTGTTGGGAAAAATGCATGCACAAGTCAATTACAAAGGGCAGACCAAGCGACTGGCATTGCTAGTGGTAAAAGAAGGGGGTCCAAATCTGGTGGGGAGAAATTGGCTGAGGGCTATTAAACTAGACTGGAGAGCCATTTTCAGATTACAGATAGGACAACAGCAGGAGCTGGAAGCACTGCTTTTGCAACACAGAGAAGTGTTCAAAGGAGAGCTGGGCACTTTAGTGGGGGCTGCAGCAAAAATGTATGTGGACGTCGAGGCCAAACCACGTTACTTCAAAGCCAGGCCCCTACCATATGCTCTCAGGGACAAAGCAGAGACTGAATTAGCCAGATTGGAAAAGGAAGACATCATCACACCTGTGAACTTTTCCGAATGGGCTGCTCCAATAGTCCCCATACTGAAGCCTGATAAAACGACAAGAATATGTGGGGATTATAAAGTCACAGTGAATCCAGTGTCCCAGCTAGACAATTACCCCATTCCAAAGACAGAGGATCTGCTGGCTGTGTTGGGGGGAGGACAGAAATTCACTAAATTGGATATGTCTCAGGCGTACCAGCAACTCCCGCTAGATGAGGAGTCCAAGAAGTACACGACAATTAACACTCATAGGGGTCTGTATCAATACAATAGACTGCCTTATGGAGTGTCATCGGCCCCAGGCATATTCCAGCGCACCATGGATAATCTACTGCAGGGGCTGAACCAGGTAGTGGTGAGAGTGGACGACATCCTGGTGACGGGAAGTGACGATGCCAGCCATCTGCAGAATCTCGGGGCGGTGCTAGAGAGACTGTCAGCAGCAGGGTTACGCCTGAGAAGAGACAAATGTGTGTTCATGGCACCAGAAGTTGTATACTTGGGTTATAGAATTAACCACAAAGGCATTCATCCAGTGGCCGACAAGGTCAAAGCTATTGAAAATGCCCCAGAGCCCATTAATCAGACCCAGTTAAAGTCCTGGCTTGGAATGCTAAATTACTATCACCGTTTCCTGCCCAACATTTCCACTGTGCTGGAACCGCTACATGAACTGTTGAGAAAGGGGAAAACGTCAGGAGCAGGCCTTTGAGGCTGCAAAACAATGCCTCCAGTCAGAGGAATTGTTAGTACATTATGATGACAATAAGCCCCTCTACCTTGCCTGCGATGCATCGCCTTATGGCGTCGGGGCAGTTTTGTCACACAAGTTGCCGGACGGCACAGACAGACCCATTGGATACATGTCACGATCACTGTCACCAGCAGAACGAGGCTATGCACAGCTGGAAAAAGAGGCTCTGGCCATAATTTTTGGTCTGAAGAAATTCCATCAGTATCTGTTTGGCAGACACTGCACCATTGTGACAGATCACAAACCACTGCTGGGACTATTAGGAGAAAATAAAGGCATTCCACAAATGGCGGCTGCCAGGATGCAAAGATGGGCCTTGATTTTGGCTGCTTATGAATACACTTTGGAATACAAGGAGGGCTTAAAACATGGAAACGCAGACGCTCTGAGCAGACTCCCATTGCCGACCGCACCCTCAGCCACACCACGTGAGGGGGAGATGGTGATGCTCATGGAGCATATGGATGGCACACCGCTACAAGTGAAACAGATCCGGGATTGGACCCGGCGAGACCCCGTCCTGTCCAGCGTGCATCAGTGGCTCATGCAGGGATCCTGGCCCTCAGTATGTGAGGACCCAGACATGCAGCCTTACATGAGGCGAAAAGACGAGTTAAGTGTGGAGGAGGGGTGCATTCTGTGGGGCAGCAGAGTGATAATACCCCCACAAGGAAGACAAACTATGATTGAAGAGCTACATGAGGCTCACCCAGGAGCCTCGAGAATGAAATTGCTGGCCCGTAGCTATGTGTGGTGGCCAAAAATGGACACAGACTTGGAGTCTGCAGTGCGAAAATGCCACACATGCCAGTACAATCAAGCCGCCCCAGCAGCAGCACCGTTACATCCATGGGAGTGGCCGAGCCAACCGTGGATGAGAGTACATGTGGACTTCTGTGGGCCGGTAATGGGGAAGATGATTCTGGTGGTTGTGGATGCCCACTCGAAGTGGATCGAGGCCCACCCGATGCAGTCTATCACTTCATCCATGACAGTGGAAAAGTTGAGGACCATCTTTGCCACTCACGGCGTTCCGGCCATCTTGGTCAGTGATAATGGGCCAAGTCTGGTCAGTGCTGAGTTCAAAATGTTCATGCAAAAGAATGGCATAAAGCATGTGACATCCGCACCTTACCATCCATCTTCTAATGGATGTGCAGAACGCGCCGTGCAGACGGTCAAAGACGGAGTCAAGAAGATGGGAGAGGGTAGTATGGAGACTAAACTTGCTAGATTCCTATTCAGATACGGAGCGACCCCGCAGACCACCACAGGAGCCACACCGGCTGAGCTGCTCATGAACCGGAGGCTTAGAACTCAGCTGGATCAGGTGCGCCCATCGTTAGCTGGAAAAGTTGGACTCAACCAGGCTAAACAAAAGGCACACCATGATCAACATGCCCACGACCGAACATTCAACAAAGCTGATCCTGTTTATGTGAGGAGCTACTCAGGGCAGAAGTGGAGTCCTGCTGTGCTAGTCAAGCAGACTGGCCCAGTCTCGTGGAAAGTGCAAATGCAGGATGGCAAGCTCGTGAGAAGGCATCAAGATCAGATTCGTCCACGTTATGATCACCAACCAACCAGATCCAGCCTCCCAGAGGAGAACTTCCCTGTGGACTTGGCCCTCCAAGAACCAGCACACCCAGAGCCAGAGGATGCTGCACCAGAGGCAGCAGCACCAATGCCGGCAGCTGGGGAACTGAGTCCTGACAGGGGCCAACGTTATCCGGTGAGAGGTAATAGGCAGGCACCCACTTATCTGAAAAACTATGTTTGTACAGGGGCAGAATAATCCCCTGGGGTGCCTTGCCTCGAGGAGGGGTAGTCCACCCCCTACCTCGTAGTTCAGAGTTAAGTGGATTTGTTTACTGTAAGTTGTTAAAGACAGATTTGTTTACTGTAAGTTGTTAAAGACAGTTTGTTGGGGACTATGGGGGGAGGAATGTTATAAGGTGATTGGGGATTTTCAGTCAGGCATACTAGACACCACTGGGGTCCTGGGACTTTGCTTTGCTTTTACATGTGTGTCTAAGAAGCCGGTAGGGAGCCGGCAGTGTAAACACGTGAGTGAATAAAGCAGCCTGCTAAACAATAAACAGTGAAGACCGAGTCCTCTCACTTTATTACAGTGTTTTCGGCCTTCTGGTGGCAGATGGGCACAGGTTTTTCCTTGGCCTCTGGGAAGTGTGCATACAAAGTTTTACACTAATCGGGGGAGTTATAGGTAAAAGAACAAATTGACCTTTACACAACATGTATGCAAAATACTATATGCAACAGACATAAAATACTGTGATACTATTCACCCAGTTTGATACTGTACATAGTAAGCCTTGCCAAGCCATGAAGACCATATGACTCGGCCGAGCCATGAGTCTCACAGGGCAGGAGCCTATCTCCTGTTTATGTAGCATGAGGCAGCTTGATGTACAAGTACACCCCCTGGACATGACACTAGTATGTCGCAGGGACTTAGCCCCAATCCAACCCTTGATGCTGAGTGCCAAGCAGGAGGCACTGGGTCCCATTTTGTATAGTCTTTGGTATGACACGACCCGGGTTTGAAGCCGGATCTCCCAGTCTCAGGGCAGACACTGAAACCACTAGGCCACTGAGCTGGTACATGATATCATTGCAATCCTTGGTCATCACAACATAGGTGTAGACATCACAGTTTGTATTATAATGCTTGGTTCAGGAGTTATGATGCAAACTACATTATTTAGTAATGGCGGATATTATTATTATTGGGAAGGCTCCATATCAGACATTGTCCAAGGATCCAAACTGTAAAGTCTACCAAATGTCATGATTTTAAGCTTATATCAACCCCAAGCGAGATTCGATCCAACGTCCTTCTGCATGAAAGGCACATGCCCTGACCACTACACTAGACAGCCACAGGATCTGTTAACCATGTATGTTTAAAAAAAAAAGGAAAAAAAAGTAGGCTGAGTGCCTTGATTTTATTGATTTTCTTTTTCTTCATATTTTGGAGGCTTGGGGTGAAATCAATCTGAGTAAATGTAATCTGAGTATTTCTGAAATTTTCGAGTGATCATATTTTCTTGTGCACGTGGCCCCATATTGGAGGCCATATTGAAGGCTCGGTCTAGCCGCCTGTGCCCTATAGACATATGCACTCTGCTTAAAGATATTGCACACACACGCATGCACGCACGCCACACAGCGAGAGAGCTGCAAGGCCCTTTCCATGGGCTGTGTTTATTATTTTTCCTTTATCTTGAGTTTTGCCTTTTGTTCCTGAGTTCTATTTTTGTCAAAGTTTATTTTTGCTATTTTTGAATTTTGGGTTTCATTGTAGGCTACAAAATTGCATGGAGGAGGCTGGATAAATAAAAATCTTAAAACACCCCACTTAAGCCGTTCTTTAGAGCCTAGGCCATCAGCCAACTTCACACACTGGTTTAAAAATATTAGAATGCCCAATAAGCAACTATAGTATTTTTAGAGACACAAATTGCTTATTATAAGCAGACATGGCAACCCAGGTACATTCAGAGCCCAGAGCCTAGAACGCCAACTACTGACACTTTAATGCAAGGACAACAGGAAACCAAATGATGTTTTTCAGGACAGCTTTTTCAGCCTCCGCCTCTTTCAGGATATGAACAGGATAACGGGGGCGGTGCCAGGAATAACATGAATATATAGAGATAAATACTGAATAAAAGTACAAAGGTATTGGCATCAACTTGAAAAATTTTGAAAAATAGCAGATCTACAAGCTCACAATGCAATGCAACGCATGAGCATTTACTGGAGTAGCCTAGAAGTAAGAGTATACAAGTGAAGTATAAAATACCTCAAAATTATACTAAGGATAGTATTTGAGTAAATGTACTCAGTTACTTTTACACCACTGGCATTGTAGACCCAGATGCTTGTGAAACATGATAAAGAAATAGTCATGCAATGAATTTCAGTTTATTTATGTGAGGGAGATGAAGGGAAGGTGTGTTATTTTTCATTTTTTGTATTATTCCTTTAACTACAATGATGTTTTCTTTTTGTTTCTTTTATTTAAACACATTGTATTTTCGTTATGGTATTATGTTGAATTAACTTCCTTTTCCCTTAACCTTATTCTCCTCCTTATGAATGTACGCTGGGACTTTAAGTGACTGAATAGGTGGGCGTCGCGGCTGGCCAATGGGGTAACAGCTGGGCGGAGCATAGCCCTATAAAAGAGTGACTGACTCTCATTTCAGGTTGAGCAGGGAAGGGCACAGGTGTGCTTTGTGAGAGAGCTGGAGGCGTATGGACTGAGGCCGGTAGTAATGTGAAAATGTGTGAACTATTCCTTTAAGCCACAAGCAACCATATCTTTTTAGAGTGTGCTCTGAGTACTACTGGCCAATCACAGAAGGGCTGCTCCAGCAGCCTGCTGGACAGATGTTGATATATTAGACTTTGTGAGAGAGGGACTCCTCAGAGATCTCTCCGGAGTGCAGCTGAAACTTGTTGGTTTCAGTTGGACGCTGTCTCTTAGCCTGCTGTGGAGGCAACTGTATGTTGTGAAATATCAGGCTTGTATTCTGTTTACTTTCATGCATTTGCTGTTCATATGTTTATATATTCATGTGGGGAATCTACCCTGTGTAATCATTAAACAATGCTGAGTTTAATAGCTGAAATGGTGCTCCTGAGTAACGTCTCATAACTGGACTCTTAGGATATAGAACGGCGCATCAGCTGGTGACCCTCGACGTGTATCCTGTCTGGAGTCCAGGCGTCCAGTCCAGGAGACTTTTCGGTCCATTGAGGACCCATCCGCAGGTTTTTTAGCAATATTTGATGGTACAATTTAGGGATCCCTGAAAAAATGCATGTTATATATGCTTAGTATAGTTAATTGTACCATGTAAAGTATTGTACGAAAACTGCATTATACCAAATTTAGGTCAATGATAGTATTGTTTTTAGAGTGTAGAGATAATGACATGAATTATGAACAGCATCTGATTTCTTGTGTGGATTTGGATGGTGACGTTTGAGATCACATTTACCAGTAATGCTTTGAGGTCATAGGGTGTAGATTTGCCTGGTGAAGTCTGAGATAAAGGTCAAATTTGAGTTAAATGCTTAGACAAGGTGTGGTATAGATTTTTTTTACAGCATTTGAATAATTTCTGTGCAAACTTAAGTCTTTTAATCTCCTTGCACCATATTATATTGAGAACTGTATGAGAGACTTTTGTCTGTATGTTTATTAGCTCTTTTGAATCGATTTTAATAATAGTTAACAACAGGAGATCAAAAATATAGCTCTGTACGCTGGAGGAGGTAGCAGCGTTGAGATTTATCGTCTCGATCAAAAATATAGCTCTGTACGCTGGAGGAGGTAGCAGCGGTGAGATTTATCGTCTCGATCAAAAATATAGCTCTGTACGCTGGAGGAGGTAGCAGCGGTGAGATTTATCGTCTCGATCAAAAATATAGCTCTGTACGCTGGAGGAGGTAGCAGCGGTGAGATTTATCGTCTCGATCAAAAATATAGCTCTGTACGCTGGAGGAGGTAGCAGCGGTGAGATTTATCGTCTCGATCAAAAATATAGCTCTGTACGCTGGAGGAGGTAGCAGCGGTGAGATTTATCGTCTCGATCAAAAACAAATGTTAAATGCTCTTTACGTTGGAGATGAAGTACGAACGGTGAGACTGCTAGTCGCTCAGCCTCGAAGTAAAAAGATAAGCGACAGGTTTTGATACTATATATATATGTTTTTGTTTTCCTTCCTCCAACTTTCAGACAAGCACATGGCTGCTGTTGAGTGCTGCTGAGTTCCTGTCCTTGTGAAAAGAACCAGTTTAGGGTGTGGTCCCTTTGAGGGGTAAGTGACGAGGGAAAGGTTTATGGGTTAGATTCTATAGGATAGACTGGGTAGGCGCACCCACTTATAATTCATAGGCTGTGGCAAACACGGTTCCATAAATGGCTCTCAATCGTTTGTGTCTTAGTACAGTCCGTTTTTGAGTCATTATATTTTATCAGGTTTGCCGCAAAACACAAAGCTGTTGTGATTGGGGTGGGGTTTGTAGGGAAATACTGATACTGTTTTCCGTGGGTATGACAGGTCAAACATGCCACAAATCGTAGGATTTGAGGACGAAGTTGTTTGACAACTCATATTCGCTCCGAAATAAATTTATATTTGTTTATTAATTTATTTTGAGCTAGCGGCGTGTAGCGACGTAAGTCCTGTGACAGCAGGCAAACCTAGGGTTTTGACGGGGTGGAAGAGATTTGCAGTTGTAAAAAATAAGAAATAAAAACGATTGACAGAAAGCAGACACTTAGGAAAAAATCAGGAAGAACCTCTCTCCAATCCTTTGAAATCTTCAACATGGCCACTATTTTTGATGAAATCTTAAACATGGCCACTACGTTTGAACAGCAGTTCACCTTATATGGAAGGAGCATTGACTCCACACATGGGACAAAGGCTATTTCCCTTCTCCATTGGACCAATCGCTTATTGACAGAATGGAAGAATGAAGGAATTCTGATCTTAACCTTACACCCTCGTGAATGTGGCTGTGTACAGACTGACCCCCACCATTGGCCTGTCACAAGAGATCAAATATGCCAAATACATAAATTCGAGGAGGAGCGTTGGCGGTTTGCCAAAGAAGGAACGAAGAAAACTGTATTTTCTAGCAGTACAGAGGAATACGTTGAGAAGCGCTATCAAGTCTCCAACCTTTTCTATCAAAGAATGTTATTGACTTCTCCTGAGAAAAAATCTAAAGCACAGCTGACATGTGAAGTGCTTTATCAGGATCTGTCCGAGCTGGGTCCGCCTCCCCCGCCTTATGCTTCTGCTTCCCCTCGCACACCCATGGTTATTTTCGATGATGCACAATCTAACTTACAGTGTCAGGACTTTGTTGTTACAAATCCTGTCGAAGTGACAAACAATGAGGTGGACATAGGCAGTGACAGTGTGAGTACCACACACATTACGGTTGGGTTAACCATCCCTGAGCTGTTCAAGCACATTCTAGAACAGCAACAGATCTTGCAGCGAGCCAGTAGCATGGTGCAGGAAGTGTGTCAAAATCTGCTTCGCCTTGCCCCTGCAGGGAACATAATTGAGGGCTTGATAATCCCTATTACATCACCACAACAGGCTGACATACTGGAGGAGTCCAGCTCTGGTGTGCACATTCCAAGGCATAAATCTGTCCTTAGCTCACAGTCCAGCTTGCATGAGATACCAGCAATGTTGAGCCATGGTGATGCAGAGCACAAACTGTCCTTCGACGAAAACACCAAAGTACCCAGTGGCCAGTTTCCAGTAAACTTTGACCATCACATAGGCAGACAGGTTTATGAGCCATGGTCACTCCTAGATCTTGAAGCTTACGTGTGCAAGTTACCCTCTCTGTCTAGTGGTGTTAATGTGTGGATAACAGAATTAAACCGCTTGACAGCCCATGAGGAAGTTGCAGTGAGAGATCTTCGGGCCATTTTGGGTCGAATCAAAGGCACTATGTGGTTAACTCGATTTGAAAATACTGCAGGAACCATGCAGATAGCAGACACATCTTTGCTTGCCCAAGTCTGCACACGATTTTGGGATGCACTCCGTTTAGAGTTTCCCATGAAGACGGATGTGGCCTTAATGCGTACGTTTAAAATGAAACCTGATGAGAACAGTCACGACTATATTACGCGTGCCCAGAGCCATTACTTCCATACAATGTGCTCACATTATGACCGAGATGATACCCATGTTCAAATCTTTCGTGACATGGTTCTTACAGGCCTCCCTGACAAATTATGTGACACCCTAGCGGATGTCGCTGGACTAAGTGTCGAACCCCAGGCTGAATGGCAAGCTGTTGTGCTTCACCACTACAACAGATACATCAAGGAAAATAACACAAAATCAGAGAGCACAACGGAAATTACGCATAAAATAGCACTCTTACAACTACAGGAATTAGAGCGACAGAAGAAAAAACTTCACACAGCTGCCCAAGATGCAGCCTTTGCTGAGTGCATGTTGACAGTGAGCACAACCACACCTGCCCCACAGGAGGTGATTGGAGATTGGCCAATGATAGACCCACCTTCCTCCATGTGCTATCAAAATACTTACCCAATGCAAAACTCTGTGTTTAGAGGACCTACACAAAGAGGTTTAAGGAGGAGAGGAAAGCAGCAACATCAGGGTCTTAACACGCAGCAATACGCACGTTTACTGCAGAACACAGAATGCTGGCATTGTCATGAGTTTGGTCACCTCCATCATTCGTGTCCACTAGGGTGGTCACCAGTAGGACCTGTGAATGGAGGTCCTGAGGAGGAGGACTTTTCCGGTAACCCTGTACAGGACTCCCAAATTGATATGTAGGCATATTTTCAAAATATTTTGTGCCAACCAGGGACCACAAGATGATTCCAGATTGTTTACACTTTTTGTGAACCTAACCCTAACGCTAACACTAACGATAACCCTAACCACCGTCGGACTGCTGCCCCGCCGGACTAATGGGACCAATATTCTCACCTTGACAGCCACCCATAGTCACATGTTTGGTACAACAGCAGCCATTAGGCATAATGGGTGGCTGTGTGTATGTCTGTAGCCTGTAGCTTTTTTCCTCAGCGTTTTGCCATAGCAAAATGTGTGTGTGTGTACTGTAGCATAGCCTGTGCATCCTAGACTTGGATCCAAGTCTGAGGATGTTATGCAGGCACGAACACCGCTCACTTCACATTGGGTGTGATTTCCTTTTTCTTGTAGACTGTACCGTAGGTGCATGGCCCTGAGAAAGCTGCTGGTGGAAGGGGAGGACAGGAAAGGAGGGAATAGTGGTCCCTTTGTTTTATTGCTGTGGTAAGAGATAAGGTCTTTGGCAGTTAATGAGCGCAGGAGAAAAGGAGAGTTTTAGTAACTTAATAATGAATTGTGAGGGGGGCAGGGCGAACTATCTTTTTGCCTTGCTACAGCAACATGTCTGTAAATGAACCTTTTTGTATCATTCAATATTGCGGCTGAGTCAAAGTGAATTGATCATTTGAGTCTTCAATTCCGCTGGGTTTTGGTCATAAGGCCATAAATTATGTAGGATTTCTACGAAACCACCCCAATATTGAGAACAAACATACCTTTTGAGGAACAGGTAATCTGATAAAATGACTTTGTGACAGAATGTCATTCTTATAGAAAGACAAAGGCAGAAAGAGGGTGCTTTAAAGTGTGGATGCAGCTGTCCATAACACGGTCAAATGCCACCACGGGTGAGAATGGAATATCTGTTCTTTCGTTGCGTTTTGAAAATGGTTATATCGGTGAAATACACATGTATGTCATGTAAAGTGTCATGTTTTGTTAAGTGTTAAATGTTTGTGTGTGTGTGTAGGCCTACATAGTGTGGTGTATAGAGAAAAAGGGAGAGAGAAAGAGAGAGAGAGAGAGAGAGATTCATCAGTGTGTGTGCACATGGCGCGCGTGTGTGTGAGTGAGATTAGAGAGAGAGACTCCGATGCATTCCTCTATTCCTCGAAACAGCATAACAGTACTGTTATACTTTATAGATTGAATGGAGGTGTTGTTGCAGACCCGAACATGCAACACTGATTTATTTTGACCATGGTGCCCCACTTAATAATTTATTAAATCAATCAGAAGCCAAATTAAAGTATTTGGGATATGTGATTCACAGTGAAGGGCAAAACCCTATCCAAAAGTAATTTAATAGTTATGTTGAAAACAATAGAGGAATTAAGTGCACAAATGTGCTCTTATGAATAAATGATTACCCAAATTCTATGTATACTGGGTCAAAATGTTTATCAGGACAAGTAGAAGTATAGGAAGTACTTTTCTTAGTCATATTGAATTATAAAACATAGCAGTTATGGAAGCCTTGTTGCATTTTAGAAACAACAGCTAACCGGAATGTACTCAGTACTTTTCAGCCTTCCTAGAAATTTACTCCAGTAAAATATTTTGTCTTGGAAATGTACACGAGTAAGAGTAATAAGCATCGAAACAATTAGATTAGTACAGATCCTAGGTGCAGACCTCAGTTGCTACAGTGCTTCAAGGTCAGGTCTTTTACTCTCTAACATTCCCACAGTGCTTGGTTTGTGGGACCCGTACCTCCCACACATGCATGCGTTTGTATGCGTGTACTCCCTAAATTCCAGCTAACAGTGCAGGCAGAAGATTTAGAATTATGCTTGTAGAAATGCCATGGAAACTTTCAGCACAATATTGCGTGTGGCCTTCATTATTTTATTTATTTATTTTATTTTATGATTTGAGTACAAAGGGGCCCCAATGCAAACAAGCCAATATATTTCTGTGGGTTTAAAACCTTTTAGTGGTACTTATATAAGTGAACTCTACCCCCCCCCCCCCCCCCCCTCATCTACCCCCCCTCATTGTAACCACTTGCTCAGGTTATGTGTAGTATCATTCCCCATAATGATGAAGAATAAACTCATTTGATTCAACAATATGTAGGCCTACTCCTTAACTTGTAAGAGCCCAGAGTGACAGCTGTCTGTCTGCCTGATGAGAATCTCAAAAGTAGCCTATGGCATTAGTGACTGCCTCACCAACGGCCCACTGACAAATGAATATTGGATTTATTAGCCTCAGATCAAAACATCATAGCTGTAATTTATAGATGATATAGAATTTTAAAGGAAATAATAATTGCATCGACTGTCTATCCTGCTGCTGCTGTATACTGAAGGCAGGACAGGATCGTTTCTGATTTAGTGGCTGAATTGTATGATAAGAATGTGCTAGGATTCAGCTCTGGGGGCGCCGATCTGCAGGATCACAGTGCTTCTCAAAAGCGGTGTGTTGTGTGCTTGCAGATCGGCGTTCACAAGTATTATATAAATCACGCGATGCAAACAGAGCTGTATTGTTGAGGGCAATCACCTTGTTATTTTTATTTATTTTATTATTATTATTATTATTATTTTTTTATTTTTTTTTCAGTGACTGTACTATATTGTAGGGCTATATACCTATGTTGCTTACTGTGGTTCTTTACTATCATATACAAGGTTTTATTGTTATTTTTATTTCATCTATGTACTTGTGTTTGTCCATGGCAGGGCAATCGGAGGGGGTATATGTACCATTATGGTGCAGAAGAGTGTACAGTTTACAGTTTGCAGGTTAGGCATTTAGCAGACGCTTTTAATCCAAAGCGACTTACAATAAGCAGATAACGCCGCGATAATAAACAAGATAATATGTCAGTACATCATCAACAATATAACAAATGCAAATGGATATCTATCTAAAAAAAAAAAAAAAAAAAATGTAGAAGCCAAGGGGATTATAGGTAAATGTCCTGTGTGTTTGACATGCGTAAGCTACATACACATTCCTGGTTAGACCACATGACTAGGTTGTGTTGTTTTTGTTTGGCAATAGTTGGATTGTTGTATTTTATTTCATTTTGTTTGTGTTTTTACTGAGCTCTGACCATTTTGTAGATGTTAGTTAACTTAAGTGGACAGTTATCCATGGGTTTGCTGTGTCCAAACTTGTAAGCTTGTGTCATTTGATCAGTATCAGATAGTGGAGGGAACATGGTAAAAATACCCACTCTTAGGATATATGATTCCCCTTTTAGATGTTGTAGGTCATAATACCTTTGCTATGTGCAAAAGCTCTCTCCCTATGATGATTACAACTAAAGTAGACTATATGCATATAGATCTGCTAATGACAATGACACAATATTTATGTTGTAGTTTTAAGTTTTATTATTATTATTATTTTATTTGTTGTTGTTGTTTGTTTGTTTTTGTAACCCCGTTGATGTTTTAAGTTCATTGAATTTTATAAAGGAGGGTGTCTGTAACCTTTTTGAAAATGTAGGGCCATCTTTTTCTTTTTCAGATGTGCCGTGTCAACAAAGTTTTAATGACACCCCATAGTAAAAAATCTCTCATGTTTTGATGTCGGGACAGTGTTATAATGATCATTAGACTCGGAGCAATAACCCACCCAACTCCCTCCCCAGTCCCCGGACAGAGGTCAGGGTTTTATTGACATTCTATGCCCCCGGGAAATTTCACCACGTGCTCCTGAAAGTTTTTTTTTTTTTTTTTTGCGAGTGATGGGATCTGGTTCGCAGCAGAGGGGGCCACTCTTTTCTAATGAGTAGTTGTGGAAAAAGTACAAACATTATTTTATTGCAATATAGAGGTGAATAACTAAAGTAACTAAATAACTGGAATGAGTGTGTCTTTTGAACGGATCTTTGAAAGGAACGGATCCCAGAGCTCTGGCTCACTTAAAGAGCCATAAATCTCATCTCCAGTCCTCTGCAGGTCTGCTTTGAGTAAATGAGGAAGTGATCCGCGGTGGAAAATGTGTGATAAATCATTTTGAATTTATAATTATAATGGATAAGCCGAACCACACCAGGTTACATGAACAATACTGAGGAAAAAATAAGATGTTTGAATGGGGAAGTTTATTTTATATATAACTGAAATGTCATGACCCACAGTTAGAAAGGTCTTTGTTATTTTTTATTGTTTGATTTTACTTTGCTTGTCAAGGAGGGTCGTGTATTGAGAAATTTATGTGATCTGCTAGGTTTTAAGTGCGGTATTTTGTTGTACGCATTTCTATAAGAAAGAAAGGGTGTTGTATACGCTGATTTGTATAGTGTACCCGGTCAAAACGTTGCCATGCCAGTGTTACTTTATTGTGTTCTTTGAGTGATATTTATTTCCAGTTTATCTTTTGACACCTCCGAGATTTTTCCCGTTAGTGTTATTTTTGTACACATTGTTACTTATTTCGCTCAGAATCTGGCAACACTGGTCTTTACTGTATTGCTTGCCACTAGAATGGGTCTAGGGAAACTGTCTTTTATACTTGTGTTGTTGATGCCAATGAGGGCAAGTGACAACACCCATTTCCTGTAAGTTATGTTAGTTATTTTTTCAGAAAACAATTCCGGAACTGTAATGAAAGCATGCTCTAAGGTTGCCTACCTCTGGTATAATTCTAGTTGTAGTAATTTATTTGTAGGCAGATCTGAAGGATTACGTGGGCGCACACCATGTTGGGTTATTCTAAATTATTGTTAGTATTTTGTCCGATAGGTGTAACAGTACAAATTGTAGTTTCACTTGGCAGCCAACTATTATTCAAATTATCAGGCTGTTTGATGCTGCCGTTATTCTGGTTGAGCGGAGAAAAGCTGGTGGGGGTTGCTGTTGTCTGGCTATGGTCACCGTGCCATTCTTCTTTCTGGGAGCCAAAAAAGTCCCAACAACTGCTTGAGGCGTAACGTACGCTCTGAGGACTCAAGTGTACAGCGTAAGTTAAAGTACTTAAGTGCAATTTGATAAGGGATATACGCCTTGGTTGTGTGGGTGTGCGGTGGGTCTCTCAGAGAATACAGCGGGCCTACAGGTCTAATCATAAAAAAGACCTCCAGCTTACGGATAAATCCTGAAGGGTCTCAGGTTTGTGGTACAACATTGTGATGGTTGCCTATAGTAAACTTGGATTTGTACTATTTTCACATTGGGGACAATAATTGATAATGTTGTTATTGATGGGTGTGTTCGTGACCCTGTCAGTAATTTTACCCATGGTGCGGTGTCTCCCGGTACTTTAGTGTTATATGCTGCTGTGTTTCCCCGTTGTTGTTTATTCGATGCCAAGAGGAACAAAACTGTGTGCCCTATGGTTTAAACTAAGTACTATATTTATACATGTGCCATGCCATTACTGGCATGTCAAGGAGGGAGGTATAAATATATTATATGTATATTCCCCAGCTATAAGATTTTAATTGGGGTAAAGAATAACAAGTCTAGTTATTCGTTTTTATGTGAGTCATAAAAGGAGGGGGTTAACGTTCTGCTTTCCTGTCAAATCTCTACTCCCGATTCTCAGTAGATAGTAGAGACAGCTGTGTCCCTATGTTCACACACAGGCTTTTTGGAATTAAATATTCATAGTTCAAGTGCACAGTCTACTGCCGTAGTTTAACATGGTGACACCCCTCACTCATCACATGACATTTAGTCCAGATTTCACTGAACAAAACTTGGGATCGAACACTCTTTACAATTCTACACATGTTTATTTTTATCTAGGAGGGGCATAACACAATTATGTATAATAAACAGATGCAACATTTTTATGGGATAGATGTATGTCAAGAAACAACTGATATTTTCCCAGGGATATCCTTATCTCCTTAGACATTTTTTGGCACATTACGCCCAACACTCCCTTGGCACACAGAATGTGATTAAATGAATAGCTATACACAGAAGGCCCCTTTAGAGCATTCCTTGACCCACAACTTGACCTCAAGATCGCATGCATCACCACTCCATCAAGTCCGATAGAGGGTGAAGGATACAAATAGGAGGGGCGAGTCTGGCTGTGTCTTGGAAGAGTAACCTCCCGATAGTCCTTTTATCTCATTGCCATGTGAACTATTAATTGGCAGTGGGTGAAATTTGGATTGTCGGGGTACGGAATCAATTCCTGGGACGCAGCAAAAGACCCGTCTCTCAGAAGAATTGCAATAAAGATATATTCAATGTTACACATTTAGTCAGATGAAATTTTATTCTGTAAAGCTTGTAAAGGAATCTGTGGGACCAACCCAAATGATTACCTAAGATTTAGCAAAACAATGTTATTGTTTAATACTCAGCATGTTACATGAAATGATAAAACTGTGTTCAACATTTTAAACTGAGTGATCACTAAGAGTGATCAAGGAGGGATTAATGTGAAAATGTGTGAACTATTCCTTTAAGCCACAAGCAACCATATCTTTTTAGAGTGTGCTCTGAGTACTACTGGCCAATCACAGAAGGGCTGCTCCAGCAGCCTGCTGGACAGATGTTGATATATTAGACTTTGTGAGAGAGGGACTCCTCAGAGATCTCTCCGGAGTGCAGCTGAAACTTGTTGGTTTCAGTTGGACGCTGTCTCTTAGCCTGCTGTGGAGGCAACTGTATGTTGTGAAATATCAGGCTTGTATTCTGTTTACTTTCATGCATTTGCTGTTCATATGTTTATATATTCATGTGGGGAATCTACCCTGTGTAATCATTAAACAATGCTGAGTTTAATAGCTGAAATGGTGCTCCTGAGTAACGTCTCATAACTGGACTCTTAGGATATAGAACGGCGCATCAGTAGCTAAGCTACACTAAGTGAGAGACATTGTGAGAACTATTATCAGTTACTACAGACGGAGAGACTGGCTGCCTGTGGCAGAGGCTGCCTGGCCGCTGTAAGGACGAGACGAGTACCTGGGACCGCCGGTGAGAGAGACGGAGAAGGACGATTATCTGGTCCCCTGGGAGAAGCAGACGGAGCGAGGCTCTGAGTGTGTCGCATACCCATTACACTCGGAGGGAGGCATACTGCTTCCCTTGTGAGTAAGTACCGTTCCATCGCGACACATTGAAACTAAGCCCTGCACCCGTATAGGACGACTAAATACCTCACCTATGAACAGATGAACTGGCGTACTCCTATTTGTGTGTTACAGAGAGATGAGATGACCTATACCACCTGCTGTTGAATCCCATTTTGTTGGAAGCTGTGTGGCTACCCTGGTGCCCATCCCCTGCCTACACCAATCGTACACAAACGAACTAGTAAAGTGGAACTGCATTGTCACTTTATTAGACGATCTGAGAAACCTTTTAAGAACCTTTTAAGTATTATTAAAGTATGTGTATTGTGTTTTAGATAGTGGCGCCATTTAGTTTTAGGGTTTTTGTTTTGTAATGTTTTTAGGGTAATTTAGAGTCCCCGCCCTGTATAGGCTAATAAAACGTTGTACCCTTGTACCTCCCCGAAACAATTGTGTGGTCTCAGTTCTCTCCGGGTGTTTGGACCCAATTATTGCTGCTCTCCTTGGTGAAAATACGAACCTGTGTTTAGCCTGGTGGTGTTGAACCTTTAATGGTTCGTTGGTTTAAATCCAACTGGCGTTGTCCGGCAACAAAAAGCCCCCTTTTCCATTTGGGTTTATATAAGAATAATTATATCACAGTAAAATATATACATTCCTTTAATGGTAAATGGTTAATAGTATTGTATTATTATAATACAGCTGTTTTGACCGTAACAGTAAGACCGGGCCCATCTTACATAATTGGCGTTGGTCGGCAGGACCAGGAGAGAGCAATAAGGAGAGACTGAACGGTTATACTTTGTGTTTATATTAAGATTTGGGATGATGATGATGCCTGTATACCCGGGGGCCCCATGGTTGCCTAAGTTTGGAGGAACAGAAGGTGAGGAAAAGTATAAGGAGTGGAGGGAGCAGATTAAGGGATTATTAGGTACACAGGATATTACAGAGGCAAGAAAAGTTAACATTTTGTTTAAGACGCTAACAGACGAAGCTAAACGACAAATTGTTGTGTTAGAAGAAGGGGAGCGAGACACGGTAGCGAAAATTCTGAGCTACCTTGATGGTCTGTACAGAGAAACAGTACCGGTATCTCAGGTGCGTGCCCGATTCTATAACTGTACACAGCGCCCAGACGAGAGTATTGGTTCATATATTCTGAGACTGAGGGAGCTATTCTGTAGGCTGCGGCAACACGACCCAGACACGGCCCCTTCTGATTCCGTTCTACGAGATCAACTGCTAATGGGGTTGTCTAAAGGTCCTCTGAGCCAGGCCTTAAGAATATATGCCCGAAGAAATCCGGATAATGACTTTGCTGCGCTGCGAGAAGAAGCTGTACTTCTAGATAGCGAACATGGAAGTGTGAGAACACCTGAAGTTACATGCCATGCTGTTAACCCTGTGCCTATTCCTGACCCTTTACAGACGGCTGAGTGGAGGAACGAATTGAAACGAGAGATCTTGGATGATGTGAAGAGCCAAATGCAGGGATTCACGAAAGAACTAATGAACGAAATCAGTCCACTTCTACAGGCCGCTGCTGTTCCTGCACCGCCTCCGCTTCACCAACAGTATGAGCCTGTCCAGGCTGGCCGTGCACCACCGCCGCGTCATGCACCTCCTAGCCATCGGTATGTGCCTACACAGGGAAATGAATGGGATGAGACGGGTCGACCCATATGTCGCCAATGCAAACGGGCGGGCCATATTGCTAGGTTTCGCTGGGGTACGTGTGGCCTGCTCACCGACAGAAGATCCGGGTTCCTGCCCAAAGTGAAGCCCTGGTGTGGGGGCGTGCACGCCGAGGCCCAGGGGGTGGGGATTTCGAGGCACTGTTGGAGACGCTACCCGACAGCCATAGGCTGGGGGTGGCGCGCGCTCTGGTGACCATACGGGGAGGACGGGTTCCCGTGCGGCTGTGTAATCCACATCCATATCCAATCTGGGTGGGCCGGCACGAACGACTGGGGCAATTGTACCCGGTAGATGCCACTGAAGTCCGGGGGCGCAGGGACCTGAGCCTGTCACTGGGCGAAGACGGAACGGTGGACGTCGCCTTGATCACCACTGAAGCGGATGAGCTGGAGCGGCCGCTACCACAGGAGATGCGGACACTGATGGAGCGCACGGATCTACGAGATGAGGAGAGAGACGAGCTGCGGGCCATGCTGTCCACCTGGGAGAGGGTGTTCGCTGCCCATGATGAGGACTTCGGCCGGACGGACGTCGTGCAGCACCAGATCCACACCGGAGATGCCCCCCCCATACGTGAGCGACATCGACCTCTGCCACCCGCAATGTATAAGGAGATGAAGACGCTGCTGAGTGACATGCTGGAGAAGGGAGTTATTGCAGAGAGCTGTAGCCCCTGGGCTGCACCGATTGTGTTGGTGAAGAAAAAAGATGGTAACTGGCGTTTCTGCGTGGACTATCGCAAGCTGAATGCGATTACTCATAAAGACGCTTTCCCCTTGCCACGTATTGAAGAGACATTAACTAGCCTAACACAGGCGAAGTGGTTCTCCACGCTCGACTTGGCCAGCGGATACTGGCAGGTCGGAATGGACCCTCGGGACCAAGAGGAGACTGCGTTTACAACCCCTTTGGGGCTGTTTGAATTCAAAAGAATGCCGTTTGGGTTATGTAATGCCCCTGCCACTTTTCAGAGACTGATGCAGCAGTGTTTGAGCGGGCAACTAGCTGAGTCTTTATTAGTATATTTAGATGATATTATTATATACTCACCTGACTTTTCTTCTCACCTACAGCACCTGGATAAAGTGTTCCAGCGCCTAGAGAAACATGGGCTAAAGCTGCGCCTCGATAAATGTACGCTTCTCCAACGCGAAGTGAAATTCCTGGGGCATGTCGTGGACCAGGAGGGTGTGCGGCCAGACCCCGACAAGCTGGTGGCAGTGAGAGAGTGGGTCCCCCCTGAGACGGCGCGCGGCGTCCGTGCGTTCCTGGGGTTTGCGGGATACTACCGCTGGTTTGTGCCATCCTTTGCTGCTATAGCCCGACCCTTAAATAATTTACTAATCGGCATTCCAAATGACGCTAAATCCCACCAGTATAAAATAGCGTGGACAGTTGACTGCCAGCAGGCTTTCGACGCGCTAAAAACGGCCCTTACACAGGCCCCTGTTTTGGCTTACGCCGATTATAGCCAGCCATTTGTGGTGTATACTGATGCGAGTAACCGTGGCCTGGGTGCTGTATTGGCACAAATCCAAGATGGCCGAGAACGGGTTATTTCTTATGCGAGCCGGAGTCTGCATCCGACGGAGCACAATGATGCCAACTATAGCTCTTTTAAATTAGAGCTGTTAGCCCTCAAGTGGGCCGTGACGGAAAAGTTCAAAGACTATTTGACCGGGGCCCAATTTACCATTTACACCGATAATAACCCTGTGGTGCATCTCCACACAGCCCGTTTGGGAGCAGTAGAGCAACGCTGGGCGGCCCAGTTGGCATCCTTTACATTTGATATTAAATATCGACCGGGCAAAAGTAATGCTAACGCGGACGCCTTGTCCAGGTTCCCCGTGGAAACCACTGGAGTGGCTATGGTGGAATTGACGCCAGAGACTGTTCAGAGTGGCGAGGAGAGAAGTGAATGGCGTGACGCGCAGCAAAATGATGGGGATATCGCGTTGGTGGCGCAATGTGTGGCCCGCGGACGCCATCCCACGCTGAGTGAGAAACAGAGTTGGTCCCGGGGAGCTAATCAGCTGCTGCGACAATGGGCCAAATTGGAACTGAAGAACGGTGTACTGTGCCGTAGAATGACTGATCCTTATACGCAGGAAGTGTATTATCAGCTTGTCTGTCCAGGTTCTCGACGCCAGGACGTGTGGAGAGAGGTGCATGTGGCTGCGGCGCATGCTGGAGCAGGTCGGACGTTGGCCCAGCTGCGGCGCCGCTTCTACTGGACTGGCATGGAGGGTGAGGTACGCCGGTTCCATCAAGGGTGTGTCAACTGCAACCTACAGAAAACGAGGGTAGAGCCCCGGGCCCCTTTACAACCATTTAGTGTCTCTTACCCACTAGAAGTAGTGCCACAGTGTTATGGGTTTTTCCCTATGGGCCCACGACGTTCCACTAGGAGCAATTTGGGGCAGCCGCCTGCAAGATATAGTCAGGCCTGATTTGTCGCAGGGACTGCTACCGATAAAGTAGGGGGGAGTGTGAGGGAGATGAAGGGAAGGTGTGTTATTTTTCATTTTTTGTATTATTCCTTTAACTACAATGATGTTTTCTTTTTGTTTCTTTTATTTAAACACATTGTATTTTCGTTATGGTATTATGTTGAATTAACTTCCTTTTTCCGCGTCGCGGCTGGCCAATGGGGTAACAGCTGGGCGGAGCATAGCCCTATAAAAGAGTGACTGACTCTCATTTCAGGTTGAGCAGGCAAGGGCACAGGTGTGCTTTGTGAGAGAGCTGGAGGCGTATGGACTGAGGCCGGTAGCTAAGCTACACTAAGTGAGAGACATTGTGAGAACTATTATCAGTTACTACAGACGGAGAGACTGGCTGCCTGTGGCAGAGGCTGCCTGGCCGCTGTAAGGACGAGACGAGTACCTGGGACCGCCGGTGAGAGAGACGGAGAAGGACGATTATCTGGTCCCCTGGGAGAAGCAGACGGAGCGAGGCTCTGAGTGTGTCGCATACCCATTACACTCGGAGGGAGGCATACTGCTTCCCTTGTGAGTAAGTACCGTTCCATCGCGACACATTGAAACTAAGCCCCTGCACCCGTATAGGACGACTAAATACCTCACCTATGAACAGATGAACTGGCGTACTCCTATTTGTGTGTTACAGAGAGATGACCTATACCACCTGCTGTTGAATCCCATTTTGTTGGAAGCTGTGTGGCTACCCTGGTGCCCATCCCCTGCCTACACCAATCGTACACAAACGAACTAGTAAAGTGGAACTGCATTGTCACTTTATTAGACGATCTGAGAAACCTTTTAAGAACCTTTTAAGTATTATTAAAGTATGTGTATTGTGTTTTAGATAGTGGCGCCATTTAGTTTTAGGGTTTTTGTTTTGTAATGTTTTTAGGGTAATTTAGAGTCCCCGCCCTGTATAGGCTAATAAAACTTTGTACCTTTGTACCTCCCCGAAACAATTGTGTGGTCTCAGTTCTCTCCGGGTGTTTGGACCCAATTATTGCTGCTCTCCTTGGTGAAAATACGAACCTGTGTTTAGCCTGGTGGTGTTGAACCTTTAATGGTTCGTTGGTTTTAATCCAACTGGCGTTGTCCGGCAACAAAAAGCCCCCTTTTCCATTTGGGTTTATATAAGAATAATTATATCACAGTAAAATATATACATTCCTTTAATGGTAAATGGTTAATAGTATTGTATTATTATAATACAGCTGTTTTGAACGCAACAGTAAGACCGGGCCCATCTTACATTTACACAAAGATTTGCAATTGCAAAATATTATAGCAGCATTATTTTCTGTAAGTGGCTAGCAGAGTCAGACTTAAATTAAACTAAACTTAAATTGTTTTTATTGAAAAAAAGTTGAAGTTTTCATTTGTCAATGGATCTGAGCTTCGTGTATCTATTCGGCATCTAGAGTGAATATTTTAACGCAAATAGGCCCATTTACTTTTGGGATCCCTGGAACAAAATATTTTGAGATGGGGTCTGCAGCCAAATACCTTTTTTTTTCTTCCATAACTCACTTCAGTGCAGGTCCAACTAACTACCTTGTCTGTCCCTGTGGCCTCCTTTAAATAGAAGTGGACTGTACCACAGGACACAGCCCCAATTAGCAACTCTACTTAAATACTTCCAAAATAACCCATTGCCTAAAATTAACCTATACACTAAAGATGCATTATTATTAAATAGTTTTTATTGGTTTTTCAATTTTACAGCTAAACACATACATGTCACAAAAAAGATGCGTTTGGGTGGAAACTCATTAACAATTTAAATAAACAAATTACTCTGAAACCCTTGAAACCCCTTCTCCTTCACAGCACTTGGCATGTTCCTATTACTCGAGGAACAGCCCACAGCAGTCCAGGAGAGACCCAGGATAAGTGGCCCACACCCATTATAACCACCACCCCAATCATTCAATAAACTGGCAGGCATAAACATTAAAATGCATTGGCTTGTAGTTTGGTCCACTAGCAATTTATACTTTCCCTCTACAAAGCATATGCTACACCTGTTGTTGCAGAAGAAGGTGTTGGTTGGAGGAATTACATTGATGACAACATTAAATAAAACTCAAGAGACCAAACTGTATTGCGAGAGATTATATTGAAAAAGGAAAAGGAAAATAAAGCATGAATGCATACAGTTGATATTCACATTTGATTCCCAAATATCAGTCCGGTCAAAGTTCTTGGTAGTCAAGTCAGTCAGAGTGTTCAATGTTCATAGGGCAAAGTGGAGATTGGGATTGAGAGAACTGGGGGGAATGTTTGTGTATGAGTTGCTGCCGCTGAGTTTCCTACCCATGACCATAGGTGAAACAGGACTGGGATCATACAGGGATTGTACAGGGCTGGCTTGCCATCATTCAGTTCAGTTCCTAGCCGATCTACCATCTTAAAAAAATATTCTGCTAATCTGCTGATCTACAAGCCGTCTTTAAACTCAAAATACATCAATTAAATAATCAATTTAGCAGCTTACATACAAGCATTACATTCAAAAATAAATATTTTTTACATTTAAATCCCAAAAAACATTACATTACAGAGCACATGGTCACTCACCAAGTCACAATGTTCCTCATTCACACAGCCAGTGTAGCGAGTGGATCAGGTAGGTATGGTATCTAAAAGTCAAATTATTGCATGGGTAAGTATAAATAATTAATGAATTAAACTGTCAGAAATTGGAATAGTTGTTGAAATAAATAAAGAGTACATACCTGCTGCCTGTAACACCTTCAGCGTTGTGCACCACACTGAGCAAGTTACTGCAGAAAGACTGGCTTTATACTGGGTGTGGTTTGATTGCCAATTGCTGGGCAGCTGTGTTTGGGTCTATTCTGCACTGCATCTAGCCTAAGGCCCAGATCATGGGAAACCCCTACTCACGTCAGGGTGGGGGGGTCCCCAGTTCAAATATGATTCTTTTTGGTTTCAGTGATATTTGGACTTACCCTCTACAGCAGGGGTATTCAACAAAATTGTCCAGGGGGCCACATTGACAGAAACCCAAGGGGCCGGGGGCCGCACTAACGTATCCCCCCCCCCCCCCCCCCCCCCCCCAGCTATTAATCTAATGAACACTTGAAACAACGGGCACGACCACATTTTCACTACTACATTTTCACAAACAAGCACATTTTCATTTAACTACATTGCAAAGCAGAATACTTTTCAAGTAGAATACTTTTTATGTTAATGTGCTTAATTTCTGTTCAACAAGTTGACAACTGTACACATGCTTTCTTGTTTAAAACCTAGTGCTAACTACATCACACTAGTGATGGCCAACCTGGCTTCGATGCTATCTTAGAGTAGATGTCGACCTTATTGACAGTGCACACACAATTGCCTTCTTTGATGCTTTAACGATGCTCAACGAGGATCAGGTGGGTCGCAGACACACACACTCCACTCTGCTGCAGTGCTCTGACTGGAGTCTCTTCACTTGAATATGATGGAATATGATTAGGGATTACTGTGATTATGGTAAGATGAAGCTCACGTTTCATATCGCGCAAACCATACCTATAACGTTCATTAGTCTCCACAAAAAAAAGATTTTGGATTTTTTTTTTTTTTTTTTTCAAAAATCTTTTTTTTTTTTTTTTTTTTTTTTTTTTTCAAAATTTCTCCAGGGGCCACAAGGAAGGTCCCCGCGGGCCGCATTTGGCCCGCGGGCCGCCAGTTGAATACCCATGCTCTACAGTATTTCATCATGAAAATGTGACTTTGCACGTATGTTTTAGAGGCAGAAGAATAATTTGCATAAAACCGCAATATGCATTGAATTATTAAAAAAGCATGTTTCAATTTTAAAAAAATCCGATCTGACAGATCTTTAGATATTGGTCCAAAGTTCATGTAAAAAAAGTTCCGTGCACGTGACGCGAAAAATCCGGAATAAAAGCGGGTTTAAGCGTTTTACGAACTGCTCAAAATGGCGGAAAATCTAAGGACTTAACAAAGACACAGATGTCTTCCGCTTGAGTCAAGGCACGCGTGTAAGCAAGTTGCACGTCTTCAAACGAAACGAGGCATGACTTATGCCCCTTTAAAGTTTGAGTTTTCAAACGCTTCGTATAGCGCCCCCCTTTGGCCAATTGGAGTAAGATTGCTTTCAGTGATATTTGGACTAACCCTCTACATATTTGCCAAATGCCATGAACGTGTCACTTTGCATGTATGATTTAGAGGCAGAAGAATAATTTGCATAAAACTGCATTATACAGTGAATTATTAAAAAATAATGTTTCGCTTTAAAGAAAATCCGGCCGCTGTGTGATGACCATATTGGTCCAAAGTTCATGTAAAAAAAGTTTCGCGCACGTTATGCGAAAATCCCAGGAGGAGATAGATTTTGACTGTTTTTCATATTTTTCATATAATTCAAAATTGTGGGAAAGGTAAAGGTCAGAGGTCAAAAGTCAGAGTGTAAAAGTTGTTCGGCATGAGGAGACGCATAAGTGTATACTGGTTTCATGGCTGTACCTGAAACAGAGCATGAGCTTAACTGTTCAAAGTTGGCATTTTTCAAAGGCTTCCTACAGCGCCACCCTTTGGCCGATTGTTGCGAGCTTCGCGTTTTAGCCGTTTGGCATAGTCCTCTGCCAAACTGCAGAGTTTCGTAAAAAGCGACTGCACGGTCTAGCCGCTAGAGAAAAAGTGGCGGAATAATAATAGTGATGAAGTCCAATATCAATAAGTGGCCCTTTGCCACTTCGTGGCCTTGGCCACTAATAAGTATTTACTTTGAACTGGAAATGCACGTCTCCGCTCATCTTTCTTCATAAAACCTGTGATTTTGGTATTCAATATATAGGTCTATCTATACGGTATTCTTTGGGTGAAATCCCCAGAGTGGCGTTGTCTGGCTTCCTGTTTCCGGGCCTAAGTGCCCTGGTTACACTTAAATATAATCTTATTTAATAATCTGCATAGACAGGCTCAGTTTGACAGATTAATTACAGACATACACATTAGGAAAGTCTTCAGTGCCTTTCCTTTCCAGGTAAACAATTTATTTCCTCATACCAGATAAATATCTTGTCCCACTGCCAAATTCAATGTTGTGTGTGTGTGTGTGTGTGTGTGTGTGTGTGTGTGTGTGTGTGTGTGTGTGTGTGTGTGTGTGTGTGTGTGTGTGTGTGTGTGTGTGTGTGTGTGTGTGTGTGTGTGTGTGCGCGCGTGCGTGCGTACGTTCGTGCGTACGTGTGTGTATAAGACCTACAAGGGGTTGACATTCCCTCATTAAACCATGAGTGTCTCTTCAGTAGCAGTGGTGTTGCTGTTGCTCTGTGGAGCCCAGCATGCAGGAGCCGAACATACCAACTTTTTTGGAGCTGTCGTAACCCATTACCCAAAGGACACGTACGCAAATGGAACTGTGACGGTAGGTACAGGTCAAGATTATTATATTAAACTTTTTTTTAATTAAACTAATAAGATAAAGAAAACTAGAATGGACTTTATGTGACTTAAATAAAAGGGAGGCTTTATTAAAGCAGCACTTCTTTTGTATATAAGGGAGGCTTTATTAAAGCAGCACTTCTTTTGTATATAATGTAATTTTAGATAGTGCTGCTTTAAGAACAAACCAACTGAAACTGTAATATGTGTTGAAAAAATGATCTAAAACTAAAATCATTAAAAAAAATCCATTTAACTGTTCCAGTTTTAAGCCATGTTAAAGCCCTGTGCCACAATGAAAAACATTCATTGGGCTAAAAACGGACCCCAAAAGACTGTGAAAATTGATGACTCATCACTAAACCATCGTTTTGAGTGGCCATTTCTTGCCCAAGGAATGTTTTTCCTGCAAAACAAATGATTGCAATGGATTCAGAATAATTAAAAATCCCTAGTTTGACCCCTCACATCCCACTTAAAGCAGATTTTTTTCCAGTCATTTTTTCCTTTATATTGTAGTGTATAGTAAGTGAAGGTAGGTAGGTCGTTTTCAAAACTTTGCCCTGGTGGGATTCCTTGGGACTTTTTTTCCCTCACTAAGGACATATTGAGGATACAAAATCAGTTGAGTTTGATACTATTGCAATTTGTTTGAGGTTTAGCCTAATTTTGGCCTAAAATGACTGGACTATTACTGTAAATAGACTGAGACAGCATCATGTAATGTATAACTTTGATCTCATAATTACAGGTGGTTCTGCGCTATAAGACAGCCTTCACATATTGCATAGATGCATACACATCGGGTTGTGATGCTGGGGACTGTGGCAATGAGACCCTACGGGAGGGGAACACGGTGCATTGGCAGAAGCAGAACAACACACCCGAGTGGTGTCAACGAGAAGGAATCATGACTCGACTGGTTCCCAGCAACGATTACTTCTCTGTGTTGTGAGTGATGAGAGATTCTCTATATGTACAACAAAATACAATACAATTTTAAAGGTAAAATGATTGAAAATGGGAAATGCTGAAGTAAAGTACAAATACTCAAAATCTTACTTAAAGTGGGCGTGTCACGCCGAAAACAGCTAATTAAGGCTATCAAATTATACTATCTTTTGATGATGTCAAATTATGTTAAATTACCCAATCAAATTAATTTATTGTAGTACATGTACTGAAAGTAGTACTTTCTGTACACAGTGGCACGTGCACACATCGACATCAAAGGGGGCTTGAGCCCCTGACTCTTTATCCATCTGTAAAAAGTTCCCTCTCCAGACCATGAATGCAGTTTTTTACTGTGGTGAAAGAAATGCAAACGCCCTCTTTCCATGCCATACCTGAACGCAGCTCCTGAACTTGCAGCATCTTATGTTGAAATAATTGCCCTCTTTTAGAAATGTCAGCCCCTGCCTCTCTAACATTATCTGCACATCCCTGTCACACACAGCCGCGCGCACACGCAGCAGCATGCAATGGCCACACTGTAGTTAATGTTTTCCTTGTGTCGTCGTCAGGTTGTCTTGGTCGGATGTGCTAGCATAGGCTAGGATAACTAGTTTGTGTAATGGAGGATGAAAGTTTGTTTCCAAAGCCACGGTACGAGCGATTTTAATCCCAACGGCAATGATAAAGGAGAGTCCAGGCCAGTAACGTGGAGGTAGCGATCTGTCCACTTTGCCATAAAAAGGTGCCAGTCAGACGTGCTGCTATGTGTGTGCGTGCGTGCGTGCGTGCGTGCGTGCGTGCGTGCGTGCGTGCATGCATGCGTGCGTGTATCGTATTGAATTGAGAAAAATGGCATTGGCACATCACTAACCGGAAGTGGTTCACCATATAGGGGCAGAGGTATGTTTGTGTATCGTGCAAAATGTGAAAATAGTAGATCTACAAGCTCATGAGGCATTGTGATGCGACTGATTGTGAGCTTGTAGATATGCAAATTTTTATAATTAAATAAAAAAAAAGCCTACACGCCCAAATTAGGGATAGTTTATTACATTATTTATTTAATTCGTTTAATTAACTGTTGCACCCCTACGTGTTTTAAATTTACATTTACTTTACTGCTTCATCTGAGACAGTGTGAGGAAAATGTGTTAGGCCTATTCATAATTACTTATACTGTTGTCTGTCAACCTTTTTATAATAATAACAATATTAATCTCATCTCCCACAGTTTTACGTTACGAGGTGGTAGTTGGACAAATAACACAAACAACATCGTGAACTGGTATGTCGTAACGACAGTGGACCCCAGGACCAGATCAGACACTGGGAAAGCCAACAGGTCTCCTCAGACCACCATCATACCTTCACTACGGTAACATTAAAATGGATGCTCAAATGTGTACTTTGGTCAAACTGGCGGCAGAGGGCAGCCTTATGCAAGAATTCATGTGAATTGAGCCGCTTCGCCTGCCATACATTCAGAGCATAGAAATGCATTTTCTAGAACAGATCCAGAGAAAACAGCAAGGAAGTGATTTGGGACTCCATTATTGCTAACGTGCGGTGGATTTTTGAGAGCAGCATTACGGGAGATGTTTGTACTGTACACGGCGGCACGACACCCCATCAGCTTACAGTCATCAGACGAGGTAAAAAGAACGAGCTGTATTGGCAACGCGCCGCCGTCAAAATTGGGGCGAACGGGAACGTCCAAAGCAGTAAAAGAGTTAACACAATAAAATACCCTAAATATGATTAGTTATTATCTCCGCCCAGCCGAAAGTCATGGCCGAGACTATGTTTTCGCCCCCCTTTCGCATGTCCTTCCTTCTGTGGACAGCTAATCTCCGGCACTATTGGCACGATGGCAGCGAAACCGTACACGCACACTGCCTGGGTGCCAGAGCAGAACCTCTGCCCCCAATTTCTCACATGGGCCTGTTACGGTGCCACCAGGAGGTGGGTTTGTGCAAAAGACTTGTTTGGACAGTACTCAAAATGCCTCAAATCACACAGAGTGCGATTTCTGGGATTTTGTTTTTCAAATCAGCCTCATGGTGGCGCTATAACAGGCCGATTCGTGTTTTTTTCTTTTCTTTTTCTTTTCTATAACTCCACCAATGCAGTGTAAAACTGTATGTGTATGCACACTCCCCTGAGGCCATGAAGGGGTTTGGTCCGTTTTGAACGTTTTGATCATGATCGCTGCTTGCGATTTCCGTGACATTTTGCACACAAATTCCCACTATAGGTCAAGGAACAAATGCCACCCTTTTCACATTGGCATGTTAGAGCGCCACCAGCAGTTAAATTTGAGCAAAACATTTTTGAAACACAACCTCAACTGGACCATCTCGCCCCCACAGTCAAGACTGCCAGTTAAAGGGGCTCCAACATAAAATATATATTTTATATAAATATTGGTCCACACGTTTTTTATACAGGTTTTAGCCTAAACAACCACTCGGATAATTACATTTCATGTTCTGTCTGTCTCTAATTCCAAGCCATTTCAGATGCAGTATTGGCAATGGGGCGCTGTATTTGGGCTAAATTGAAATGACACAGATAAGATACCATGGCACCATGCTAATCTTCTCTATCTTGTTCCAATTTTAGCATGGCACCATACTAATTTTCTCTGTATCGTTCCAATTTTAGCATGGTACCACGATGAGAGCCACGTAGAGTTTTTTAGTACCAATTTTAGTATCACACTTGACTTTACCTTTATCCTCCCAAAAAGTACCGCCCCCTTCTCTAGGGGGCCCAATAAGAAATGAGCCCCTTTGTGACATAAAGAAGGGCTGATGACATACACAAAGGCTTGATTTCAAAAGAGTACCGCTCAGACCCGCCCATTCAGAAAATCACTGAAATGAAAGGCAAGACTTAGAGTTAATGAATGTTTTTTGGGGGCTGTAAGAGACACTGGGAAGACCAAAAAACAAGAAAAAAATGAAAAATTTGAAATTCATGGTGGGGCCAAAATAAAAATACAAAATGACACTTTTTAATTAATAGCGTTTTGGCCTCAAGTCTTTCTCAGCATGTCAAGAAAGTGGTCAGTGGTGTTGTGTGTACCAGAAGGGAATGATAGACACAGACATGACAAGAACCCCCCCCCCTCCTGAATACTACTAGTACTTACTTCTTACTACTAGTACTTACTTTCTGCTAATTATAGAATCTCATTCTGTCTCTCATTTTCTTTATGTGTCCATCCATCTCTTTTTGTCTCTCAGAGTTCCTTCTAACTGTGTGAGAAACTTCAACCTGTTAGCATTTGACCCAGATGGAGACCAGGTTAAATGCAATGGTTCTCAATTTCCTTCTGTTCTCACCATATCACCCGTGAGTTGAATGCTTTTATTTTGTAAATAAGAACATAGATCACATCATACTGATGCTAATACACATTATTTTATGTTCATTTAATTCTGGTGCTAACACAAATTTGTATTAACATTACATTTATTTTACAACTATAATCATGATTACTGCTATCATTAGTCTGTATTTCTTTTTCTATAATCACGTCTTCTTAGAAATGTGAGCCATTGTTTCACATTTTTTCTCCTCTGTTTTTGTACTCTTCCTGTCCTGTGTTCCTTCTCTCTTCTTTCAGGATTGTACTTTGTCATTTTCTGCCACCAACAGCAGTAATGAGGGTCTCTATGTTGTCCAGTTGGAAATGAATGACTATCCCAACCAGAATATCACCCTCACAGACACTGGAGGATCTCAGTACGATAGAACTACCAGCGACTGGATCAGCATTATACCTCTACAGTTTGTTATCAGAGGTACTCAGCAAAACCCTTAGTTATTCTAAAAATGTACCCTTGCAGGTTTATTTCCATAGGGGTTCATGCAACTACTCAACCAGTAAATGTGCTAATAAAGTAAATAGATCAAGGATCTTAAACAGGGGGTCCAGGACCTCTAGGGGGTCCTCAGAGTTACTACAGGGGGTCCTCCAAATAGTTGAGCGATTTGAACTTTTTTTCTTCTTTTTCATATCAACCATTTGTACCCTAGTGTCCACATTCTGAGAACTTTAGCCAAACATAGACGATCTACAAGATCACAACGCCTTGCGCTTCGAGACGTTGTGAGCTTGTACAACAACAGCTTGTTGTTGTGAGTTACATGAATCCAATTGATATGAATCCAAAATACACTGATGATTGTGCTGTCAAACAATAAAACTATGGAATCTCTGAAATGGTTGTGGGGCTCCCTGCTTCATCTCTCTCTCAACTAAGGGGACCTTGGCCTGAAATCGTGAAGACCCTTGAAATAGATCATGCAATTAAATGATAAATAAACAAAATAAAACTTAAAGGCATCAAAATGTTTATATTTCCCCTTTGTGTTCAGTGGATGGAGCAGTACCCAGCTGTACAGAGGGACAGTATCTACCCAGGTTCCTGCCTCCCACCCCGGCTAACAGAGCACAGCTCTACACGCCTGTTGGTCACACACTGGAAATCACCATCAACACAGAGGCAACAAACTCCACGTGAGTAAAAGACAACAAGACTGAGGCCCTCTAGTTTGAGAGCAGTAAACTGAAGCATTCAGCCTACAATTACACATCAATGAGCAATTTATATAATTTCCACTCAAATGTGTCTCTGTGTTCCACTGACACCATGCAAGCTTGACTAATGAGCTCTTTCTGATCTCTTTCTACTGTATCCTATAATGCAGTTAAACAGGAACAGCTTTCCTTCCCAGGATGTGGGAATTCATTAAGTCAATGGCCGCATTTCCCAAAGCGCAGGTCGTACGAAGCCCTTCGCAAGGCTGCGGTCCTTGCGATGACGGTGTTTCTCAAACGCGCTCGTAAGCGCCACTCTCAAAACAGCCTACGCATGCCCTTAGGCTGGCCAGAGCCTTGTAGTTCTGCAAACTCTGGCTCCATGTGAAAGGAGATGATGCAACTCTCCCTGAAACTCTCCTTGAATGGCTCTGGGGTTCGATTGATAGGACGTCAGCAGCTGCGCTCCCAAATGAATTTCAGCTGTTGGTTTGTGTAATTGTACTCGGCCCATCAATAAAACATACAACGCTGAAAATTAACAAACTTTTAGCACTGTTGGTAGCAGCTAAACTGACTGTACAAACCCCTTGTTTTAATTAGAAATTACATGCTTTAAGGTTAAGCGCTGTTGCCTGTTGGTAGGCCTATAACTGACTGCACAAAGTGACTTAACTGCCGTCTTAAATATTTTTTATTTTATTTTATAGGCTAGGCCTACTATGACAGTATTGTAGACTAGAGTATTGGTTCTCAAAATGAGACTCGGGGACTCTCTGTGTGAAGCGGGAGTCGAACCCGAGGCTCTCAGTCATTATTCCAACTCACAACTTGTCATGCTAATAAGCCTGTGTTTAGCTACTATGGCTGTTGTCCGCCCCTTCTTGGCTGTAATAACTATAGGGCTACAATTAGTTATATATATATGAACCAATGGACCCTCATCATCCTAGCCTGATTTCAGACTCAGCGCTGGAGAACCAGTCCGCTCAGAGAGTGGGCTGAAGCCAGACGATCATCATCCTACACTCTCAAAATGTGAGTTGCATTTTGGAACCATTTGGTTCCTAACTTCCAAACTAAAATATAACAGCCCTGCCTCTTTAGCTCAGTGTTGTGTTGGCACGAGGGGCTAAAGAGGCAGGGCTGTTATATTTTAGTTTGGAAGTTTGCATGTTAATGGTTCCAAAATGCAACTCCCATTTTGAGAGTGTAGGATGATGATGAGTGGACTGGTTCTCCAGCGCGTCGATCGTGTTAGCATGAGGGGTTGTGTGTTGGACTGGCAAGTGGATGTTCCGAGTTCTATCACCGCTTCCACACATCACTGCATGTCTTTTAGCTGGGGAAATGGGAACCCCACTGGTCCACGGACCCACTTAACAAATATAAGCGTGTTATTTTTTAAGTAAGTGTGTGTTGTGTTGTGTTGTGGTGCGCTATTTCTCAGTAGCCTATAACAAAGCAAGCGACACGCATAACATAAAACACATAGTTCATCTTTGTATTTTTTATTTATTTCTTATACAAATATAAATATATAGTTCACTTGTTTATTTTGTATAGCAGGTGTGTAGAATAGCCTACTCTGCCATCCACTAGACTTAGATAGCTTTTTTTAAATATACTTTCATAGTTATACTTAGTTATATAGTGCTAATTTTTCTACGAAGGGTGCTTACGGGCGCCCCCAGGCGCACCCTTAAAAAAGCCATCGTAAAGCCCTTTGCACACAGGCGCGTTTAACCGCACGGATAAAACGGACAATATATTTTTTTGAAAAGAAAACAATGATTCTCTATGACCTCATGCACACCGGCTCCGAATTAGCCGTGCGACGAGTGGCTGCCGCCGTGCGTTTTTTTCTCGATCGAACCCAGTTCGATTTGTGCGTCTTGTCGCATGCGGTAAAAAACTCATCACTCCTTTTATGACTCCTTTTTGGATCCGCAGCGCCGATTCCGCACAGCCTTGCACACCAAATCCAATGTGTTTTATTCATGCCGCAAACGAAAAAAACGCAACTGTCCTGTGTGCAAAGGGCTTAAGACAGGTCTGCAGCACCCGTGGGAAACTTGCAGGAAAGGTGTTTACTTCTAAAATCCTCCTTACGATGGGTTTCCTGGAGCCATTCGTAAGGTGTGCTTTCAACCGTCGTCACAGCCATTTGGTTCCATTGTACACTCTCGACCAGTTTCCTGAAAGCCCTCGTTGCTCTTGATTGACAGGTGCCAGCGCAGGCTATGAAGGCGTTCTTGAAACATTTTTGGTCTCTACGACCATGCCTGAGCTTACGAGCGCTCAAAATCGCTTTGGGAAACCCCGCCATTAACTGTCACTCTAACCCCAATCTGGGAACCCATCTGCAAAAAGGGGGGGGGGATTTATTTTTGTTCCCCCTTTGAAGCCCAGGATCTCTGAAACTCTCTTTATAAATCAACCTGACCATGGATCGGTTGCTGTACCAATTTGTGCACCAACCAGTCTGCCGTAACCAGTGGTTTATACAGTATACACAAGCAAATGTATAGATATATGATTTACAGAAAATGTATTGCTGTATTATTGTCTCCACCAGCCGAAGGCTGAGGGAGAGTATGTTTTCCCCTCCGTCCGTCCGTGTGTCCGTCCGTCCGTCCGTCCGTCCGTCCGTCCGTGCGTGCGTCCTCGCAGTTTGTGAGCACCTAATCTCAGTCGTCGTTGGCCCGGACGCTGCCAAAGTGAGCACACACACTCCCTGGATGGCAATCTAGAACCTCTGCCCCACATTTTTCAAATCAGCCTCATGGTGGCGCTATAACAGGCCGATTTGTGTGGCCTGGTTGTTACCAGCTAATCTCCGGCGCCGTTGGCCCGATCGCTGCCAAACTGAGCACACACACTCCCTGGATACCAAATCAGAACCTCTGCCCCACAATTTTCAAATCAGCCTCATGGTGGCGCTATAACAGGCCGATTTGTGTGGCCTGGTGGAGACCTGTGCTCGGAAGAGCACTGCTTCTAGTATTTAGAATATTTTAATCTCTCTTTTTTTCTGAAATGTTTAGAAATGTTCATAACAGATATGTTAAAAGAGCTTGTAAATGTTGCAAGAGTCCCTTCCTAGAAATGAACGAATCTATTCCTATATTAATAGTACTGTCCACCAACTGGCAATTTTTTCACAATTTTCATTAGGCCTGTAGGAGTAAGTGACCAAGGTACTAACACGTTGTCCTTTGGGAGTAAAACTCATTAGGCCTGTAGGAGTAAGTGACCAAGGTACTAACACGTTGTCCTTTGGTATATGTCTAAAGTGTTTTCTGAAATGAAGTAATGTTGGTTAAACCTAGACTTTTGAACCATGTTCTCTTCTCTGGTGGTGTTGTAGGGTCTCTGAGCTGTTGTTCAGTGGACCCCACAACATGATCCTGACTGGATCAGCACAGGGACAGTTCCTCCTGAGATGGACGCCATCACAGTCAGAGGATGGAGAACATCACCCTGTATGCTTTGTTGCTCAGACCAACAGGTCAGCATCCATTTAAATGATATGTCTGTCTGTCTGTCTGTCTGTCTGTCTGTCTGTCTGTCTGTCTGTGTCTGTGTCTGTGTCTGTGTCAGGGACGTGCTGGCCATTGGCGGGACAACTACCGAACGGCCGGTCCATTCCCGGCCGGTCCAGGCCGGCAATTAAAAAGAAAAATGAAAAAAAAAGAAAAAAAACATTGGTCGCTGGTAATTACGGTAACCGCCTTCGATCCATTTTGAGGGCTGGGTGGCCCACAAAGTAAATACAACTCATGTAATCTCTTATGATCTGAAATGGCCAATCTTTGACTTAGCAGCAGCACTATAGAGAGAGATCTCTCTCTCATGGCTGCCACCGCCTATGTTGCCAGTATTGCCATAGCAACACTACTTTTCCTGGTGGTATTGCCTGGCAACACCACACTCATATGGATTATATGGCATTTTATTTAGTTTTGAGCATTTTTTTAATTAGAATATAAACCTAGAAAATGTGGTTAAAAACTAAATGTAGGCCTACATCGTCATGTACCATGTACAAGGTTTTGATTGATTGATTGATTGAAGGCTTTATTAGAAGTTTGCATAGGAAAATGTACAGATTCATGACGGTACAGTTCACTGGTACAAGGTCTACTAAAAGGAGATCCATGAAAAGACTAAGCTTATTTCAACAGGAAACCATTTAAGTATCTCATATAACATTGAATGACAGACAAATAGAACACAGTACTATGCAGTAGATATGTAAAGAAAAGGGAAAAAAAAAGAAAGAAAAAAAAAGGCAGCGGCGGATGATTCAAATGAGAGGAAATATCTCAGAAGCAATGCCCAAATGCGGCTATAAAAACTAAATATAGCAAAACTACCGAGAATGTATAAAATATTTCAACCAACACAAATCAATCAACACTTTTTTTTCTTTGACCATAAATACTTAATAAACTCCTTATTGTCTATGCCAATAAAATGTAAAATGTGTAGCACACACATTTTGCAATGATAGTATGTCTGCACATTTTCAGAAATGTTTCTCATTATTTATTTATTTATTTACTTGGCCTTCAATGACATGCCCAAAATGGAGCATGCCAGGTTACATATTCTGAAGAAATAAGACTTCCAGTAGGTTAAGACAGGCATTAAACATGGCATGGTGAAAGTCTATTCCGTATTTGGGATTTCAATATTTGGGTCTTATCAGTACATTTAGTACTTCCATCACACATTACTTGAGCCAAAGAGCCATTTAGGTGCAGAGGTGAGTGGCTGTGTGTCATATGCTTATTGTAGAGATTGCTGGCTTGTCAGAGGTTAGTTGAGGTGAGGAGGAGATCAAGTTCTACCAGTTCTACCTTATCAATCCAAAACAATTTTTTGCTATGGTAGAAGCTACCGGTACCATACCAAAAAATAGTGTTGGACAGTTGTGGTTTATTTCCATGTGGGTGATATCTTGATGAGAAATCTTCTATCATGATGAGAAAGTCTTAGACCTTGCAGAGTTGTGATGCAAGATATGTGGAACAATGGAAATAGAAAGGTCATGTACTGTACCATTGATTGGATAATGATAAAGGGCATGGCAGGATTTAAAGGAATGCAGTGTCACAACTACTTTCATGCAATGTCTCCTAACTTTATTCAGAGGTGAGCAGATTTATAAGCTGGAGGTCTGATGGTGATTGTGGACCCTAGGCTGTGGTCAGTGGTTTCCACTGATTATGATTTTGGAGTGTTACCACAGCATATTGTTATTTTTGGACACTTTCAAACACTTTCTCTGAAGGGTTTACTTGTGCAGTGCTGCCCTCCTTTAGCCTGACACTCAGCCTGAATTGACATTTTGTTTCACTTATTCAGTCTGAAAGTGCTTCCCCCCCAGAGCTGTTTCTGGGATGGGCGTTGCCAAAGAGGCAGTCTTCTGTGTTTGGTTCACTGTCTGACCAACACAACAGTAGCAAAGCAGATGACGTAGTGTTGTTATGTGTGGCTGGCTAGTGGCTAGCCTGTTGCTTGCTAGTGCTACTTGCTAACCAAAGAAACAGCAGGAATAGGAGCACAACGAATATTAGTATAATGTCTGCTACTGATGTTTCATAGCGAGATCGATACGATCGCATTGTACCGCATTTTACCGCAACGATGTGTGCGGTCCGGTCCGGCGGCGGTGAATCGCACATGAGTTCTGGGAAAACCCCACCCACGCTGATCACAAGACGCTGATTCACAACGCTGATTCGCCATACGGATTTCCAAGCGAGGAAAACCTCTTCAGTGAGAGCAACAGGGTGGCTAGCGATTCAGGGTCTGAACCAGGCTAGCCCTCCTTTGCTTTTGTAGCAAATAGATCCTTCTGAACAATGCGGTCCCATTGACTTTAGTTGTTTCATTGTCTGACCATAGGTTTCTCCAACAAACGATTAAACACACGTTTTGCTATTTTCAGGGAATTAAGGTTATTATCAAATATTACTTCTAGCTGTCTTGTTCTCATCTGATGCAATCATGTACAGTACCATGTACAGTACCACACATCTGCAACATAATAATGAGCAAGCTAAGATGAGTTTCTTAAGACATTTTTGAATTTAAATGATGCAACAAAGTAAATGATCAGAACAGTACTAACCCTATTCACCCTGAACTGTCAGCTTTTTTACTTAGCTTTTTTTCCTTGTATATTAAAGTTAATGGGACACCGACTCTAGCGGGTGATAACATCAATTAAGCTACTTCTCAGAAAGGGTTATCATACCAAAATATAAACTAGAGACATGTACGAAGAAGAAAATCCAAAAATGTTACGGCCATTGGGTGGTACCAACATTTGTATTAGCCCCTGTACTAATAGCGCTGAGTAGCAGCAACCCACAGAGCAATCACATTGGGCCCACTGGCTTGTCTATCATGTGAACACTGGTCCTGCCAAAGACCTCCCCTGCCCCTTCTTTGTATATACTTACTGTTTGTATAGACTTACTGTTTTTTTTTGTTCTTCTCTTTTACCGAACATATCTACTGCATAGTACTGTGTTCTATTCATCTGTCATTCAATGTTATATGAGATACTTAAATGGTTTCCTGTGGAAATAAGCTTAGTCTTTTCTAGGATCTCTTTTTAGTAGACCTTGTACCAGTGAACTGTACCGTCATTAAACTGTACCTTTTCCTATGCAAACTTCTAATAACTTCTAATAAACTTCCAATTCCTTTTCCCGGGCTGAATCAGGGGCCCAGCACGTCCCTGGTCTGTGTGTGTGTCTGTCTGTCTGTCTGTGTGTCTGTCTGTCTGTCCATATAACCACTTTTTAGTGTTTTGTTTTAGAGCATTGTTTCAAAGAGTACCAGAAAGTGGATCACTTTTGTTTATCTATGATCTCAATTCCAATCTATGATTTATGTATTCATGTATTCATATTGCTTTATCTCCACTGCTGCAACCACAGACATGATCCCAGAATTAACATTAAGGTAAAACAAAAGTCCTGCTTATTAAACATATTTGTTTTCTCAGCACGGCCACATATCAGTCGGAGCTTCGCTGTGTCATTGTCAGTGTCTCAAAAGATCCGAACAACTTTTATGGAACTGTCCTGACCTATGAGCCAAAGGACACGTACGCAAATGGAACTATGACGGTAGGAACCAGACAAGTTAATTACCATTAAGACTCCCTAATCGGGAGATAAGCGACCGTCAGGTGAGGTCACATGTATACACAAAGAGGGCTGTAAGTGGCATTGCTTCCTGAGTGTAGGGGGTTGTGTGTGGCAAATGTATTGCGTTGGTTGGCACAGAGAATGTGGGGTTTAGCAGTGACATGGTTGTGTTTATGTCGTAGGAGATATGTTAGTATGTATAGGTGCAAATTGTAGGAGCTGTGTCCATAAATATGTTTTTCAAGAACTGGCCTCAAGGTGGCGCTAGAAGAGGGGAATGTGAGAAAAGAGGAGATCATCGATGACATGTGTGTAGACATACTGTGTACCGATTTTTGTGATTTTAGGGCAACATCTGTAGGAGCAGTGTCCAAAAATGTGTTGTAAAAAATCGGCCTGAAGGTGGCACTAAATGGGACAGATCCATGTTGATGACATGTGTGTAGACATACTGTGTACCGATTTGCGTGATTTTAGGGCAAGAATTGTAGGAGCTGTGTCCATAAATGTGTTTTGCAAGAACCGGCCTCATGGTGGCACTAGAAGAGGGGCATTTGAGAAAAGAGGGGTAGAGGTTGTGGTTTGGCAGGCAAGAAGTGTGTGTGGAAAATATCACATGGATAGGGGCAATGATGGCGGCACATGGATAGGGGCAATGATGGCGGAGATATGAGCAGGGCAAAAGTGTGATGTGACGTGACAGACACTGACTGACGGACGGACAGACAGACAGGCGGTGGAGGTTTTGATAGTAGACCTGACGTTCGTAATTATTCACTTTTATAACATTACCTCATAATTACAGGTGGTTCTGCGCTATAAGACAGCCTTCACATCTTGCAATGATTCAGACACATGGGAGTGTTATCCTGGGATCGGGGACTGTGGCAATGAGACCCTACTGGAGGTGAATACGGTGCAGAAAAACACAGAGTGGTGTCAACAAGAAGGAATCATGACTCGACTGGTTCCCATCAACGATTACTTCTGGATGCAGTGAGTGAAGGATTCGCTGTGACACAACAAAAACAATGAGACTTTAAATAATATTTTCAGGTTTTACACACATTTGTTTTTTTATTTGTAATCCCCCCAACCCCTACCCCCCCCCCCCCCCCCCCCCGCCGCCTATAATCACATGCCCAAAATAGAGATAGTTAATTGATTACTTTAATTAAATCCTTTTTTTTCCTGAATCAATATAGTTTGATTAACTCTCGCACCCTATGTATTTTTCATTTACAATCTTCTATTTTTGTTTCTCAATTGCTTCATCTGACACAATGTGAGAACATTTATGCCAGAAATACCAAACCACTTTAATAATGAGGAACAATAATAATAATAATAATAACATCTCCGACAGGTTAAGAGGTGGTAACTGGATAAGTAACAGAAACAACATTGTGAACTGGCTGTCTTATACATTGGTGAACCTCAGGACCAGATCTGACACTGGGAAAGCCAACAGGTCTCCTCAGACCACCATCATACCTTCACTACGGTAACACAATACACTTCTCTTTTGTTCTTATACTCATCACTAACATCATCATCATCATCATCATTCTATAAGTTACCAAATATTTCTGTTCTTGGCCAGACTACCTACTGTAGGCTTGACTCAGGCATGCAAACAGAGTAGGGGTGCATGCACACACACAACGCACACATGCCAATTTTGGGGGGAAATAATAATAATAATATTAGTAATAATAATAATAATTGTGTAAATATATCTAATATCTCAAACTAAAATTATTTGAGCTAATAAAGTTGATCAGTAATTCATATTTTTCTTTATGCCCTGATGTATAGATTATGCATACAATTGTATGTACGTATGTGTAGAGATAATATATCCACTATTCAAGATAACATGAAAAGCAGTAAAGGTTCTTGAGAACGGAACTTTGAACACGTAACGTGCTGTCAGGCTACATTGAGCCAGGCGATGCATTTTGTGGTAAACGGGCCACTCCCACACACGTGAATTGGCCTGTTATAGCACCACCATGAGGCCAATTTGGAAAGTGTAGTGTCGCAGTTGTCCTTGGCAAAGTGGTGACGTCCCAGCAATCAGGCGCAGCATTTTGTGGAAAACGGGCCACTCCCCGGGGGGCGGTGGGGGTGTATTTATAATACATTGTACTATATACTTCTAGTAAAAACAAGTGGAAAATAAACTAATTACATAATCTCATTCTGTCTCTCTCTTTCTGTGTTTCCTTCTGTCTCTCTTTGTCTCTCAGAGTTCCTTCTAACTGTGTGAGAAACTTCAACATGTTAGCATTTGACCCAGATGGAGACCAGGTTAAATGCGGGCTTTATGGTGCTCTTCCTTCTTTTCTCAAGATATCAACCGTGAGTTGAATGCTTTTATTTTGTAAATAATAACATAGATAACATCATGCAAACATTTATTTTGTACTATAATCATGATTGCTGTTATAATTAGTCTTTACTGTTTTTTTGTCTAAACTTTTTTGAACTCTTCCTGTCCTGTGTTCTTTCTCTCTTCTTTCAGGATTGTACTTTGTCATTTTCTGCCACCAACAGCAGTAATGAGGGTCTCTATGTTGTTCGGTTGTGGATGGGTGACTATCCCAACCAGAATATCAACATCACAGACGCTGGAGGATCAGTACACCATCAGTCCACCATCAGTTCTCTCTGCTATGTACATCCACAGTTTGTTGTCAAAGGTACACAGCAAAACCCTCAGTGACGATATCTACTGCATAGTACTGTGTTTTATCTGTCTGTCATTCAATGTTATATTAGATACAGATACTGTACATAAAGGTTTCCTGTGTAAATAGGCCGAAAAGCTTATAGGATCTCCTTTTAATTGACCTTGTCCCAGTGAACTGTACAGTCATGAAACTGTAGCTTTTCCTATGCAAACGTCTAATAAAGTCTTCAAACAATCAATCAATCAATCAATCAATCAATCAATCAATCAATCAATCAATCAAAAAAAATCCTGGCAACTCAACCAGTTAATGTGCTAATAAATTAAATAGATGATAAATCTAACATATTAAGACATAAAGCCATTCAAATGTTTATATTCCCCCTTTGTGTTCAGTGGATGGAGCAGTACCCAGCTGTACAGAGGGACAGTATCTACCCAGGTTCCTGCCTCCCACCCCGGCTAACAGAGCACAGCTCTACACCTGTGTTGGTTACACACTGGAAATCACCATCAACACAGAGGCAACAAACTCCACGTGAGTAAAAGACAACAAGACTGAGGCCCTCCAGTACAGTAAACTACAGAGCATTCAGCCTAGAACTACACAGCAGTGTTTTCAATTCCACTGAGGAAATAGCATCAGGGTTGAGATTATTGTTCATTTATATAGTGAAAAATGTTCGCCGACTACCTTTTTTCACTGACAAAAACAAAATAAAGCTAAGCTATGATGACTAAAATTATAACTAAATAATTTATATTGACAAATTCCTCAACAAATAAAAACTAGACAAAAACAACAACAAAAACAAGCTATTTTTTCCGTTACCGACCATTAAAACCCACCTGCGTGGAAGTTTGGTAAACATGAAAAAGAAAAAAAAGGAGTGCAGCCTCCTTTTAGCTCATGCGTCCTCTTCAAAAGACAGACGCTCCCCAGCGTTAAACTGTACAGTAACTCGGTGCCGTGGCGTTGTTATGGGGGCTCTACCGGAGTTAAATGGCCGCGTCCGAATCCACCGTTGCCCACCGCCGTCCAGATACGGCGGGTGGTATCCACACGATCCGATGATGTAGGCATGGTAGCAGGAAAGGTCGACCTAAAACAAAGTCGACCTCATTCGCACGAGGTCTGTGGCCTTAAGCTAGATTCAGAACAGACCAAAATCAAATCTTTGCTTCTGGGGGTCCCTGGAACAAAATATTTTGCGATGGGGGTCCGTGACCCAATAAATGTTTGTTTTAGGTTGAACTTTCCTGTATTCGTAGGCATGTAGCTCCACTTTAATACCCTGCCGACGCGGACTTTTACACACGGTCAACTAAAGGCACGGACGCCACTAATATTTCCTCGTTTGTGAGGAACGATCAACACGTCTATTACAAGCGGACGCAGCAGCTTCTGTCGTTGTTTCGTGTGGGACACGGAGCACCAGAAGTCCAGAACAGTGAGTGATTTCCTGGTTTCAAGATGACGCGCATTGCAGAGCTGCGGAGATGAAAGGAATGCGATTGGCTGACTGGAGTAACTTGTGAAAGGGAGTATAGGTTTTGTGAATGAAGTGATGGGAGAATTACGTTGCATCAGGGGGCGGACCACCTTTGTGGCAACAGAAAGAACAGGGAATTATAGGTCTTAAATACTTAATTAACGCCGTTATTGTTTGGGAAATGTAACTGGTAACGATCCCTCTATAGTGCCATGAGTAACTTGTTTGTTCCTCCCTTGCCACCAAACCTAACGTCGCTACGTAGCGACTCGCTACGTAAGTTACGTCGTTAGTTATAACGTTGTTACACCCAACACTGGCCATCAGTACTGTGACTCAAATCTGTCTCTGTGGGTGTGTACAGTATGTTGTTCCTGATGCGGGCATGTCAGCAGTATTCCACTGACAACGTGCAAGGAATTAATTTATTCATTAACCATCACCCTAACTCTGGATCGGTTGCTGTAGCAATTTGTGCAGCAACCAGCCTGCCGTAACGTAAACTTCCTGAACTTTAAAGTGTGTTTTTTGCCCTGTGATGTTAATGTATCAGATGCCATTTGTGTTGTCCTTGTCCATGTGTAAAGGATTTCTGCACATTTGTCATACAGAATGAAAGTCATTTAGTTGGTGTTTTGTTATCCTGTGGTGTCCCTTCTGAAGGTCTAAAAATCTAAATTAAAACATTTGAAACATGTTTTCTGTTGGTGTTATAGGGTCTCTGAGCTGTTGTTCAGTGGACCCCACAACATGATCCTGACTGGATCAGCACAGGGACAGTTCATCCTGAGATGGACGCCATCACAGTCAGAGTATGGAGAACATCACCCTGTCTGCTTTGTTGCTCAGACCAACAGGTCAGCATCCATTTAAATCTGTCTGTCTGTCTGTCTGTCTGTCTGTCTGTCTGTCTGTCTGTCTGTCTGTCTGTCTGTCCATAAACACTTTTGAGTGTATTATATTAGAGCATTGTATTAAGAGAGTACCAGAAAGTCAATCACTTTTTTTAAATCTATTATCTCAATCTCAATCTATGATTGTGATGAAAAAGAAGAATATATATATATATATATATATATATATATATATATATATATATATATATATAGCTTTATCTCCACTGCTGCAACCACAGACGTGATCCCACAATTAACATTAAGGTAAAACAAAAGTCCTGCTTATTAAACATATTTGTTTTTTCAGCGCGGCCACATATCAGTCGGAGCTTCGCTGTGTCATTGTCAGTGTCTCAACAGAACCGAACAACTTTTATGGAACTGTCCTGACCTATGAGCCAAAGGACACGTACGCAAATGGAACTATGACGGTAGGAACCGGACAAGATTATTAAGTGTGCCTGCCATGCAATGGCAAAACACTTATTGTAATCCGCCATACTTAGTTAGTTCACAATAATGATCCCACAAATTTCGGCACGTAATAACTGCCGCACGATTTACCCCCGCAATATAGGCTATACATCAAAATGTGCGGCTCGGCCGGGAATGGTGTGCTATTACTTTTCTTGCCGATCCGCGCTACCATGGCGACGTAATTCGCAAAAGAACGATGCCCAAAAACCCCATTGACTTTGAAAGAAAGAAAAAAAAAAAAAAAGAAACTTTGGTTTGCACACACTTAGCGAGCTGCAGGCACACTTAAATTTTCATGCAAATTTCGGCACGTAATAACTGCCGCATGATTTACGCCACCCCCGCAATATATACATCAAAACGTGCGGGTCGGCCGGGAATGGGGTGCTATTACTTTTCTTTCCGATCCGCGTTACCATGGCGACGTAATTCGCAAAAAACAACGCCCAAAAACCCAATTGACTTTGAATGGGGGAAAGCAGAACAAAACAGATACTTTGGCACCACGTAACTCTGGCATACTTTTGCCTAGCAACGTGATTTCAACTTTAAAACGCTCACACGACTTTGGACTTTTTCCGGCCAATAGGGACGAGCTGTAATTGATTAAGCCCCGCCCCGTCTGTAACAGGAAGTGCCCTTCGCCAAACAGGAAGTGCCTCTATATCTTATCAACCATTTGTCGTACAGACACGTGGGTGGTGTCATATGACTTGATTAAGAGTCCTTAACCTTAATTGGTGCTTCCTTCGCCAAACAGGAAGTGCCCTTTGCCAAACAGGAAGTGCCTCTATATCTCATGAACCGTTTGTCGTACAGACGCGTGGGTGGTGTCATATGACTTGATTAAGAGTCTTTAACCTTAATTGGTGCTTCCTTCGCCAAACAGGAAGTGCCCTTCGCCAAACAGGAAGTGCCTCTATATCTCATGAACCGTTTGTCGTACAGACGCGTGGGTGATGTCATATGCCTTGATTAAGAGTCCTTAACCTTTATTGGTACTTCCTTCGCCAAACAGGAAGTGCCCTTCGCCAAACAGGAAGTGCCTCTATATCTCATGAACCGTTTGTCGTACAGACGCTTGGGTGGTGTCATATGACTTGATTAAGAGTCCTCAACCTTTATTGGTGCTTCCTTCGCCAAACAGGAAGCGCCCTTCGCCAAACAGGAAGTTCCTCTATATATCGTGAACCATTTGTCGTACAGACGTGTGGGTGGTGTCATATGACTTGATTAGAGTCCTTAACCTTAATTGGTTTAACTTAGTCCCGCTCCCTCCTCTGATTGGCCGAAGCTCTATTTGGCCATATCTGTACTTCCCAACACGTTACTGGTCTCAAACTTGGTGGGTGGTCCCACGGCCCCACTGGTTAACCGCTGCTCCCGCTAATGTTAAAGCTAAAAATGCTAATGGTAAAAATGCTAATACTAAAAAAAATATATAATAACAAATGCTAAAGCTAAAAAAGCTAATGTTAATAATGGTAATGCTATTGCTAATGTTAACAAATGCTAATGTTAACAAATGCTATTAAATAATGCAAAAATGCTAATGCTAAAATGCTAATTAAAATGCTAAAAATGCTAAAGCTAATGTTAATAAAAATTCTAAAATGGTTAATGCTAAAAACGATAATGTTAAAGCAAAAAATGCTAATGTTAAAAAAAATCTAACGCTAATGCTAACACCAACCGCTACACAAGGTTGCACGCACTTAGCGAGCTGCAGGCACACTTAACTCTCCTACTGCCAGATTATTTATTTATTTATTGGGTCTGGTGCCATCAAAAAGCGGCTTACCTTTGCGACGTTATAGTAGATAGACAGACAGACATTTATTTTTTTATTTTTATTTTTTTTGGTTGTGCAATAGTGCACTTTGGTCTGCCAGGCAGCAGAGGGCGGCGTTATGCAAGAATGAATGTGAATTTGCCTGTTATGTGTTGAAGAAGAAGAAGACCAGTCACTGGCCACAGAGCCTTACAGCCAGAGGAAATCAACAAGGAAGTGAATTGTTCTCCGTTGATCTAACGCATAATGGATTTTTTACACCATCACCGCGGAAAATGGGTTTACAGTAGACGGCCGTGCGACCCCTCATCAGCTTACAGTCATCAGACGAACGAACCGAACGAGCGCCGTATTGGCGGAGAGGTCTTGCGAAATCGGGCGAACGTGAACGTTCAAAGCGTTGGGAGAGTTAAAATTCTAGTTATAGTTAATCCTAACCAAATAATGAAAACAAAACATTTTTTTAACAATTTTACTTTTCAAAAAATATAACTATATTGATAAAACTAATAAAGTCATAGAGAAGATGCCAATTTTAGGTTTTAGTTTGAGCAAAATTACGAAACAGAGATAGGATCAAAGTAATGTAATGTATAACTTTTATAACATTATCTCATAATTACAGGTGGTTCTGCGCTATAAGACAGCCTTCACATCATGCAATGATTCAGACACATGGGAGTGTTATCCTGGGATCGGGGACTGTGGCAATGAGACCCTACTGGAGGTAAACACGGTGCTGAACAACACAGAGTGGTGTCAACAAGAAGGAATCATGACTCGACTGGTTCCCATCAACGATTTCTTCTGGATGCAGTGAGTGAAGAGGGATTCACTATGACACAACAAAAACAATATAATCACATGCCCAAAATAGAGATAGTTAATTGATTACTTTAATTAAATAACAATATACATTTTTTTCTGAATCAATATAGTTTGATTAACTATCGCACCCTATGTATTTTTCATTTACAATCTTCTATTTTTGTTTCTCAATTGCTTCATCTGACACAATGTGAGAACATTTATGCCAGAAATACCAAACCACTTTAATAATAATAATAATAATAAATCATCTCCGACAGGTTAAAAGGTGGTAACTGGATAAGTAACAGAAACAACATTGTGAACTGGCTGTCTTATACATTGGTGAACCTCAGGACCAGATCTGACACGGGGAAAGCCAACAGGTCTCCTCAGACCACTATCATACCTTCACTACGGTAACACAATACACTTCTCTTTTGTTCTTATACTCATCACTAACATCATCATCATCATCATCATCATCATTCTATAAGTCACTAAATCTTTCTGTTCTTGGCCAGACTACTTACTGTAGGCTTGACTCAGGCATGCAAACAGAGTAGGGGTGCATGCACACACACAACGCACACATGCTAATTTTGGGGGAAAAAATTAATAACTAGAAGCAGTGCTCTTCCGAGCACAGGTCTCCACCAGGCCGTGCGTCCTGGTGGTGCTACTGTATAATAGGCCAATGTAAAAAGGGTGGCATATGTTCTTCACCTTAGATCTTTCATGGCAGTCGGACGCTGCATGCATGATTTCAAGCATTGTGTTCCAAAAATGTGTTTTTCTAAAGTCTACCTGCTGGTGGCGCTATAACAGGACAATGTTAAAAAGGTAGCATTTGTTCCTTGACCTAGTGGGAATATGTGTGGCAAATGTCACGGTAATCGCAAGCTGCGTTGATGATTTGAGGCATTTTGTTCAAAAACGGAGCAATCCTGCAAACTTTGGAAGCTAATATTAGCCAATCAGGATGGAATGTGAAATATCAGACGGATTGGACTTGATCACATGACTATAGAGATACTGTGTACCGATTTGCATGATTTTTGGATAAAATCTCAAGGAGTAATATCCAAAAATGTGTTTTACATAAGTCAGGCCAAAGGTGGCGCTATAAAAGGCTGATGTGAAAAATGCAGGGCAAAGGTTTATCCTTAGCCTCTAGGGAGTGCGCTTACAAAGTTTGAAACTGATCGGTGGAGTTATAGGTAAAACCACAAATCGGGCTGTTATAGCGCCACCATGAGGCTGATTAAAAAAAAATTAAGTGGCATTTCTTCCTCGGCCTAGTGGGAACGTGTGTGCGCGATTTCATGATAATTGCACTTTGCGTTTGTGATTTGAGGCATTTTGTTCAAAACGGCTCAATCCCACAAACTTTGGAAGCCAATCTTAGCCAATCAGGATGGAATATGCAAAATCGGACAGATCCGTGTCGATCACATGACTGTCGAGATATTGCCTACCGATTTGTAGGATTTTTGGACAAAATCTGTAAGAGTAGTGCACAGAAATGTGTTTAGCAAACATTGGCCACTAGTTGGCGCTAGAAAAGGCCCATTTGAAAAATTTAGGGCAGAGGTTCTAGATTGGCATCCAGGGAATGTGTGTGCTCACTTTGGCAGCGACCGGGCCAACGGTGACTGAGATTTGGCGCTCACAAACTGCGAGGACGCACGGACGGACGGACGGACGGACGCACGGACGCACGCACGGACGGACACACGGACGGAGGGGAAAACATACTCTCCCTCAGCCTTCGGCTGGTGGAGACAATAATAATTGTGCAGAGCAGATGTGTAAATATCTGTAATATCTCAAACAAAAATGATTTGAGCTAATAAAGTCGATCAGTAATTCATATTTTTCTTTATGCCCTGATTGATAGATTATGCATACAATTGTATGTACGTATGTGTAGAGATAATCCACTATTCAAGATAACATGAAAAGCAGTAAAGGTTCTTGAGAACGGAACTTCGAACACGTAACGTGCTTTCAGGCTACATTGAGCCAGGCGCTGCATTTTGTGGTAAACGGGCCACTCCCACACACTCGCCAAAATGTGAATTGGCCTGTTATAGCACCACCATGAGGCCAATTTGGAAAGTGTAGTGTCGCAGTTGTCCTTGGCAAAGTGGTGACGTCCCAGCAATCAGGCGCAGCATTTTGTGGAAAACGGGCCACTCCCCGGGGGGCGGTGGGGGTGTATTTATAATACATTGTACTATATACTTCTAGTAAAACAAAGGGGAAAATAAACGAATTACATAATCTCATTCTGTCTCTCTCTTTCTGTGTTTCCTTCTGTCTCTCAGAGTTCCTTCTAACTGTGTGAGAAACTTCAACCTGTTAGCATTTGACCCAGATGGAGACCAGGTTAAATGCGGGCTTTATGGTGCTCTTCCTTCTTTTCTCAAGATATCAACCGTGAGTTGAATGCTTTTATTTTGTAAATAAGAACATAGATCACATCATGCAAACATTTATTTTGTACTATACTCATGATTACTGTTATAATTAGTCTCTACTGTTTTTTGTCTAGGCTTTTTTTTAACTCTTCCTGTCCTGTGTTCTTTCTCTCTTCTTTCAGGATTGTACTTTGTCATTTTCTGCCACCAACAGCAGTAATGAGGGTCTCTATGTTGTTCGGTTGTGGATGGGTGACTATCCCAACCAGAATATCAACATCACAGACACTGGAGGATCAGTACACCATCAGTACACCATCAGTTCTCTCTGCTATGTACATCCACAGTTTGTTGTCAAAGGTACACAGCAAAACCCTCAGTGACGATATCTACTGCATAGTACTGTGTTTTATCCGTCTGTCATTCAATGTTATATTAGATACAGACACTGTACATAAAGGTTTTCCTGTGTAAATAGGCCGAAAAGCTTACTAGGATCTCCTTTTAATTGACCTTGTTCCAGTGAACTGTACAGTCGTGAAACTGTAGCTTTTCCTATGCAAACGTCTAATAAAGACTTAAATCAATCAATCAATCAATCAATCAATCAATCAAACAAACAATCAAAAGAAATCCTGGCAACTCAACCAGTTAATGTGCTAATAAATTAAATAGATGATAAATCTAACATATTAAGACATAAAGCCATTCAAATGTTTATATTCCCCCTTTGTGTTCAGTGGATGGAGCAGTACCCAGCTGTACAGAGGGACAGTATCTACCCAGGTTCCTGCCTCCCACCCCGGCTAACAGAGCACAGCTCTACACCCTTGTTGGTCACACACTGGAAATCACCATCAACACAGAGGCAACAAACTCCACGTGAGTAAAAGACAACAAGACTGAGGCCCTCCAGTACAGTAAACTGGAGCATTCAGACTAGAACTACACAGCAGTGTTTTCAATTCCACTGAGGCAATAGCATCAGGGTTGAGATTATTGTTGATTTCTATAGTTAAACATGTTCGTCGACTGCCTTTTTTCACTGACAAAAACAAAATAAAGCTAAGCTATGATGGCTAAAATTATGACTAAATAATGTATATTGACAAATTCCTCAACAAATAAAAACTAGACAAAAAAGTTAAAAGAGGGACTAGTGGAGAAGAGAACCAGTAGAACTAAGACACGTTGCTTCTTACTTGGTTGCGTGTTGGTGTCACACTCCGAAAATAGCAGATCGGGTGTGTATGTTGTAGATCTGCTATGCCATCAGCAGTGTTGGGTATCGTTACATTTTGAAGTAACTCGTTAGGTTACTTTCGTTTTACTGACTTGAAAAATAAATCTGTTCCGTTACTCCGCTAACCAATGAGAACAGTAACTTAACAAGCTATTTTTTCCGTTACCGACCATTAAAACCCACCTGCGTGGAAGTTTGGTAAACATGAAAAAGAGTGCAGCCTCCTTTTAGCTCATGCGTCCTCTTCAAAAGACAGACGCTCCCCAGCGTTAAACTGTACAGTACCTCGGTGCCGTGGCGTTGTTATGGCGGCTCTACCGGAGTTAAATGGCCGGGTCCGAATCCACCGTTGCCCACCGCCGTCCAGATACGGCGGGTGGTATCCACACGATCCGATGATGTAGGCATGGTAGCAGCAAAGGTCAACCTAAAACAAAGTCGACCTCATTCACACGACCGTGCGTTTCCAAACAGGTCTGTGGCCTTAAGCTAGATGCAGAATGGACAAAAATCAAATCTTTGCTTCTGGGGGTCCCTGGAACAAAATATTTTGCGATGGGGGTCCGTGGCCCAATAAATATCATTCTGGGGGTCCTTGATATGAAAAGTTTGAGAAAGTGTTTTTGTTCACGGATGGACCCCGTGAAATATTTTGTTCCAGGGACCCCCAGAAGCAAAGATTAGATTTTGGTCTATTCTGCATCTAGCTTAAGGCCACAGACTCGTTGGGAAAATAGTGTTTTGTTGTCCTTTGGTGTCCCTTCTGAAGGTCTGAAAATGTAAATTAAAACATTTGAACCATGTTCTCTTCTCTGGTGGTGTTGTAGGGTCTCTGAGCTGTTGTTCAGTGGACCCCACAACATGATCCTGACTGGATCAGCACAGGGACAGTTCATCCTGAGATGGACGCCATCACAGTCAGAGGATGGAGAACATCACCCTGTCTGCTTTGTTGCTCAGACCAACAGGTCAGCATCCATTTAAATTATGTGTCTGTCTGTCTGTCTGTCTGTCTGTCTGTCTGTCTGTCTGTCTGTCTGTCTGTCTGTCTGTTTAACCTTTTAAAATGTATTGTATTGTTTCATTATGTCATTATGCACAACCTGCTGACTGCTACAGACTGCTACAGTCAAAATGTTGGTTTAAATTTAAGTATATGCATCACGGCTGAAGAGCTGTGCGGCCTTTCTTTTGAACCATTATTCACAATGCGTGGTCAACACCTCACCAAGCTAGGTGTGTGTTTCTCTCTTTGTGCTTTCCTGACATCTCTCTCCATTCTGTGGTCACTAAACAGCAAAGAGTTTCACCTGCTCATCAAGGAGCTGCAGGATTATCCTGATCGTTACATTGTTTTTGAATGAGTTTGAATACAATGACCCTAAAATGCAAGTTATGATATCTTCAGTACCATATAGTGGGGCCCAGACCCCAGATTGGGAAATACTGACTTACACAGCCCTGGTTAGGCAACCCAGCCTGGGTTACACCCCGCCACTCCGACATGTCTCCTTTCCGACATGTCTCCATTCCGACACTAACCCTATCTCTAACCCTTACCCTAAACTTAACCTCTATGGAAGTGTTGCCACTCCGACAATAAGAAGTCAATTTCGGAGTGGCGACATGTCGGAATGGAGAGCGACACCCCCCAGCCTGGTGGTGATATGCGCTCCACAGATCACTGCTTTCTAGTTACAGGCTACAGCTGATAGTAGCTACAAACTCTGAATGGCCGTAGATAAAGTTTAATTGGCTGGATAATAACTAAGCCCAAAAAACATTAATCCAACACCACTAGGAAAAACTATTATTCAAAGCAATAGTTTAGTATCATTAACCAATGTATTAAGCACTGTATAGTGTAGTTCACCATTTAGTTTGTTTTACTTTTTGCCGCATTTTGGTGGGAAAAATCTATTTCATTTTAATAGCTTACAGTCGTCACATGAAAACCATTAAGATAAAACAAAACTCCTGCATAAACCTATTTGTTTTCTCAGTGCGGCCATATACCAGTCAGAGCTTCGCTGTGTCATCATCAGTGTCTCAAATGGTGGGTGAAACTACACCTGTTTACTACTGCACCATATTTCACATTCCATCAGTGATGATGTGGTTTGAGGAATTAAATGTGTCATCTTTATGTTCTCCACCTGTAGCAGCTACAACCACAACACCATCTACTGCTACACCCACACCATCTGCTGCTACACCCACACCATCTGCTGCTACACCCACACCATCTACTGCTACAACCACACCCACACCATCCTCTGCTACATCCACAACATCTGCTGCTACACCCACACCATCTGCTGCTACATCCACACCATCTGCTGCTACACCCACACCATCTGCTGCTACACCCACACCATCTACTGCTACACCCTCACCATCTGCTACTACACCCACACCATCTGCTGCTACACCCTCACCATCTGCTGCTACACCCACACCATCTGCTGCTACACCCTCACCATCTGCTACTACACCCACACCATCTGCTACTACACCCACACCATCTGCTGCTACACCCTCACCATCTGCTGCTACACCCACACCATCTGCTGCTACACCCACACCATCTGCTACTAAACCCACACCATCTGCTACTACACCCACACCATCTGCTACTACACCCATGCCATCTCCTACTACTGAAACTATAGCTCCAACTACTATTATGACCACACCACCACCTACTACTACTAGTAGTAGGCCTACTAGTGCTAAACCATCTACGACTGTGAGATCTCCACCCGAAGGAACAGTCACAATCGTACTGCCCACAGCGGAAGTCTCAATTAGCTACACCCCTGGGTCTCGTAAGTGTGATGAAATTATGATCATTCTTTTACTATGTTGTAATTTGGTAATGTGGAAGTTGCCACAGGTTCCCTCGGCTGATAGGGAGCTCGACGAAGCAAGGACCACCTTTTCATGTCCAAAGGAAGAGGGACAAACCGAGTGGGTGTTCCCTTTTCTTTGACGATGGCTAGCCAGATTGCATTTTGTATAACACGGTTCTATTGTGAAAATAGCAGATCTACATGCTCACAACACCTCATGTTGCGAGGCGTTGTGAGCATGATCGGCTATTTTCACAATCTCTGCCTCTAATACGTCTATTTGGCCAATATATAATTTGTCATTTTAGAGGTATTAAAACATTCTTAAATTGTCACTTTAGAAATGTGCAGATACCCCCTATACACTTAAACTTTATGTTGGTTTGTTTACTGTTGAATGAGAAAACAATGTTGCATATTAAGTTAATCATCTGGGGACCACCCAAAATAATTTGGGGACCCACAGGTTGGGAAGCACTGCTCTATTCAACAACAACATTAAACTGTTTACTGTCAGTATTCTAAAGCTGGGATATTTTACCTGTAGGTGGCACCATTGGCCTGAGAGTGAGAATCTCGTCTAAGACTCCTTTGACCAAAGAAGACATCAGGACAATAGTGCTGCCAAAGGTAACTAATAATAACTAGAAAGATGCAATTCTGGTAAGTTGCAAGTGTGGTTGCACTGAGGAATCTACTGGGAAATGAATTCCGTCTTACCATTTATATTATATATTTGTGATGTCAAGTATGACCAATCCTGTCTGATTGGACATTATGTTGTACAAGAGATAACTTCAGTTAAAGTGATAGTTTGCCTATTTTTTTAAACCAAAGCTGTATGAAATACTCACCTGTAATGGAGTTGTTACAAGGGCATGAATTGGTTAACTGAATCCCGTGGACAGAACTGTGGTAATTTTTGTGCTGAATAAAGAGTAGTTCCATTGAGTTGGCGGGCCCTAAATGTTATAATAAATTAATCCACAAAACTGCCGTCATTATTATTGTTGACATATTTCTACTATATAGAGCAACTTTTGTTCAACTTTGACCCCTCTGTCACATGGTACTATTTCTTCTCTCGAGTAGATCACTGTGCCGCATCACGGCGTATGCTCTGTGCTGCGTGCACACGCCATTTGCTTAGCTGTTGTTCGGTCGCTGCTGATCGCTCCTACTAGCCTTGAATAGCAGCTTAGCTAACCTTTATCTGCTATTGTTAACACAAGGGAGATATATCCACTCATTACTGGGTAAAATAAAAACTTCTTCCACCGTTTCCCCAAGGATAAAGACAACATACAACTTTGGCTTGTTAGAGCCAGCGAGTTTTCCCGTTCTTTTTAGCTCTGGTCCCGTATCTAACACTATGCTATGTCACTGGTGAGCACTTGCGCTCAGAGCCGTGGCAGCCCAGGCTGCTCTGCCTCTCGTCTGTAGTAAAAATACGCTTTCACTACTCACCAAAACAAAGACGGTTCTAAGATGTTGAAAGCCTACTTTCCTTAGTGGCAACACTCGTAGCCCCTGCACCTCACGTCTAAAATACACATTTGGTCCAGAAAAGAAAATATTTCACTGGAAGTTTTAGCAACTCCACACCGCCCTCTACAGATCTTGTCAATAGAAAAGTCCATTGACCAGATTTTACCTTCGGGTGAAATATTTTCTTTTATGGCGAAAAGTGCATTGTAGACGTGAAATTTAGACACAGATTGCCCCCACTACGGAAAGTAGGCTTTTTACTTTATGAAGATGTCTTTGTTTTGGTGAGAAGCGAAACTGTACTTTGTTTTTTTACTACAGAGGAGAGGGTGCGCAGCCTTTTCTACGGTGCAAGAGCGCATCGGTGACATAGCGCTACGCTATGGACCAGAGCTACCGTTCTTACATTGCCGAGGGTAAAACAACATAGGACTATTAAATACATAAAATATATCGTCTGCACCATTGGTTCTCAAAGTGGGATCCGGGGACCCCCAGGGCAGCTATAAGTGCAGACTGCAGAGCTGCTTGTTTGGGGCGTGTGATGCTGCCGCGGGATGCGCCCATTGAGGTGAATGTGGCGCAGTGATCTACTCGAGAGAAGAAATAGTACCATGTGACAGAGGGGTCAAAGTTGAACGAAAGTTGCTCTATATAGTAGAAATATGTCAACAATAATAATGACGGCAGTTTTGTGGATTAATTTATTATAACATTTAGGGCCCGCCAAATCAATGGAACTACTTTTTATTCAGCACAAAATTGACCACAGTTCTATCCACGGGATTCAGTTAACTAATTCATGCCCTTGGAACAACTCCATTAGGTGAGGATTTCATACAGCTTTGGTTCAAAAATAGGCGAACTATCACTTTAACTATTTTAAACACATAACTTCAGTTAAAAGGTTCATTACGAGTTGTGTTGTTTCACCTGCAGCTTAAAGAGGAACTGGTCAAACGTGGGCTGCCTGCAGACATCATACTAACGCTGATCAACCTTCAACAGAAGGAGTAACCTCTAGTGTTGGCACTGTAAATTAACATAAACCATGGAGTTGGAGAGAATGTTCAGTTTGCTACGACTTGTTGTTGTTCTACAGAAAATACATGTTAAATGTTATTGACATTGACACAAGACTATTTTACTAGACCTTTTTAAGAGCAGCCATATTGACTGGTAGGCTATACTAATGACTAGTAGAACATGATTGAAAACCGCAAAACAAAGGGTCTTTAGTATTATATATATATTCTTTTTTTTTCTCCACATAATCAAGTGTTTTAAGTTTAAATTGGTCGGGGTGTCACAACATCTCGGCATCACCGAACAGCCCACTTATACATGCCTATTTTGGTTCTAAAAGTGGAGTATGCATCAGCCCTTAGTCAGCACATATCCACTTGGTCCAGGATGCTGCATTACTATTTGTCAATATGGCTGCTGTTTAAAAGGTGTATTGTACAATATCACTTCTCCATGTAGTGTTCGGCTATTAATGTGAACATATTAGGCTAGCATGAGGTCAGCTGTGAATGGTGTAGTGTCAGCTGTGCCTATACATATTATTATACAATGGGAATTTGTCTAATGGGATTTACAATCAATGGATTTCTTTTCACTCTTTTTCTTTTTTTGACCGTCGGTGTAATAACAGAATAAAAGGCTGTCTGACCAATGGCATGGCACCAGAGCTACACATCTCCACCAATGATGAGTTTAGATGCTAATAGCTTTGTGTGCTTAATGTTGCTGAGCTGTCTTTAGCGTAGCAGTGTTAACTAAAGCTGGCCATACACTAGCCGATAATCGGGCCCGACTGAATCGGGTAGAATTAAACACTATCATTTTTTCAGATTATTTTACCAGATAATCTAAACGGACTCAGACTAGCCGTTTTGAACAGTCGGGCGCTCCGCACGCTACAGGATTCTATCCCGATTGAGTCGGGCTCGCACACAGCAATAATAAATAATATAATGAATACAAGATGCCACGGGGGTGTTCTGAGAGCTGTGCTTTGCAACACGCACGCACACGTACAAACACATGACGTTATCCACTGACTCAACACACAACACCGCCTCACGCAACGAAAAAAAAAGCTTCAATATGGAAGTTGTGTCCTATTTTGACGATATGAGTTCACTTGACACGTTTCATGTACATCCAACTCTGACATCCCCTCTCTCTCCTGCGCTAAAGCACCGCTCCGTCCTTCTCATGGCTGATGGTGCCTGATTTATGATTAGTCGTATGACTGTGTAGCGCACCCAGAACAAGATCTCCAAGACCAAACTGTGTCTGTCCCGTGCCACATTGTAAGCTTGTAGATCAGGATGGGCGTGTACTTCTTTGACTCCTAGAGATGGGATTTATGGTCCTTTGAAGTGAACCGGATCTCTGGGACCCGTTCCTTTCAAAGAGCCGTTCAAAAGACTGGCTCATTAGTTACTTTGTAGATTTTGATTATAATTACAAATAACTTCAACCCTATATACATTTATTTCTGCCATATATAGGTAGGCCTACATACCTGCCATTTGTTGCATTGTGAGCTTGTAGATCGGCTATTTTCAAAAGATTTTTCTACATTTTATTCATTGGAAAATCTGTGAAACAGGACATTCTGCCTACTTTCTACTATTGGTACTCTGTAGGCTACATTAATTAAATGTTGAATGATACCAATACGTTTGTACTTTTACTCAAGTATATTAGCATTCCAAAAACCTCTACTTGTGGCAGAGTATTTCCACATTGATTGCAGTAGGCTATTTTCCCACCACTGTTCATTAGAAAGGAACGGCTCCCTACTGCAAACCGGATCCCATCGTTCATTTCAAAGAGCCGTTCAAAATACTCGATTCGTTCGCGAACGTCCCACCTACTTGCAAGGGATGTGTGCTGGTCGCGGTCTTTCTTCTGTTTGTTTGATATGCGCTGCCGTTGAGTTTTAATTTAAATCCCAATCATTCATGATACAACCTGATGGACGGACGGACGCTATGAAAAGTGTGTCTGTGCGGGCGCGTGTGTGTGTGTGTGTGTGTGTGTGTGTGTGTGTGTGTGAGAGGCAGAGGCCGGGAGAGGTGGAGAGAAAAAAAAAAGAGATGGATCTGTCACTCAGTCAGATGTATGCTCAGAGACTTGCGTCTAGTATCAGCGGCTGCTGTACCTATTTTCTCTCAGTCCCCTGCTGCCCTTCCAGTCTTCCAGACAAGTACTGATCCAGGAAAATATCAAACATGTTTGAAAAGAGTCTGGCTACCCCCGATCGTCCTCCGAGCCACTCGGCTGGGCACCGAGTGGATCTGTGAGACCTCACGCTAGACGACGTTCATGCCCGATTGTCGGGCCCGTTTCAGTCGGTGGCAGCCCGATTGTCGGGGGGGTAATTAAATAGCCCGATTATCGGCTAGTGTGCGGCCAGCTTAAGGGGGAGAAATCTCGCTATTTCGAACGACCGTCATTTCGACAAAGGAGCGTCGGGAGGGTTAGCGACTCACCCCAAGATTTACATTTTATACGTTCAAATGTACAATGCCAACATATGTTGTATTAATGGGACATGGTGGCCAAACCTGAGTGATTTTTTTAATCTTAAAGCAAATAAAAGTAAGATTGTAACTAATTGTTTCGTTTGTTGCCTTTGTCATGCCTCAAAGGTGTGTAAGAGATATGATTTGTTAACGTTCTATATTCCTGAGAAATTAGCAAGAGAGCAGAGTGTTTTGTTTTGTTCAGTAGCCTAACAGTCTCTCCATCTCTTTAGTCTCTAGAAAATACTTTTGAACAATTTCAGGTCGGGACTCGTTTTTTTGTTTGTTTTATCAATCCCACGCTTTTACATATTTCACCCAGTGCCAATTCCCTAATCTCCCTCTGCCAACCTTGGGAGAGCCCCGAACTGAACTTGTGGAAGGAACACGTTATTCCAACCAATTCCTTTCCCTGCTGTTACACCCCAGCCTAGGGGAACTGGGGGTGGCAACATGATGATGTGGACCCCCCTCTTGGAACCTCCCAAATGAACCACCAGCAAGGCAGGATTGCAGCCATACAATGGGTTTTTTATTAGTTTTCTGAAGGGTGAGGGATTATGTATGGAAATAAACCAAAACTCTACACAATACAGCTAACTAAACTCCCTCCCACATAAGTAACTCAAAATACAAGAAATGAACTAACTCCTACCTCCAAAAACATAAAGATCCAAAAGCGAACTCAACAAAAGGGATCCCCCCCACCCTTATCAACAGTAAATACATGAGTACAACAGAGGGAACATGAGATGTTGGTTGCTGGCAGTCCATGTTGGGAGTGAAGAGAAAGGACGCAGGTGCTGGTTGAAGTCTCCCTTATATACTCCCTCTGCACCACACTGGACCAATCGCCACCTACTCTCAATCATTCACTCAACCACTCATTCACACCTCTGCCACTCCCTCAGCTCTCTCTCTCTCTCACACAGCCACTCTCTCAGATCCTCTCACTCATTGACTCACTCATGCACACACAATCCACAGGAGCACCTCACACAGGGACCAAGAGGGTTATGCCTACCTACAGTATACACATTAGCACGCCTGAAGACCCCCAGGGTCGTAACACCCTCCCCCTCAAGATTGAACATCTCTCCCCCTAAAGAAATGTTCAATCCTGTACAATCTAAATGTCATGAAATATACGTTTCCATTTAATCCATTGTTGTACCTTATATAGAAACAACCCTTTTCCTCTGACTCCACTCAACACCGAATGAAGGCCTTAATGAGTTAACATGACCCCAAGATCTGTTCCTTCTGTTGTGTACTTTATCATACTTGGTGTCACTCAACTGGCTGCAAACATATAGCACGTGGGAACTTAACCTGCCAACCCAAAGCACCCACTGATAACCCAGGAACTTTAACCTGTTGAACATTTTTATCAGGCTTATGGTTGTTTTTGTTTTTAACATTGGACTGAATAGACTGGCGAGCTGCTGTTTCAAAATCACAGTGCAATTTCCCATTGAGAGAACCAAGCCACTCTCTCAGCAAGTACAAGGGACTCTGCACTATGCTTTGAAAAACTAAGTCCACTAGATCTAGCAGGCCCACCAGACTCAGGACCCCCCACCCAATCAAACATCCAAACAAAAACATCAAAACTCCCACATTATTGCTCATAGGAATATCAGAACATGACATTTTAGACCCACATGGTTTAGGAATTCTGTCACATGTCACAGTGCCATTTGGGGAAAATGAGTTGCCCTTCACCATCCCTTGATGTACCGGGAATACGTCTGCTCCTGCCAAATCATTCCCAAGAATTAAATCAACCCCTGATACCGGCAACTGAGGCCTCAACCCCACTTGTACAGAGCCAGACACAATGGAGGAAGCCAACTGTATTTTGTGGAGAGGTACACGTACCACACTCAACTTAACACCCCACACCCTTAATTCAGACCCACAGTAGGTTTTACTTGACAATGGTAGCACCCCAGCCCTAATGAGGGAATGTTTTGCCCCAGTATCTCTCAGTACTTTAATGGGGATGGGGTCGATCCCATCCTCCGACAGAGAAACGAAACCCTCTGAAACAAATGGTGCAAAGTCTACATCAATTTTACCCACCGTCTCCCCCCAAACTACATTGTTCACGGCACTAGGTACAGTTTGAATCAACCCGATGGCAGAGGGAGTCTCTAAGAGGTTAGCTGTCTCTCCCCTCTCTGCTAACGGGCAATCAGCAATCACATGACTTGTGTCACGACAGTAAAAACACGCACAAGGACCACGCGCAACCGGCGACCGTCCCCGGGGACTACGGGGCGCATGCGGCCTCTGCCCTAAATTTGGACCCCCCCCCCCCCCGGGACACTGGGGATGAAAATGAATTTCTATGAGTCAATGCAAACTCATCAGCAGCCACTGCTGCTGTTGCCAAAGTAGCACGTTTTTGGTCATTTAAATAGCCAACTCGGGAACGATGTAAATAGGGAATGAATGCCCCGCCCTTTAATGCAAACCCCATTATACCTGTTGTCATAGGACCCGTCTTGACCATCTGTTTGCCTGTGTCCATTTATGCCCATATATGGAGATATCTGTATCTGTCTGTCTGTCGGCGTCCATTTTATGTCCATATATGGAGATCACTGCAGATATAATCCTGGGTCCATTTTATGCCCATATATGGCCATATATGGAGATATCTGTCTATTTGCATCCATTTTATGCCCATATATGGAGATCTCTGTATCTGTCTGTCTGTGTCCCTTTATGCCCGTATATGGAGATCTTTGTGATTCTGCGTCCATTTTATGCCCATATATGCCATATATGGAGATATATTTTTATCTGCGTCCATTTTATGCCCATATATGAGATCTCTGTCGCTTTTTGTTTGTTTCTTCTTTAAGCATATGGAGATATCTGTTTATATGCGTCCATTTTATGCCCATATATGAGATCTCTGTCGCTTTTTGTTTGTTTCTTCTTTAAGCAGAATACGCCTGCTTAAATCTGCATCATTCAAGTCATCCTCCCAGTCCCACGCTTTGTTGCTTGTCTTATGTTTGTCTTGTCTCTTTTATTTTCTTTATCTTTTTTGGAGCGGACCCCATTAATGCAAACCCCAATATACCTGTTGTCATAGGACACGTTTTGACCATCTATCTGTTTGCCTTTGTCCCCACGCTTTAATGCAAACCCCAATATACCTGTTGTCATAGGACCCGTTTTGACCATCTGTTTGCCTTTGTCCCCTTATGCCCATATATGGAGATCTCTGCACACACAGTACCGGTTGCGGAAAACTCTGATGTCAGACATCAGCTCCGCATACGGGCATTCATTTTATGCCCATATCTGGAGAACGCGCGTGCCGGTGGGAAGAAGGGTTCTCGAGATACGCGGATTACATACATACATACACATTCACAGAGATTTTTTGTTGACTCATGTGGAGTACGTGATGTCAGAGCCTTTTATGAAGTGATGTCACAATGAGTCAGCGCTTGCGCCGGTTTCCACCGAAACACCTGATGTCAACAATCAGCTCCGCATATGGTGATTCCGAACGTTTCGCGCCGGCGTACGTGATGTCAGAGCCTTTTATGAAGTGATGTCACAATGAGTCAGCGCTTGCGCCGATCACCTGATGTCAACAATCAGCTCCGCATATGGTGATTCCGAACGTTTCGCGCCGGCGTACGTGATGTCAGTGCCTTTTATGAAGTGATGTCACAATGAGTCAGCGCTTGCGCCGATTTCCTCCGGAACAGCCTGATGTCAACAATCAGCTCTGCATAAGGAGATTCCGAACGTTTTGCGCCGGTTTCGGAAAACCGTGCGTCGGGTTGGGTCGAGGCTCGGCACTGCACTCCGCGCCGCGTCGGGGAACGCGCGTGCCGAATCTGAAGCCGGTGGGACGAACGGTTCTCGAGATACGCGGGTTACATACACGCAGAGATACATACACGCAGAGATTTGTCGCATTTATAGATAGATAACAATATTCTCGGGTAAACACCTCTTAAAGTTATACCATGTAACTTTTTTTATAAAACAAATCATAAAATTGTCCTAACAGTTAAATCGCTAAAGTTTTAGAACACCAACTCCGTTAATTTCATCCCCTAAAGCTTTCTGTAAATATGTTTTCTATGATTCTGACCGGGGACCGGATTTCGCGGCAAAATTACGTCATCACACTACCGGCCAATCACAGCGAGGGTTATACACTGCCGGCCAATCACAGCGCATCTTGAAGTGGGGTCGCTATGGCGGCCATATTTGTAGTCGCCCGTGTGTCTCTATACTCAAAAGGTAATCTCGCCTACCAGGCAGGGTGAAGGAGTCCGTTTCTCCGGAATGCCTGAACGCACAGGAACCAGGGACCCCTCTAAAGATAGCTCTCGGCGAGGTGGAGGCAGACGCGGGGGTGTGAAGGTACGAAAAACGGCCAAAAGACGCGAACGCGACCGCGGTTTGCTATAGGGCTACTGACCACTAGTTGAGCATCTTACACAGTATAGCTTTAAATTCTTCAAGCAAAATCAATTCACGTAGTTGCTCAAAATCATGGGTGTCGGTTGCCTTACACCACTTATCAAACAACGTGCGCTTATTGTGTGCAAATTCAACATACGATTGGTTGCCAGATTTCCTATTTTCCCTAAACTTTTGTCGATAAGCTTCCGGGACTAATTCATATGCCCGAAGCACAGTTTCCTTTACTATATAATAGTCTAATCCCTGTTCTAAAGAGAGGCTGCTGCACACCTCCTGTGCCTTTCCTACAAACTTGCACTGAACCAAAATGGCCCAGATGTCTTTTGACCAGCGCAGAGCGGCTGCCACCCGCTCAAACGCACTGAAGTATGCATCCACCTCCGCTTCTCTGAACGGGGGAACCAAGGACACATGTCGGCTTATATCCAAGCTCTGTTGGGGGGAGGAGGTACATTTTCTCAGACGTTTGAATGCCGAGAGTATCCACAGGGTATCCACGGAGTATCCACGGGGTATCCTGTTTCCGTGCACTTTGATGTACGCATGCGCCGATATCTGTCGCCTTGAATATTATATTCCCCTCACGGGAATCGAACCCAAGCCGTGGGTTTGTTGCATGCGTGCTCTACTGACTGAGCTAATGAACGGATGATGTGACTCCTTTTTTGTGCATTTATCTTTGATGTGGATAGTGGGGTAGACGTGCAGTGGGGTAGACGTGGATAGTGAGGGACTGAATATTTACTATTCTGTCCATAACGGCACATATCTCGGTAACGTGGCTGAGTGGGATTGGTCGCCGTTCCCACCGCTCGTTGCGGCAACTCGGCTCGCTAGCGCTCGCCTCGGTGGCGACTCACGGGGGTCATCGGCGCCCAATACCGCGCCGCTCCGTCGGGGTCTGTGGCGTGGAGCATTACACCGGGGAACAGAGAATCCATGGCCTCTAGTTCGAAGCTGGAATTCAGCTCAGGTTTTATTATTGTGTACCTCTGAGGTTGACCACTAGATGTCGACATTTCACTACTAATCAAGCCACTGTTTCATTGTTTTTTTCTCAACCATCCACTGTGAGATACCGGGATACCCAGTATCCGGTATCTACGGATACCTCTGCATTGAAGCGTCTGAAAACACGTGAATATTTCGCATTAAGTGCGTTGATATCATTCGAAACAGGTGGGAGGTAGCTCCCTGGGAAGGGGTAGATATTTTTTCAGCCTCTAACTCAAGTGCACGCACCTTTAGGTGCAATGTATCTCGCTCAATTTTTTTATTTTATTTCTTTAATGCGGAGCACCAGCCCCAGCTCCTCAGTTGACAGTCCCATTGGCAGCAAGGGATCTTTCAGGGGAGTAGTAGGGTCAAGAGGGGCCGACTCCCCCTTGCTATCCACCCCCCCACCACCTCCAACCACTACGGGCAGCACCCCCTTCTCCCCCAGCTTGGTAATTAGGGTCTGCTTAATTTCAGCTTTTTTCCCACTTACATGTATTCCATAGTTTTTTGCCAATTCTGTTAATTCACATTTTAGAGATTTTGACAATTCCTCAACAGAAGGCTTAGCCACAAATTCTTCCAACTTTGCCTCCATTATAGACTACAAACAAAAGATCTGACAACCAAGAGCACGACAAAAAAAAACCTATGCAGGCCCATACGTTACCTCCACAGACACAACGACGGACCACAAGATGGCAGTAGACGAGCCCCCAATTCTTGTTACACCCCAGCCTAGGGGGACTGGGGGGGCAACGTGACGATGTGACCCCCCTCTTGGAACCTCCCAAATGAACCACCAGCAAGACAGGGTTGCAGCCATACAATGGGTTTTTCTAAAGGATGAGGGAATAGTTATCAAAACAAAAGCAACTCTACACAAAATAACCCTAACTAAACTACCCCCACTTAACAGAACTCAAAATACAGTGAATGAACTAACTCCTACTCAAAAACACATATCAAAAGGGAACTCAACATAAGGGATTCCCCCCACCCTTATCAAACCCGGCTGTTAGATCAGTAGAGTAGACACATGAGTACAGCTGAGAGAACAGGAGATGTTTGTTGCTGGCAGTCCATGTTGGGAGTGAAGAGAGAGGACGCAGAAGCTGGTAGCTACCAGCCTCTTATACTCTGCTTGGTAGGCTGCAACCAATCATCTCCTGGGCGTCACCTAGTCCCAATCATCCTCTCACTCATTGACTCACTCACTCACACTCATTCATACACACACACAGCCCCCAGGAGCACCTCACGCAGGGACCAAGAGGGTTATGCCTACCTACAGTATACACAAACATGCCTGAAGACCCCCAGGGTCGTAACAACAGGTGTTACTGATGATACTAATGAAGGCTCTGTTTGATTTATTGCACAGTGGTTCTTTAATTTCAAGGACCCCCATAACTCTGTACAAATGGAATCAACAAATGGAGAGATTTGTACAATCTCAGAGTTACACACCTGTATGGGGACATTTGGAACCCACTCAATGACACTTTGAGACCCACTGGTGTAGCAGAGTGTTTCCAGTGAGCCAGCATGCACAATATCAGCACCCTGACTCTGTTTGACCAGAATGGAACAGACCCTTCATTAGTATCATCGGTAACACTTGTGAAGGAAGTCGAAAGACACCCGGAAGTAGAACAAAATGGCGTATATGCATAGAGCCTATTGGTGGACTCGACTACAACACTAGCCAATGAACTACAAAAACGGATAAGCAGTGTTGGGGAAGTTACTTTGAAAGCGTAACTTGTACAGTTACAAGTAACTCACCATGGCAGTAACTTGATCAAGTTAAAGTTATACCCCTGGAGAAATGTAACTTATAAAGTTTAAAGTTACATAGAAAATGTAACTTGAGTTACTTTTTTTTTCAGCGTTAAATTGAGAATGTACATTTGGTGTACATGAAACAAAATATAATATCCATCGTCAATCTTAACAAAACTTAATTGTAAAATTATAACTTCGCTTGTTCCTTCTTGTAACTTGTAACTTGAGCCAAAAATGACCCAAAAGGTATCTCAGTTACTTGACGAGTTTCAGAAATATGAATGTAACTCAGTTACCAGCAAGTTACAGCAAAATGTAACTTAGTTACATAACAAGTTACATGTAACTTTAACTTCCCCAACACTGCGGATAGGTGTATGAGGACTTTTTACAGCTAATGTTGCTGCAATCCACAGAGGGGCTCATCTTGCCATTGAGTGGGAACTGGCTAAACAATTTAAATGGGGAAATGTGGCCTTTATAAGAGTCAAGATCTGGTAGGTGCAAGTCTTTGATGATCTCTGTGTTTATAATTGGACACATGTATGCTACCTCACTGTACAGAGCATGTTGGTGTCATAATTAGACTGTTGTTACCTACCATCCATATCACTGATGTATTCTAGCACAGCAGCAGTTCTAATGAACCACTGCTGTATGAGTTAGCGCTCATACCTTGAAGGCACAATACACTGTGATTTAGAATTCCATGATTTTATTTTAAGCTACATGATACTGACTTGCACTATGTTGAATGCACTACATGTGATCTAAGACTTTTAATCTAGATGATACTCATGTTATCGTGCTCAGGGGCGGAGCGTCCGGTTAAGCTGAGTATAAGCGGCCGCTTACCGGCCCGGCGGACCGCGGGGGCCCGGCCGTCAGCTATGGTCAGATCACATGGATCTTATCATCTTTAGTTTATTAGGATGTGGACGCACTTTGCATGCTCCGCCTTTAGGTGGGGCAGGCGGCAACCCTAGTTTATAAACATCAATAGCAACGTTAGGTTAGCAACTGCTGCTTTTCAGAAAGTTTACCTTCAGAGTTCAGACTGAAAAAGCTCACGGTTGCCCCACCCGGTGTGCATTTCCGAACGCACCCCCCGTTTCTCGGCGAGCTTCATTTCGGCGACTCTACTGGTATTCGGTTCTGACTTGTTCCGCCCGTGATTGGGCTGTTTTTTATTATTTATTTATTGTGTTATGACAAAGTTGATTATTCATTTACCAAATCCACATCTAGGGGGAAAAACATATTTTTGTGCACATGCAGGGCCCATTTTCTATGAGGATCTGTTTAGGCCAAAAGTAATGACACTTTGACATACGACAGTCTTACTGTATATGTAAGACTCTTACATATACTTACTGAAATGCTATATGTTCATTATTGAAACACTCTCACACTCTCTACAGCAGTGTTTCTCAACCTTTTTTCTGCATGGGCACACTTTTCATGTCCCAAGAATCCATGGGCACACCAATATAATACGGGGGTGTAAATATCGTCACTGTCGGGAAGAAACCTCCAAGTTTCAAATTTGTACGTTTCTTCGCAAAGTAAAGCCCTGCTTCATCATACGAGGCTGTCGCACAACAGTAGGGGGGCACACCACATCAAGGGGCACACTCGACCCTTCTCAGGGGCACACCAAAGGTCCCCAGGCAGGCAGGCACAGTGGTTGAGAAACACTGCTCTACAGCAGTGGTTCCCAAACCTTTTAGCCTGTGAGTCTGTGACCCAAAAGAGAAATTAGACGTTTGCCCGGGACCCAAATAGTGAAAAGAGCAGATCTACAAGCATGCGGTTGTGAGCTTGGAAATCGGCTAGTTTCACTACTTCTTAAACATTTGTCTTCTAATATATGGGATTTCATGACTTTTTCCTTTATTAATTAATGAAATTACTTTAAAATTTAAATATAAATAAATATAATAAAAATTATAGATTTATTTTATTATTCATGAGAATCTTGTTTTGAATAATTACAATTTAAAACAAAATGTAGGAAACCAAACATTAAGGGACCCACACAAATGTGTCCACAACGCCTGATTTGAAATCGCACATGAGTTCTGGGCGGAGCCGTTTGTTTTCACGCCCGTCGGCAGGTTAGTTACTCACCAGCGTTAGTTTCAGTGAGGTTAGGTTTAGGGTTAGGGTTAGGTTTAGGCATAGTTTTACTGAGGTTAAGGTTAGGGTTAGATTTAGGGTTAGGTTTAGGTGGTCGACTCGCACCTCCGCGCGGTCCAAGCGAACAAAAAGGAGCGCTCCCTAGCTCAGTTCAGCCAATCAAAAGCTTCCATGGGCGGGGTTTGCCCAGAACTCATGTGCGTTTCCAAATAACGCGTCTGCGACCCACAAATGGGTCCCGACCCATGGTGCTTGGGAAACAGTGTCCTAATTACGTCATCGCGCGATGGCATCACAACATTGTCATCACAAACGATGTCTTTTAAAAGTAAACGTCCAATAAACAAAATGTTCAACAACTTGTTCCAGCTAGCTAAACTGTTCAGATTCACGGATGTACTGTTGTGTGAAATGTCTCACTGGACGATACATTTGAAAGGAGGACCTAAGAATTCCTACTTTGCTGCTGTGGCAGTCGGACACAAGCTGTACTCCTTTGGAGGATACAACAACTACCTTAAAAACAGTGGTCAGATTAAAGTCCACATCTTCAACGCGTTGTCTTTGCGTTGGCGGAGTTTGCCCCCAGTGACAAATGGAAGAGGACAACGTCCCATTGAGGTTCCCTCCGAGCGCTGCTACCACACAGCTGTGCTGGTAGAAGAAATAGCCTACATCTGGGGAGGGTCTCCTTACTGCAATGTGCTTTATGCCTTTGATGTCGACTCCCACAGCTGGTTCAAACCCAATGTTTCTGGGACTATTCCAGGATCAAGGTACTTCCACTCAGCCTGTGTCCTGGAGAAGGTCATGTATGTCCATGGAGGAGAGACCCAGCTGAATGGACTGACTAATGACATGTACAAGTTGGACACCAGCATAATGGTCTGGTCTTTAATCAACACCAGAGGAACTCCACCAGATGGTTCGTATTCTCACTCTGTCACCATCATTGGAACAAAGATGTTTGTATTTGGGGGCTGGAGGGACCGGGGCTCCTACAACAGCATCAGAGTGTTTGACACAGAGACCAACTGCTGGATGAGCATGCCTTCTGGACACCTTCCTCCAGATGAACACTGTTATCATTCAGCCTTTGCCAACAATGGAGAGCTGTACATATTTGGTGGCTGGAACGGGAAACATGATCTGTGGAAACTCAGTCCAGTGACCTTTTCCTGGAAGCAGGTTGAGCCCAAGGGGAAAAGCCCCTGTAGGATGAATTGGATGTGCTGTTGCATGGTGGGAGATTGCGTTATCATCCATGGAGGATACAACAAAAACAACCGCACTTCTGGTGACCTGTACATCCTGAACTTAAATCCCAGCCTGAAGATGTTATGCAAGCTAGCAGTCACTCAGCATGGTCTGGAGCTGTCCGAACTCCCACATAACATCAGGTGGGAACTGGTAGCCATGACTACCAACACACATGACTACCCCCCCCCCCCCCCCCCCCACACACACACACACACGTAAACAAACAAACAAATAAAAACGCAAGTGGCAACAGGGTCCAAGCACAATATCAGAACTAAATATGTACACTTCAATTTTGAATTTATCCTCAAAATGACTGGATATCTTTTCCCCCCCCCCACTATTGCGGTTTCTCTGGAAAATGTTCAGGCCACAACACCCTGAAAAAGAAATAATCAGTTTGTTGATTATTTTGCTGTAGTAATTTGTTTTTTTGTTATTAGATATTAAAAAGTCCTTAAATTGTCACCGTCATCTGTCATCTGGGGACCCCCAAAAAAACTTTGCGTGACCCCCATGGGGGTCCCGACGCCCAGGTTGAGAACCAGTGGCCTGTGGTTCCTAAACTTTTTTAGCTCGAGAACCAAAAAGAGAGATTAGACGTTTGTCCGGGAACTAGTGAAAATAGCAGACCTACAAGCTCACAACGCGTCGCTTCGTGCCCGCTTGTAGATTGGTTCGCACCCCGTTGTGATCTTGTAGATTGAGTATTTTCACTTCTTCTTTAATAAACATTTGTTTTCTAATTTATGGAATGTCTTTGATTTCTGAAATGACTGACACAAAAAAAAAAAAAAAAAAAAAGGGGGGGGAATGTTTATTGAAAACATTTTGAATAAGAATAAATGTAAGAAACAACAAAAAAAAAACGAAAGGACCCATTACAATCTGCGACCCACAAACGGGTCCCGACCCACTGTTTGGGAAACAGTGCTCTACAGTACATCGTTTTTAAATCCATGCACGTTCACAAACTTTATACCAACACATACAGTACACATACTGTACATAAATAATTCTGTCATTTAGTGGCGGCATAGCTGAATGTTTAGGGAGCCCGCATGGGGAACCAGAGCCCCTGGTTGTCCCAGGTTCCATTCAGGCCAGGGTAGCAATGTCAATGTGTGTCCCTGAGTAAGACTCCTAGCCCCTAATTGCTCACACGCTCCTTGTGGTCAGCAAATCAGCTGGGTTTGGGCTGAAAATACAGAAATTACCTCGCGGGAGGAAATAAGTATATCTTATTATTATTATACACATGCTTATTAAATGCTTGCACGCATACAAGTTAAACATGTAAGCATATCTATCTGAAACACTCACACATGATGGGGCAACCAAACAACGTATAGCACTTGGAAATACAAACCAAGACAGAGGTATGAATAATTGTTTTATTTGTTATAGGCCTATATTGACTTTTGTACAGTACTTTAGTTGTGTTAACTTTTCCAGTTTTTCTTTGTCGATAGAGCAGATGTGACAAAGCTAGATCACCCATGGTTAAATAAAACATGCTTGACTTCTGAGTTCTGACGCCCCAAGATCATTGATTAATGAAAAACCACACCCGAAAATGTATTGTCATTTGTAAAAAGAGCTTCGGTGAGTTCGGTCTTGCGGTGTTGCACCACATTTGATTAATAAATTCCAGCACAGCCACTGCCATGACATTACTGTAGTACAGGTATGAGGTGGGTCACAGAATCGGATGGTCAAACATTAGCCAAATTGTAAAATAATATAAGAAATCTATCGATCTACAATCTCACAACTTGTCACAATGCTCAAAAACATTTTATTGGGGACCCATGCAATTTTGAGGCAACATCAGCAAGGGCTGTAGACAGTCACACAGCACTAGTTTACAGACAGTCACTCAAATGAATTGAACATTGAATCATTTTGTTAAGAAATGCCTCCTCATTGACCTCATATCACTTTATTAAAGAAAAACACATTATTTGACAACTTCTCATATGGCTCTATATTCGCAACTCGGCGTTTTACTTGTGTGTGTTCATGTAGGAGACAGAGCCATGTATGACTATTAGTCTACTGATTAAAGCCACTAGAGCAAATGCATCTCCTGTCATACCATAACAAAGTCACAATGTTTTATTAAACGTTTTATTAAATGTGTCAGGAAATAATTGGTGACCCATAAACTAGCGAACAGTGCCATCCACAGTAAAAAAAATAAAAAAAATCACACCTTGTGAACTGAGTGGTGGTCAAATAAAAATAGTCAAATAAAAAGAGTCAAATACGTGTGTGTGTGTGTGTGTGTGTGTGTGTGTGTGTGTGTGTGTGTGTGTGTGTGTGTGTGTGTTGAGACTGCCTGCTCAATAGTGCCCCTCCTTTAACGTGTGTGTGTGTGTGTGTGTGTGTGAGTGGTCTGTGTGTGTGGTCAGGAGAGGTATGGCAGGGAGGCAGGCGACAGACATACACGGCCAGCCAGTAACATTGTGAAAGCGAATCACAGGAGTGGTGAGACCACCACTCAAAAAAGGAACTTGTCGTAGCGGCCTGGACAATTGGGAATAACTTGGGAAACTCGGTTCATGGCAGTCAAGGCTTTATCATAGTCTGCGGTGAAGAGCTATCCCCTCAACTTTTAGGTGATTAGCTATCACCTAAAAATTAGATAACAAGTGGAGGCCATCACAGTCACGGTGAAGTCCTATCACCGTGACAATGATGCCTCTGTGCCTCTGAAACCAGGGGGAACACTGATTGTCCTAAATCATACATGGGCAACTGGGGGCCCAAGGGGCCACATGCGCCCCCCGCATGGTTTATGCAGCCATGCAGCCCTCAGGTTTGAATTCTGATATATTATTGATTTCAGCTGTTCCAATTCCAAACTGCAAACATAACCTGCTTATTGGTATAATTGTTTTTATGTCTGAAATATTTGTACAAAAGTTCTTACTGTAGTAGTATAACTAAATGCATTAGCCTACAAGTGTTTTATTTTTTTGTGCTTGTAGACAATTTTTTCTGTTTTTTGCTTGACAGTAGAATGATGGATTAGGACATTCATTTACAACATAAGTTACGTTAAGATTTCGTTGAGGTTTCTGTCGAGTGTCGACAGCAACAATATGCAATGTGGCCCCCTGGTGTGAGTGTGGAAATATAGTGGCCCTGTCCATCATCAATGTCACCCTGAGGTGTCTTACTAGTGTATGTTCGTTTAAATGCTTAATCTATATTTTGAATGTGCATATCATGGGACAATTACTTAATTGTCAACATTTTTCAATTGCCTCAGGAAATTGCACTAAGGAATCACAAATTAGATATATTCCCAACCTGTGGAGGGCAGCAATATGCCACAAGGCATCCAGTCTGCCGGAAACTCACAAGAAGAAGAAGAAGAATTACCTCAGGGGTACTCTTATTCTGAAGAATTCGGCCACCGGAAGTCTTAATGCTGCTCACTTCACATAGGCCCTCGAAGCATATGTACCAGAGCCGAGGCGTCTACCTTTCTATAGTGAACACTGAACAGTGATGTTATTTTAATATGTTTGCTGTACACAAACCTGTGAGTGTTTACACAACGTTCTGAGGGGAGGAACAGCTGCAAGTTTGGCAAGACAAGAGGAATTTCTGCACGAGGTTCAGAGACTGTTTTGTTGCATGCTTTTTGTTGTGTACAGTACAAGCTAAAGCTAACGCTAGCATACAAGCTCAGTGAATTTAGAGTCAGTTCATTGCACGACATGTGTCGCCGATGTGTTAGGAATACTCGCCTATATTTATAAATCATATAGCCTACAAATGGCATGCCCTGAGGCCACAGATGCCCAAAATAGACATTTGCAGATGTGTGTGTGGAACACGCATGGCAATCATCATATAAGAACTTTAATGTGTTGTTAGATGACAATTGTATAAGTAGCTCTGGATAAAGAATGAAGAGGACAGGGGGAGAGGACAGTGAGTAGAGTAGCAACACTAAACTTCGAGCAGTGAGCTGTCAACAGTAGCATAACTGCGCTTCACTCAAACTCTCTCAGTATACAAGCATAATAAATATAATACAGAATGAATTTAGTGCTGTTGGAAAATACACGTGACGACGCCAGCATACGTTTAAATTTGTAAGCTATATTTTAGTTGGATACTTTAGTTTTTTTCCCCAAATCGGTTTAGTCGGTATTCATAAACTGAAACTGTATAATCAAGTAAAGCGCATTGAACCAATAATACCGGGAACCGTCACATCACTAATGGGGAGACTCCTGGCCCTGTTACTGAACAAGCATTATAGCAATGGTTACTATTATAATATACGGCTTTAACTTTTTAACAAAAGTTAATATTGTTTTAGACATAAAACACAAGCAAAGCATGCAAGGCATGTTATTAAATCACCGGACTGTATTTCCAGATAGTTGATGTGCTATGTTAATATTCACGTCGATCCAGCGCTATTGGAATTATCTTAGCTCCCCCCACTCCCTTTGCTCTGCTCTGATTGGTTGAATTAAAAGTGTGAAAGACCCTCCTTAGGTATAAGTACCATGTACCGTTGTTGTAAGTCTATGTTGTTTGTGCTTTCAGCAAATTCAGAGAAAAGACAGAGATCCATCCCCAAAGATTTGACTTTGAGGAACAACTGAACAAGAAGGTAAGAGGTTGAACACTATAATTCACCCTTTGTCAAGTCCCGCCCACTGTCCCTCCCCCCTCCACACCCATCGGTTTCTGTGTCTTGGTGGGACACTCGGTGGGACACTCCATCCACTACCATTTTAATTCAGTTGCTTCATATTGTTATTCTGTGCGTTCTATTCTAATTTCAAACTTGGTTTCAGTAATATGGAGCTGCTCAGTGGCAGGATAGTGACTCAGCATGTTTTTAAATGTTGTTATTTCTCCAAAAACTATGTTTTAGCAAATTCAACATAAAAAAGGCAGAATCAGGGCGGGACAAGGCAGATAGAGCCTGCTGGTTGGTCAGGCGGGGACCAACCAGAAGGCTAACAAAGGGTGAATTGTGTGGTTGAGACTTTTCCATAATGGGCAACGAGTTGTATTGTTTGATACAAACTGCTAACCTAGAAGAAGACTGTCTTTATTAGAAATTAGAAATTTGCACAGCCTCTATTTTGTGTCTATCTTGTGTTTAATACCAAGCCATTTATCATTACAGATGAACCAACAGGGGGACGTTGAGCTGTCCTATAGAGAACCCAAAAAAAGGAAGATTGAGCACCAGGTTTGTTATGTTTGTTTTATTTAACTAATACCATGTCTTATCTTTGTTGTGTTTGGTGTTTGTTGAGTTTTATTACACTTATTGTAGTAGCCGAGTGTTGATGGTGCGTTCCATCCCTCCCCATTTTTGATAACAATTGAACCATGTTTATGAACATCTTTTGGTGTTTATTGCCTTTTATTTTCCCACGATTCACATGTCTTTTTTTGTCTTTTCTGCATGTCATTTTACAGGTGAATGCAACAGTGGTGGTGTTGAAGGCCTGTTTCGTCCCTCTATCACGTGTACGGTTTAACAGTGGACTGTTGGATTTGGAAGGACAAAGACCGAAGCATATCCACAGTGTGAAATCATCAAAACATTGTCCGTCCAAGAAGACTCCTAATAGAGGGGTAAATCCCTTTGTATGTACAATTTGCAGCACCAGCTTTAGTCGGAAATGTATTCTGAAGCAGGCAGCAGCACATGATGGTTCATACAGCGGAAAAATGTGGCAGTAGCTTTAGTAGAAACAGTAGTCTGAAACAGCACATGAGGATTCATACAGGGGAAAAAGACAGATTGTGGCAGCAGCTTTAGAACAAAACTTAATCTGAAGCAGCACATGAGGATTCATACAGGGGAAAAGCCATATAGCTGTACAATTTGTGGTAACAGCTTTAGTCAAGTGGGTAGTCTGAAGCAACACATGCTAATTCACACAGGGGAAAAACCCTTTAGCTGCACAGTTTGTGACAGCAGCTTTAGCAGAAATAGTAGTCTGAAGCATCACATCAGGATTCATACAGGGGGAAAGCCCTTTAGCTGTAAACTCGCTGTAAACTAAATGTGTGGCAACAGCTTTAATAGAAATAGTTATCTGAAGGAGCATATGAGGATTCATACAGGGGAAAAACCCTTCAGCTGTAAACTCTGTGGTTACCGCTTTAGTCAAGAGGGTGGTCTGAAGCAACACATGCTAATTCATACGGGGGAAAAACCCTTTAGCTGCACAGATTGTGACAGCAGCTTTAGCAGAAGTAGTCATCTGAAAGAGCACATGAGGATTCATACTGGGGAAAAGCCCTATTGCTGTGAAATGTGTGGCAACAGCTTTAGCCGTGAAGGTCATCTGAAGGAGCACATGAGGATTCATACAGGGGAAAAACCATATAGCTGTACAGTTTGTGGCAACAGCTTTAGATGTAATAGTACTCTGAAGCAGCATATGAGGATTCATACAGGGGAAAAACCATACAGCTGTACAATGTGTGGCAACAGCTTTAGTTGTAATGGTACTCTAAAGCATTATATGAGGATTCATACTGGGGAGAAACCCTTCAGCTGTACACTTTGTGATAACATCTTTAGTCAAGAGGGTAGTCTGAAGCGACACATGCTAATTCATACAGGGGAAAAACCCTTTAGCTGCACAGATTGTGACAGCAGCTTTAGCAGAAGAATTATTTTGAAGCAGCACATGATGATTCATACAGGGAAAGCCCTATTGCTGTGAAATGTGTGAAAAGTAATTAATGGTTGTATTTATGTGCAGTTTGGGTTATCTTATTGGTCACCAAGGCCTCACCACAAGTAGAACGTTTGGTTCCTTTTCTTCTATGCAAATACCTATTGCATATAGATATAGGCCACTGTGAATGAACCCAGGTCAGTTTTAAACTGACAAGATAATATGATGCAACAAACCAAAGAAATGTTTTGCAAAACTTTTGCAATGTTTAAAGTGTAGGCCTAAGTGAAAGTAAGGAAAGTCTTCATTTGTGCATTCTTTTGAAAATAAACGTTTGGAATCAGGATACCATTATTATTTTATTTTTTGCAAGTAATTCTCATTTTAGTAAATATGTTTAGTATTGCCATCAAGCTTAATTTAGGCTACATGTTAGATCTTTCCATTTTGTCTTTCCATCGTCCAAAGATTTCAGATTTTAACATGCTATGCTTTTTTTTAATCCTTACTGCTATTTTCTTTTCTTGCTTTGAGCTGCAAATGTGGAAGTCTGCATAAACGGGCGTTTCACCTCACTGTTACCTGTAAATTTGGTGTGTCAATAAAGTTGGTTGATTGATTGAAGTATGAAAAACAGCTCAATTAATTTCTAACCTTTCAGTTCATCACCTTGTAAGGTGGTAAAATTCCTTGGGTCACATTGTGCTGTGATAATAAAATGGTATTAGTTGTAATACCATGTCTTATCTTTGTTGTGTTTGGTGTTTGTTGAGTTTTATTACACTTAATGTAGTAGCCGAGTGTTGATGGTGCGTTCCATCCCTTCCCCTTTTTGATAACAATTAAACCATGTTTATGATCATCTTTTGGCATTTATTGCCTTTTATTTTTCCACGATTCACATATTGTCTTTTCTGCATGTCATTTTACAGGTGAATGCAACAGTGGTGGTGTTGAAGGCCTGTTTCGTCCCTCTATCACGTGTAAGGTTTAACAGTGGACTGTTGGATGTGGAAGGACAAAGACCAAAGCTTTTCCACAGTGTGAAATCATCAAAACATTGTCCGTCCACGAAGACTCATAGAGGGGTAAATCCCTTTGTATGTACAATTTGCAGCACCAGCTATAGTCGGAAATTTACTCTGAAGCAGCACATGAGGATTCATACAGGAGAAAAACCCTTTAGCTGTACAGATTGTGGCAGCAGCTTTAGAACAAAACTTTATCTGAAGCAGCACATGAGGATTCATACAGGGGAAAAGCCATATAGCTGTACAATTTGTGGTAACAGCTTTAGTAGAAGTAGTAGTCTGAAGCAGCACATGAGGATTCATACAGGGGGAAAGCCCTTTAGCTGTGATATGTGTGGCAACAGCTTTAATAGAAATAGTTATCTGAAGCGGCACATGAGGATTCATACAGGGGAAAAACCCTTCAGCTGTAAACTCTGTGGTTACCGCTTTAGTCAAGAGCGTGGTCTGAAGCAACACATGCAAATTCATACGGGGGAAAAACCCTTTAGCTGCACAGTTTGTGACAGCAGCTTTAGCAGAAGTAGTCGTCTGAAGCACCACACGAGGATTCATACTGGGGAAAAGCCCTATAGCTGTGAAATGTGTGGCAACAGCTTTAGCCGTGAAGATAATCTGAAGGAGCACATGAGGATTCATACAGGGGAAAAACCATACAGCTGTACAGTTTGTGGCAACAGCTTTAGTTGTAATGGTAATCTGAAGCAGCATATGAGGACTCATACAGGGGAAAAACCCTTCAGATGTACACTGTGTGATAACAGCTTTAGCCAAAAGGCTAGTCTGAAGCGACACATGCTAATTCATACAGGGGAAAAACCCTTTAGCTGCACAGATTGTGACAGCAGCTTTAGTAGAAGTGATAGTCTGAAGCAGCACATGATGATTCATACAGGGAAAGCCCTATAGCTGTGAAATGTGCGTCAAAAGTAATGGCTGTATTTATGTGCAGTTTGGGTTATCTTATTGGTCACCAAGGCCTCACCACAAGCAGAACGTTTGGTTCCTTTTCTTCTATGCAAATACCTATTGCATATAAATATAGGCATGGGGGTTTAACCCACTGTGAATGAATCCAGGTCAGTTTTAAACTGACAAGATAATATGATGTAACAAACCAAAGAAATGTTTTGCAACACTTTTGCAATTTGTATAGTGTGTAGGCCTAAGTGAAAGTAAGGAAAGTCTTCTTTTGTGCATTCTTTTGAAAATAAACATTTGGAATCAGGATACCATTATTATTTTATTTTTTGCAAGTAATTCTCATTTTTAGTAAATATATTTAGTATTGCCATCAAGCTTAATTTAGACTACTTGTTAGATCTTTCCACCACTCGTTGTGAGTTTGTGGCTGTGTGTGTCTGTGTATTTGCATTTGCGCACTTGTCTTTGTGTGTGTGTGTGTGTGTGTGTGTGTGTGTGTGTGTGTGTGTGTGTGTGTGTGTGTGTGTTTTAGGGCGATTGTCCAACGATTTCAGATTTTAACATGCTATGCTTTTTTTTTTATTCCTTACTGCTTTTTTTTTCTTGCTCTGAGCTGCATAAACAGGTGTTTCACCTCACTGTTACCTGTAATTTTGTTGTGTCAATAAAGTTGGTTGATTGATTGAAGTATTGATGAAAAATAGCTCAATTAATTTCTAACCTTTCAGGTCATCACCTTGTAAGGTGGTACAATTCCTTAAGTCACGTGATAAGAAAATGGTCTAACATTGTTGTGTGACTGGGTGTGGACAGCAATATTTGGAGGTGGTCCAAATATTAATAAGAGCCGCCTCCCCTCCAGTGCCCAACAATTAGCCTTATTCACGGCCGCCCACTCAGCATCCCCTGTGTGCTGAAGTCACATTTTGAAGGGGAAAATCCTACTATAGCCTATAGAGTTAACACAGAAATCGCAAATTTAATGCAATTTCCGAATAGTAAAGTATAAAATATGGCTAGCATGATCAAGAACACAAGATAGTAAAAGGCACAAAGCATTATAATTTACTTTACTGTTCGATATAATGATTTGTTGGCTCCAGCTATTTCGGTTATAGTTTCCCCTTCTAAATTGATGTCAGCACCCGGGGGATGCTGAGAAATTTGCTGAGTGGGCGGGCTGTGAATAGGCTAAGGCTTATTTGTAAAGGCTATGCACTCCAGTGAACTGCACTTATCCATTTATATATTTTTTAATGTTATTAAACCTTTTTTTTTAACCAGAAACATAATTAGCATTGTTGCGACCGAAGGTCGCAGTATGGGGCTTTTAAGCCGTGACATCATTTTGTAGGCAGAGTTTTCTGTCCCTCGCTATTTCAACAGATCCGAGACAAAAATAACGACTAAAGTATAATTCTAACACTTTCCTTTCAACAACAAAGAGAAGAGAAATGTGTAAATAGTAAAAAGATTCACGGAAACTGGGGGCATTGCAAGCATCTGTTTTGCACGAAAAACATCCGTGGGGCTAAAACGCCCCCCACAACAGTGTGAAAAGTGATGACTCATCACTAAACCATAGTCTTGTGGGACAGTTTTTAGCCCAATGAATGTTTTTTGTGCAAAACAGATGCTTGCAATGGATTCAGCATCATGAAAACCCCCTAGTTGGACCCCTCTTATGCTAATTAACGCAGATTCATTTTTAGCTTTTTTTCCCTGTAATGTAAAGTTAATGGGACACCAACTCTAGAGGCTGATAACACCAATTTAGCTGTGTCTAAGAAAGGGTTATCATACCAAAATATAATCTACAGATATAGAGCTTTTCAAAAATGCATGGTAACCTTTGCCACCTTTTTGATACCGACGACCCGTCTCCGTCTGGCCCATGGACTACAGTGGTCATAATGACTCAGCTGTCATTCCTACCCGTCAATATTCCCTTTTTTGGCCACCCAAGTGATGGTATAATTTTAAATGAGTTGTTCAACATGAATTACGTTCTATTACATGTCCGCATGTTCAACAATGCCCATACATGGAGATTTCTGATGTCATTAATCCTAGGCCGAAAACGTTAATATTAAGTCCATATATGGATATGGATAGGCCTATGTATTAATAAAGGATACAATAAATAAAATGTCTATATACAGTATGGGCAATCCCAGATAATGCCCTGTTAGGGTTATATATGGAGATTAAGGACATTATTAGGATATTATGTTATCAATATTAAGGACATATCTGGGAATGCCCATATTTGGTAATATCCATATATGGGCATGTTCTGACATAACATTGTTGACTATCATGCAGGGGTCTCCATATATGAGTAAGAAAGTGAGCGTGAGGCGGAGTTTCGCTCCAGATGACGTATTTCCCGTCGCCATCCTCGAGGGACGTCACTTATAATAATAATAATAAGTGCACTACAACGTTTACACAACCTCCATGACGATCCTATTACTGTATGTATTGAGATAGATTGTTGTAGGCTACAACAGTTATCATCAAAATAAACCATATCAAAGTGTGCGGGACATTTCTCTCTCAAAATAACAACTTTTCTAGTGTTATTTCTTATCCTGGTAAACATCATGGGTCTGTCCCTTGTTCAGCCATGTCAGATATATTTTCTCTTTAAACAAAACCGTTTGCTCAATCTCATTGTAGGCTATATCCTATAATATATTCAATAGATAGACCTATATTTTTATGACAGATTTACTGGCCTCAACCTCCCGTGTAATATGTATTAGCCTAGACACTTCAGTCAACTCTGCCACTTTACGCAGATCATCTGAGAGAGAACATTGTGGTTGTGGTCAAGCAAGGATCACTTTGTATTGAGAGAGAGAGGTGCGCTTTCTCTAATTATCCAACAGAAGAGAGAGAGAGAGAGAGAGAGAGAGAGAGAGAGAGAGAGAGAGAGAGAGAGAGAGAGAGACATGCTCAAGCCTATAATATATTAAATAGAAATATAGGTCTATGTGTTATGCCAAATTACAAAACCAAACCCGAGTGGCCCCGTAATGGTCTTGTCCATTTCCGTCCCGTTCTGATTCCTTTTTTTTTGAGACCCATGACATTGTCCTGACTCCTGAAATCCGTTTATTTCCGAGGTTCAGAGAGACCCGAGCATTTAGCTTATTATTAGGCTATTAAAAGTCCATGCGTGCCTCTGCCTTTCATGTGGTGAGGTCTACTCAATCTAACATACTGTCTGCAGCTGTGTGAACTGATTGACAGGCACTGTCAGAAGTCAGAGCGGTGTAAACTTTATCATAAATGTAGACTTATTATTGTCAATGCTGCTGGTTGGTTGCCTAGGAATCTATAATATTAACATTGAAACAAAAGCCAGGGAGAAAGGAATGCTTTTAGGCTATGTTCTATCTACAGAGGTAGCCTAAGTCATTTTCCGTTTAGAGAGAGAAAGAGAGAGAGAAATGGTCGAGTGAGCTTCACTTTGTATTGTAAGACGGGACCTGCGTTGCATTGCCGATTAAAATATAATCTCTTTAGGCCTAAGCCTATTTATTAAATCACAATCGAATGTTGTTTACTTGCATAATGGGGACACTTTTTTTTTTAATTGTAGGCTATTTTATATGTAGTCACTGGAAAATGTTTCAACATCTGATCTCTCAGTACTGTTGCTTCAAAAAAATATATTTTTTTTTACTGGTCCCTCTCGGCAATGGCGCTGGTTTTGTAGGCCGATAACTCCAAATCGGCCTACAAAACGTCATACGCACGTTCCCCATACATCACTGGCCAGATGGCCAAGAATTGGCACGTTGCATGTCTTGTCACCCTGAGGTCGTATGTCACCCTGAGGTGTCTTACTAGTGTATGTTCGTTTAAATGCTTAATCTATATTTTGAATGTGCATATCATGGGATAATTACTTAATTTTCAACATTTTTCAATTGCCTCAGGGATACTCTTATTCTGAAGAGATCGGCCACCGGAAATCCTATTCCTGCTAAGCTAATGCTGTTCACTTCTTAGGCCCTCGAAGCATTATGCACCAGAGCCGAGGCGTCTACTACATGTCTATGCAGTGAACAGTGATGTAGGCCTATTATATTATTTTAATGTGTTTGCTGTACACAAACGCCAGTTGTAGTTTTGAGTCCTGTGAGTGTTTACACAACGTCCTGAGAGGAGGAAAAGCTGTAAGTTTGGCAAGACAAGAGGAATTTCTGCACGAGGTTCAGAGACTGTTTTGTTGCATGCTTTTTGTTGTGCTACAGTACAAGCTATAGCTAACGCTAGCATACAAGCTCAGTGAATTTAGAGTTCATTGCACGACAAGTGTTGCCGTCACTTGCCGATGTGTTAGGAATACTCGCCTATATTTATAAATCATATACAAATGGCATGCTCCGAGGCCACAGATGCCCAAAATAGACATTATGCTTTGTTTGCTCCGTCAGAGTTAGAACTCATTTATTTAGCTTAGTAAACAATGTTACACTAACCTGACTTTCGCCAGATGGTGGCAGCATTGCGTATATAACGCTCTGCTTTACCGTTACGCACTGCTGCAACTATCTGGCGAAAGTCAGGTTAATGTTACACAACAATATGCACCTATAACTGCTACTAGTTAGCTTGGCTTATACAGAGGTGTCTTACATTTGAATATAAAGTCTGTAAATACATGTTGACAATATTTAGTGGGCATAAGTCTCCCAGGTAGCAGGAAAGGTCGACCTAAAACAAAGCCGACCCAAACTCGTTTCCCAACGGGTCTGTGGCCTTAAGCTAGATGCAGAATTGACCAAAATCAAATTTTTGCTTCTGTGGATCCCTGGACATGACAAAGTTTGAGAAAAAATGATGGCAACATACGTTTTTTCCCGGAAAACTGTTAGGATTTAGAAGACATTTTTAGAATGTGCCTATCAGTGGTTAAGGACCCCCAAAATGTGTTTTTGGCCACGGACCCCCATGTCAAAATATTTTGTTCCACGGATGGACCCCTATAGCACAATATTTTGTTCCAGGGACCCCCAGAGGCAAAGATTAGATTTCGGTCTATTCTGCATCTAGCTTAAAGTTATACTATGTAACTTTTTTTATAAAACATATCTTAAAATTGTCCTAACTATTAAATCGCTAAAGTTTTAGAACCCCCACTCTGTTCATTTCAGCCCCAAAAGCCTTTTCTTTATATGTTTTCTACTTAGCCTTGACAGGGGCGGGATTTTCCCGGCAAAATGACGTCATCTGCATCATCCGCCAATCACATTGCAGATCATACACACATGATACACTACCGGCCAATCACAGCGGTATTTAGAAGTCGTAAATGTTCTTTTGGCTGATCTTGTATTCATTTCTGATTTCTGACTGTTAGGCCTATACTATACGTTTGTTTTGTTTTTGTTTTAGTTTTCATATTTCTGCTGTTTGTCATGTGAATGAATTGAGTTCAAAGAAAGGACCCCAATGTAAACAAGCCATCGTGCTTTATTGGGTTTAAATCCTATTAGTAGACCTTGTATCTGAACTGTACTGAAAATATTCATTCAAATAATATTCATTCAATCAATCAATCACTCAATCAAAACGAGCATTTTTGGAATTTCTGCAGGCCCGGAACTTATAATAGTGTGTTTCAACCCGGACAAGATAGAGGGAAGGACGAGGACCGTTTCCGCCCCTCTCTCTCTCTTCCGGGTTGAAACAGCGTAAACAGAGCAGTGTTTTCTAAACAGTGGAGACTAGAATCCTTACTTTAGAGCTGTGTTAAAGTGTGTTTTCTACCAGGAGACATTCTAAACAGTGGAGACTAGAATCCTTACTTTAGAGCTGTGTTAAAGTGTGTTTTCTACCAGGAGACATTCTAAACAGTGGAGACTAGAATCCTTACTTTAGAGCTGTGTTAAAGTGTGTTTTCTACCAGGAGACATTCTTGGAGAAGAAGGTATGTTTTCCTTTTATTTTGTTTATAGATTAAGAATGTAATAGCGTAAGTGTAAATGAGCCTGCCTACCAGAGTATTGTTATGCAAAGCAGACCAAGAGTGTATGAGGGAGGTGTCTCCAGGCCTGCAGCCATACCCGTCTCAAGCAGACAGGCAGGGGATTGAAGAGTTGACCGAGCCGTCACACAACTTGACGACGTGCGTGCATGTCGGGCGCGCGTGCGTACAGCTTGATAAGTGTGGGCTCGCCGAGCCCAACCGAGCCCACGGCATCTCACCCCTGAGTACTACAGTGTTTAAAATAATACCATTATTGCGACCGTATGTCCCAGATTAGTATAACGGGTCACAGCTTGTCCGTATGTATGTCTCCGTCACGGGGGTAGCCCTCTATTCAGAAACAACCCTACTTAGAAACACCCCTATTCAGAAATACCGCCACTGAGGTTAGGGTTAGGGTTAGGTGACACCTCTATTTAGAATAATGGAAGACAATCTTCTGAATAGAGGACACTGTGTATCTATGTGTTTGTCCCTCTGATGCTCTGACATCACATTCTGGCTTCACTGTGATGTCATATCTACTGCATAGTACTGTGTTCTATTCGTCTGTCATTCAATGTTATATGAGATACTTAAATGGTTTCCTGTGGAAATAAGCTTCTTTTCTAGGATCTCCTTTAGTGAACTGTACCGTCATGAAACTGTATATTTTCCTATGCAAACTTCTAATAAAGTCTTCAATCAATCAATCAATCAATCAATCAATGACATTAACATAATCCCTGTTACACCCATATATGAAGTTCCCTTATGTGATCAATATTAAGCCCATATCTAACAAGACTTCACTGGGGAATGCCCATATATGGAGACCACATCGGCCACATACCACACTAACAGAATCCATATATGGCCAAGACAGCCCATATCCGTATGACTGGTTCTGCTGACAGGGATCTCCATGTATGGGCACCAAAGGGTACGATGTCAGATCAGATGTCATAGACATCATAGGACTTTCACATAACGAATAACTGAGTAAGCATGTTTTGGGCTCTCACAGCATATCTCCATACCAGGGGTGTTTTTTTCTAAGAAGAACTACTTATCTTAAAGAGCGAACATTTTCTAACAGAGAGAGAATATGAATATGACGTCATGATGGCGTTATGATAACATCCTCCGGTGTCTCCGGTGACAATCAGAACTAGGCCAGATCACAGCCCATATGGGGATGATCTTGACGTCATTACCAGGATGTCATATGGACTTTTTTGTTTTAGGATTATTGTCATTGTTTGTGTTAGTCAAAATAATGAGCATGTAAGGTACTAAGGTTATATTCTGGGACATGTCTGACTAGTTATGATATTCATCTGGCCTCGATCAAACCCTCTCTGATTAATCCAGGGCATCCGTTTTCGTGGGCAGGATTTATGTTGGTTGAAATCAGGTGATATTCTAGACCAGATCTGACTAGTCATGGTTTGACTTGATCTGGTCCCAATTGAGACGTCACTGATTGGTCCAGGTCCTGACCGTGCTTGCTGGGCAGTGCATTAAGGCTTCCTGGAAGATCAACTCTAACCAAGTGTTCCATTGACCTTGATCTTCTAGCACCACCATCAGGTCAAAATTACATAGTTCCACACAAGGTTGCAGCTACTCAATAAAGGCAGAAATTAACAGAAATGTTTTTGGTCAATAAAAATTAGGGCTGGGGCGGTATGGATTTTTATTTTTTTGCGGTAATAAGTCACTGTTTACTGATGGTATGGCGGTATCTCCCAAAAAATGTTAATACATTATAATGGGATTATTTACTCCTTGAAACCAAGTGTTAACAAACACACAACACAACTCATAGTTTTATATCTTTCTTGTTGACCAAAAGGCTCTCTTTCCATAATCTTGGCTCAGATCAGAACTAAACACAGTGAGATTGAGTTTTGCTTTTGTGTGTCGTAACTTAAGTGACACACAGATGTAAAATAATGATCTTTTCATCCCTACTTTGATCGCTCCCCTCACCCAGGTCAAATAAGGCTGCTTACAGTATGTGATCAAATACCATCTCTCATCCCCTCTTGTTAGTTTGAGGAACTATTTTGGATCACAGCCCAGTTTTGTAACTACAATTATTTGTATCCTACGCTTCCTCTGTTTTACATGAAACCATTTCTAAAATACATGACACATCAAAGTCTTTACAACCCTATACAGTAAAGGGTGGGGGTTTGGCAGGGAATAAAGGAAGCATAGTTGTAGAAACTGATTTAATTCAGATTGGTTACTTTTATTAATTAAAGTCCTTGTTGAATTGCTTCATTCCAGAGCAGAGTGTGGAGTCCAGACTGCAGGTGAAGATGAACTCTCCAGACTCAACCAGGGACATTTCTATTAAACAGGAGGAACCTGAAGATCAGCCACACTTCAGTAAGTTTAACCACTTGAACCCTAGCATCGCTAAGCAGGGGGAACATGTGCTGAAAATAGTCCATCTACAAGCTCACAACTTGCCAAGTATTATGTTTTAATATTGTTTTATAATTCCATGATTCAAAAGGGGTAAATGGTGCATTTATATAGCGCTTTTATGCAAGGCGCTTTACATAGATTGTGTATTACATTCACCCATTCACACACACATTCATACACAGATGGCAGAGGAAACCTGACGTCATACTGTGTTCACTCACTCATTCCTTCCCCAGTATAACGTGATTTCCCCCTTGGGATAATAAAGGTATCTATCTATCTATCTATCTATTGGCAGCTTGAAAAGTGGGCAGGAGTACTTGCCTTGACAGACACCTTTAACCAATCAGCGTAGCAAAACATCTCTCAGCCAGTCGGAAGAACGGCAAACAAACACGTATTTTCAGCCGATGAACTCCGCTAGCGCATCCCCCGTGTTCCTTTTTAATGGTTGTAATTGATTCCAACGCTGAAATAACTGCACTTATTGCTTGTTTTATCGTTAGAGCGTTAACTGTTAGACTTGTTGCATCGCGAGGGAAGCCATTGTTGTTTTGAAAATGCTGCAGCATGCATCTACGTCATCGTCTACACATGGACCAATCAGGGAAAGCTTTTCACTTGTTGTCAGGAAGACTACTTTTGTTGTGCGGACAGCAGTCACTGATTGGCCCCGATCAGAAAATAATCAGTATACTCGCTGCCTATACCCGGAAGGCCAGACGTTATACTGGGGAAGGAATGAGTGAGTTAACGCAGTATGACATCAGGCCCCACCAGGCTAGAGGAAACCATGCAAGGCACCAACCTGCTCACCGGGAGCAACTAGAGGTTCAGAGTCTTGCACAAGGACTCCACATTCCCTTACATGCTATGTCTTTCTTTCTACTACAGAAATTTTGACCCATTTTCTTCTTCTTTTTTTAATACTTGCATACCTTCACCTACATAAAAACACAGAATAACAATACAACATGACCTCATGTGTACACACCCCTATTCATATCGTTTACACATCTGTTTATATTCATATTCCAAGACGCACCCAGGACATGTAAAATGAAATAATAAGGCATTTAAAGGGAATGTTACATGTTTCTTGACTCAATAAAGTATATAAAAAAATACCTTCGACATACTAACTCAGGGGGAGCCCGGATTCGAACTGGGAACCCTTCGTGCTCTAATGACGGTTTCTCTACCCCTGAGCTATGCCGCCCCTGGGTTAGACCCCACACACTGCCAAGAACTTTTATTTCAACATTTGGGTCACTAAGGGCGGCTTGCACCAAGAGGGATTAAATAAATCTTAGTTTAGGGTTAATCATGGTTTTGTTGATCTATGATTTCTTTTAAATCGAGGGTTAGGGTTGCACCACTTAAATTTAAGCATTGCTTAATACATCTGTGATTAAACCCTTAACCTGTGATTAAAACTATAACCTGCGATTAATTCATGGATTAAATGTCCTCCATCTTGGATTTGCGATGTGTAAACACACTGGAATAAACTATTCTCTTGAGCCTAATATCAGCACAGCTTGCAGCCTGTAGGGCTTGCTGTGAGGCTTCCCTCACAGGAGGGGGACCCCCATTCATGTCAATGGCATGTTTGCATTTAAACCACTTCTACAGCAAGTTTAAAATTAATCCCATATTGAGGTTTAAATCGAAGTTTAAAGTAGTGGTGCAACAAATACAGGTTTAGAATGAAAAGTAAAACCAAGATTAAAAGGATGGTTTAAAACTAAACCTGATTAATGAAAACTAGGTTTAAGGTTTGTTGCAAGCTGATTAAAATATAAACCTTGATTTAAACCAGTTTACGGCTTAAACCGTGTTGGTGCAAGCCGCCCTTAGAGTTTAGACCTTCATCAGGACAGACAATCCAGGGCACAACAACCACCAAACATTTATAGGCTACAGTGGGTGTCGTTGCACTCTAGGGTGCCATGATAGCAGTCCAGGGGTGCTGCAATATGTGGAATTCATCAATTTCACTTCAATTTAACCACTTACTCTAACTGTAGACCCTCTATGCTTACCTGATTTGTACTGTACTTGAGTTTATTATTTTTTTCATCTAAGCCCAACTCTCTTCTCCAAGAATAGCAGATCTACAAGCTCACAACGTGTCTTATTGTGACGTGTTGTGAGCTTGTAGATCGGCTATTCTTTTGTAAACCTTCCCCGCAGAATAGGGATGCTGGGGTTCAAAGTGTTTAAATAAAGTTAAGTATAAAGTTGTTTTCAGTCAGTTCTGATGGAAACAGATATTTCCTCAATATGTTTTAGTTTAGTTTTGTTTTTTCGGTCAAATTTCAGTACAATAGATACAGTAATTATTAAGCACAGTCAAAGCTGGTCCAAAAAGGTATAGGCGGCAGCAGAAGCTTATATTGCCTACCCCATGAAAAATAGAAAAGAAAAAAGAAAAACACATATTTGAATTGAGGAAAAAAACTGATACCTCATTTTGTATATGGAGGATGGAAATGTTTATTTACACATAAGGAATCCAGGGTTAGTTATCATGTTGTTTTTCTGCTCCTAGACATCCTGCACATGGTTGTGTGTAAAGAGGAGGTTTCTCCTGAACAGGAGAGGGGCTCCAGTCTGCTCCAGGAGGAACCAGAGCCTCCACACATTAAGGAGGAACAGGAGGAACCAGAGACTCCACACATTAAGGAGGAACAGGAGGAACCAGAGCCTCCACACATTAAGGAGGAACAGGAGGAACCAGAGCCTCCACACATTAAGGAGGAACAGGAGGAACCAGAGCCTCCACACATTAAGGAGGAACCAGAGCCTCAACACATTAAAGAGGAACATGAGGAACCAGAGCCTCCACACATTAAAGTAGAACAGGAGGAGATACTTCAAACACCAGAGGAGCCTTCTGGGTCAACGTTGACTTCTCTAGTGGCTACTATGAAGCTTGCAGTGGTGGTCCTTCACAAACTCCCTCTAAACATGGTTCACCAGGCTCTCCATCCATCAGGGCACCTGCAGCAAGGCAGCAGTGAGGATAAACCAGAGCCTCCACACATTGAAGAGGAACAGGAGGAACCAGAGCCTCTACACATTAAGGAGGAACTGGAGGAACCAGAGCCTCCACACATTAAGGAGGAACAGGAGGAGCTACTTCAAAGACCAGAGGAGCCTGGTGGGTCGACGTCGACATTACCAGCAGTGAAAAGTAAAGACGGTGATGAAGACACCTCTTCTCACTGTTCTGGAGTTGAAGTGGAGCTTGAATCTGACTCTGAAGTCACTGAAGACAGTGACGATTGGGAGGAGACCAGTGGAGGTCAGTCAGTTTTAAACACAGGGACAGAACTTACATGTGTGGGGAAAATAAACTGAGTGGAGGTCAGTCAGTGTTAAACACAGGGACAGAACTTACATGTGTGGGGAAAATAAATTGAGTGTTGGAATACATTTGTTGAAAATACAATTAAATCAGCTCCTCATTTTATACTCACCAGTTTTAACCTACCTCACCCTTTCTCTCATCCTCTCTCTCTCTCTCCCCTCTGCCTGCCCCCCCCCCTCTCTCTCTCTCTCTCAGGAGGCACTGGAGAAAACCCTTACCACTGTCAACATTGTGACAAGAGTTTCAGGTGGCCATCTTACTTGAAGATCCACCAGCGAATCCACACTGGAGAAAAGAAATTTCACTGTGAACATTGTGACAAGAGTTTCTATCAGTCATCTACCTTGAAGATCCACCAGCGTATCCACACTGGAGAAAAAACATTTCACTGCAAACATTGTGACAAGAGTTTCAGTCAGTCATCTGACCTGAAGAAACACCAGCGTACCCACACTGGAGAAAAACCTTACCACTGTGAACATTGTCACAAGAGTTTCAGTGAGTCATCTAGCCTGAAGAAACACCTGTATGTCCATTCAGGAGAAAAACCTTTTCAGTGTCAACATTGTGACAAGAGTTTCAATCGATCATCTCACCTGAAGAGACACCTGCGTATCCACTATGGAGAAAAACCTTTTCACTGTAAACATTGTGATAAGAGTTTCCATCGATCATCTCACCTGAAAATACACCAGCTTATCCACACTGGAGAAAAACCTTTTCACTGTGAACATTGTGACAAGAGTTTCAATCAGTCATCTACACTGAAGGCACACCAGCGTGTTCACACTCGAGAAAAACCTTTTCACTGTGAACATTGTGACAAGAGTTTCAGTCAGTCATCTGACCTGAAGAGACACCAGCGTATCCACACTGGAGAAAAGTCTTTCCACTGTGAACATTGTGACAAGAGTTTCAGTGACTCATCTAGCCTGAAGAAACACCTGCGTGTCCACTCAGGAGAAAAAACCTTACCACTGTAAACATTGTGACAAGAGTTTCAGTCAGTCATCTGACCTGAAGAGCCACCAGCGTGTCCACTCAGGAGAAAAACCTTACCACTGTAAACATTGTGACAAGAGTTTCAGTCAGTCATCTCACCTGAAGAGCCACCAGCGTGTCCACTCAGGAGAAAAACCTTACCACTGTAAACATTGTGACAAGAGTTTCAGTCAGTCATCTGACCTGAAGAAACACCTGCATGTCCACACTGGAGAAAAACCTTTCCAATGTGAACATTGTGACAAGAGTTTCAATCAGTCATCTCACCAGAAGAGCCACCAGCGTGTCCACACTGGAGAAAAAGAAATTCACTGTAAACATTGTGACAAGAGTTTCAATCAGTCATCTAACCTGAAGAGCCACCAGCGTGTCCACACTGGAGAAAAACCTTTCCACTGTAAACATTGTGACAAGAGTTTCAGTCAGTCATCTAACCTGAAGACACACCAGCGTGTCCACACTGGAGAAAAAAAGCGTATAGATGTCACCAGTCTAAAAAGTGATTCAGTCAAGTAGTCTGAAAGCACACCAGCGTATCCACATTCCACACTGGAGAAAAAACCTATCCAGTGTACACATGGTGACACGAGATTCCGTTTTTGTAGTCATTTAAAAAGACACCACTTTATTCACACCAAGGGAAACAAACATTATACTATGAAATATTTCACTTGTTTTATTTAGTAGAATAACTTGTGAGTTCCATCATTTAGTGTTAATATAAAAAATATATATATTTTAGAGTACATTTATATGCATAAAGGTGGACACTACAGTACTCATATTACTTATATGTGATGTTCGAGTTAGTAAATCAATATGCCCGTCTGTAGGCCTGGGGCGGTATCGACATTTTGTTACCGCGATTACCGTCTTCCCATTTACCGCCGGTACTGCGGTAATTACCGCACCCCCGTATCTATTAATTAAGGTTCGGCGATAAGCCAAAATATTGCAATCATCTTCCCAAAAGTCGCCTCTCCACAGCCTGACTGCCCGAGTTATACTTCTCCGCACAGCACAGCGGGTCTGGCTTTAAAAGGAGCAGATCTACAAGCTCAGAACCATAGAGTATATCAGATACGCGTCGCGGATGCGACGTGTTTTAGATCTGTGCCCTGTCGGGTTACCATAGTAACATAGGCTCCGTACTTTTCACACAGCTGTGTGTGAACAGGGGCGTCAATTGGGTATGGCAGGGATATGCAGCTGCCTTACAGGCCTGGGTCCAGGGGGGGGGGGAGATAAAAGTTAGTTCTAAATGTAAATCCATAAACGTCTCTTTGTCTATCTGTACTGGTTATTATGTTAGTAAATTACAGTAAAATAACTACAAATGCAAAATGTAACAAAATGGTCACTTTAACAAGGTATTATAATTATATTATAGGTATATATAATTATATATTATATGTACTTCTTAAAATAAATATATCATGCCTGTTGCTAAGGTATGGCAACACCAGTCATGTTGCCATACCTTAGCTTTTTCTGAACTGACGCTACTGTGTGTGAACAAACCAGAAGAGAGAGACGGGTAGTCAGGATCGTGTAGGCTACAGTGATTCTGTAAACTCCATAACTCTATGGTAAACTCACGTCTCAAAACGCAGTGATTGAGTGCTGATACAGGTTTTAGTTACAAGACTTGACAGAAAAGGTTATAAAATCGCCGACGGGGCTCATCGCGCGTCGCGGTTGAAAAAGTAAAATAGTTTCATTTTCGGTTAGTCCACGCGGCCCGCGCTCCGCTCGTAATCCGTATGAATAAAAAAAGAAACAGCCACAACACAAGGTATGTATTAACATACTTGTGTCGTGGATTACAGAGAAAGTTTACTCTGTTCCGTACTCCCCTACGACGCTGCTGCTGCTGCAGACCTGCACAGCAGGGCAGCAGCCACTCGGACAGTCACGAGTGACGTACACTGTATGTGGCTTCCAAACTGTGGTATACGGCCCAGAGCAGAGCGGCATGGAGCGCATGCGGTCCTCGCTTCTCCCCTGTTTTAAAACTCGCTTGTTTTCAATAAAAAAATATACTATTTTTTGTCTTTTTTGACCGCGGTAAGGACCATGACACCGCGGTAGGCCTCGGTTTACCGCGGTACGGCGGTACGGCGGTTACCGCCCCCAACCCTACCCGTCTGTTATCTGTTGGGCTTGAGTTTATGATTTCAGCTTTTTTTCCTTTTCCCATGCAAACCTTTTGTTACTTGAAGAAGCTTCTAGACAGTATTGTCTTGTTATAATCATAATAACAATAAACATGTATTTGCATAAAGAAAGCATTTGTCTACTCCTATGTTGATAAGAGTATTACAAACTAAGATCTGTTTAACTCCCGAATTAATTTCTACTTGCAAAAAAAAAGAAAATCAACTTTTCAGATGCGTTGTAGGAGTACTTTGGAAAAGAAAATGTAATGTTTTGGTTTTTTTTAAGACAGTTTTTGCAAGGTTTTATAGCCAAAAAGCAACACTTATAAATCCTGCTCTAATTTACATTTTGGGGGATATCTTTCACAAAAATAACAACTATGTACATGTTCTAGACATTCTAATGATCACCAAAACAAAAGGCAATGTTTGTGTAGATGTTTTATCAAATATAAATGTATCCAAAACCGACAGTGGGTCTTGCAGGGTTAAGACAGATTTAGAACGGATAAGAGAATGTAATTAATTTGTGATTAGTCATGATTAACTATGGACAATCGATTAGCGTGTTAGTTCTGGTGAGGAGAGGACACACGCTGCAGCATTCTTTAATAATTGTCTTTGCATTTGTTTTCTTAAGCAGACCAAATCCCTTTAAAAATAGCTGATCTACAAGCTTGCAAAAGTGTTATTTTAGATAATGTTTCAACCCAGAACATGGACGCTGGGGTTGATGGGGTTAATATTATAATATAAACTGTGCATAAGTGAGATTTTATCATTTTTTCTGGGCATCCCTTGTTTAATAAGGCTGAGTGTCGGGTAGTTGTCAACCCTACCCTGCAGTCAGAGCACAGCCTGAAGATCCTAGACCAGGGGTCTTCAGGCCAAGGACCCCTTAGTTGAGAGAGAGATGAAGCAGGGACCCCCACAACCTTTTTATAGATTCCATATACCGTAGTTTCATTGTTTGACAGCACGATCATCAGTGTATTAATAAACTTTCAACTCTGTGCTTAGTCTGCTCTTTTCCCCCTCTACACCAAACACCACCTTTGCCGAAAATAGCCGATCTACAAGTTCACAACGCCTGCACATTCTCACAATATGGACGCTAGGATTCAAGTGGTTAATATAAAAAAAGGAGAAGAAAAACTTTACTATGACACAAAGATTTGGAGGACCCCCTGTAGTAACTCTGAGGACCCCTTGGGGGTCCCGGACCCAATGTTGAAGACCCTTGTCCTAGAGTGAAGATCAGCTTCAATCAATGAAGAACAAACATCTGAACATGTCTGCTTTACCGACACACACACACACACACACACACACACACACACACACACACACACACACACACACACACACACACACACACACACAGTGTACCGCTGGAAGCTATTACCTAAATCACCGCTAGAGGGCAGCATTACCCATAGAGGCATTACCCCATTGATACCGGAACTTGGAATAGTGTGTGTTTAGAGCAAAGATATTTCCTCTTGGTTTAGAGTTATGGTTTCAACCCGGACAAGATAGAGGGAAGGACGAGGACCGTTTCCGCCCAAGCCCCCAGAACGAGAGAGTGTTTTTTACTGGTGATTCAGTCAGAGTGTATGAAAGGGTGCGCTCGTTTTATTGTCCACGACATTGCAAGCGGCGCGAAGGCCAGCGGACCTTGGTCCTGCTCTTCGCCCCCGAGCGCCGCAGGCGCGAGTGGCCGCGAAGAGCGGGCCAGGGCCGCGCGGCCGGCGGAGCGCCGCGCGAGTTACGAAGCCGTGGTGAATGCAATCGTTATATTTATGCCCAGGCCGTAAGGCCTGGGCAAGCCCACGATAAACGCCCGCGCAGTCCGGTGCGCATTTCCGAACGCACCCTTTCCCCACACTCGGACTGAAACACCAGTAAAAAACACCATCCCCCCCCAGAACCCTGGGGGCGCCCTGAAACCAAAAGGACATGTTGGCCGTTTTGAGGTACTGCAGTTGGGTCTAATCTCATGAACGCGCATTTTGGCTCCACCCCCTCCACTCCAGACAGCTGAATCCTCTGTTCCTCTCCGGAGCGGAGAGCACCGCACCGCAGACCGCATTAAACCAGGAAATAACCATAGCGACTTCTTCTTATTACTTCTTATTCTGTGTTTATTAAATATAGATACCTTCCCGAATCTCTTAGTTACAACAATATTGTTCTTATAAAACTGTTGGTTTACTCATTAGTATTAGTTATTACGATTTTCGCGTTTTGTCATCTTGACAGAGGCTGTCTGCCATTGACTTTGCATTGGGTTCTGAAAAGTCCGATCTTTTTTTTAAATAGAATTCTTTACGTGAAATGTTAATGAAGATTTACTATCAAAATGGAATTTAAATGCGATACATACATGGTTTGATAACCCACAAGTAGGCGAAAGCCATTTCTGAGTAGGCCTGTCTGTCTCATAGAGTTATAAGTGGGTCTGTCTCATGGCCTGTCTCCATCACTCTGTCTGTGACACTTACAAATGCGTAATTAAATGTATTCATTTTGGACAAAGTGCATCTAATGCATAGAGTATATAGCCTATATATAATATCTAATGTGGATTTCAAAGAATGTCTCTATATGTCAACACACTGTCATCTAATAAAAATACTCTATTTCAGACTGTAGCTACTATATGAATTATATTTAAACTTGTTTCTGGAACAGAACACAACTCTAGGCTTGTCTAGAACAGACCAGTAACTTTAACTATGACTCGTTTCACCCAAGGAATCCATGCAAAATGCTAAGATTACCACACTGAATGACAACACAGGTTGATATTGTAAATCAGGGGTCTTCAACGTTTTCAGGCAACGGACCCAGATGAGATAGAGATGAAGCAGGGACCCCCACAACCTTTTCATAGATTCCATATAGTTTAATCGCCTGACCGCACAATCATCAGTGTATTTTGGATTCATGTCAATTTGTGTTTTCAGATATTTAACCACTTGAACCGTCAATACTTAATAAGCTTAACTTTCACTCTGTAATTAGTCTGCTCTTTTTCCCCTCTACACCAAAGCCCTTTGCCAAAAATAGCAGATCTACAAGCTCACAGTGAGCTTGTAGATCGGCTATTTTTGTCTAAAGTTCTCAGAATAAGGACACTAGGGTTCAAGTGGAATAGAAAAAAGTTTCTATCACACAAAGATTTGGAGGACCCCCTATAGTAACTCTGAGGACCCCCTAGGGGTCCCGGACCCCCTGTTGAAGACCCCTGTTGTAAATAATGGGAGAGTCCAAAATACCACTTCTATCCAAAGCAAGAACTTATGTCACTAGACAAATATTGTTCCTTCGAAACAATTGTGGGCTCGCTTCAAGCCAGAAAACAATGGCTATAAAATCACAAAATGTCAAGATCGCAGGCAGTGCTCACTTTGACGTTACTGACGTCAAAGATTGGTCCATTTTGTTCCAAAAAATTGTTATGCAAAAGTTGACCCGCTGGTGGCGCTATAACAGGCCAATGTGAGAAGGGTGGTATCTGTTCCTTGACCTATTGGGAATGTGCTTGCAAGATTTCACGCACATTGCAGGCTGTGTTCATGATTTGAGGTGTTTTTGGCTTTGGCCACTTTATCGCTGCTTGCAGCTATATTTATTATTATAATATTTTTGTGTGTGTGTGTGTGTGTGCACTTCATAGGCATATTAGATAAAGGTCCTTAGATAGTGTGTAGAATGTTTCATGCAAATTGCTAAAGAAATCCTAACAGGTTTAAGCGTTTCACAAACTGCTCAAAATGATATAGCGCCCCCGTTTGGCCAATTGGGGTAAGATTGGTTTTAGTGATATTTGGACTAACACTCTACATCTTTGCCAAATGCCATGAACATGTTACTTTGCATGTATGATTTAGAGGCAGAAGAATAATTTGCATAAAACTGCAATATTCATTGAATTTATTAAAAAAGCATGTTTCAATTTTAAAGAAATCCGATCTGACAGATCTTTAGAGATTGGTCCAAAGTTCACGTAAAAAAAGTTTTGTGCACGTGGAGCGAAAATTCCATTTTGAGCAGTTTTACAAACTGCTCAAAATGGCGGAAAATTTAAGGGCGGAGCTTACTTAACAACGACACAGATGTCTTCCGCTTGAGTCAAAGCACGCGTGTAACAAGTTGCATGTCTTCAAACAAAACGAGTCATGACTTATGCCCGTTTGAAGTTTGAATTTTCAAACGCTTCTTATAGCGCCCCCCTTTGGCCGATTGGAATAAAATTGGTTTCGGTGATACTTTGACTAACCCTCCACATCTTTGCCAAATGCCATGAACGTGTAACTTTGCATGTATGATTTAGAGGCCGAAGAATAATTTCCATAAAACCGCAATATTGATTGAATTATTAAAAAATTATATTTCACTTTAAAAGAAATCCGCCGAGATAAATCTGACCGTATTGGTCCAAAGTTCATGTGAAAAAAGTTTTGTGCGCGTAACGAAAAAAACCCAGGAGGAGATAGATTTTTACTGTTTTTCATATTATTCCGAATTGTGGGAGACCTAAAGGTCAGAGGTCAAAAGTTAGAGGGTAAAAGTTGTTCGGCATGAGGAGACGCATACATGTATACAGGTTTCATGGCTGTACCTAAAACACAGCATGAGCTATCCCTGTTCAAAGTTCGCACTTTCGAAGGCTTCCTACAGCGCCACCATTTGGCCGATTGCTGTATAAAATAATAGCACACTTCGCCACTGTAAGCTGAACACATTGATGTTTTTATTTTCATTTTCTCACTAAGTATGTAGGAGTAGAAAGGAACCGAAGTTCCCGTCTACAGTATGCATGATATGACTGATAGATAAACTAGAGTATATATCACTATTATTACTAGTAGCTCTATTGAACTAGAGTATATATCACTAGTATTACTAGTAGCTCTATTGAACTATATCACTATTATTATTATTACTATTATTACAATTCAATGTGAATCCATTTATATACAGTAGGATACAAATGATCATCCCCACCTCTGTAGGGGGGGGAGGTGCTAGCTTACTGAATTAGGTCTACTAATTACAAGCAATCTGAGTACATCGCCATGTAAAATGGCAGTTCAGCATTATCAGTACAGGCTCGCAGTAAGAACCAATCACAGAAAATAAAAAACAACAAGCATAGTTACTCTTCTCTTTTGTACAAAACGAGAAGAGAAACTATGCTTGTTGTTTTTCAGATTAAAATGGAACTTAATATCTGAGCCTGTCTTGTATTTTCACTCTGGTGTGCTGCTTTTTTCACTCGTGGATCCTTGAATTCAGTTGTACCTAGAGCTAAGCACCCACTGCCCAAATCAGTGGCAGCAATCAGAGGAAGCACACCTGTTCTCATCTCCTGATTCCAATGAAGGAATATGTGGCTATACTGTACTGAATGTATGTTATGTAGTGTGTGTGTGTGTGTGTGTGTGTGTGTGTGTGTGTGTGTGTGTGTGTGTGTGTGTGTGTGTGTGTGTGTGTGTGTGTGTGTGTGTGTGTGCGTGCGCGCCAACGTACAAACACTGATGATGCAGTATAAAGTGCAGAGGCCGTATCTTGTGCCCACTCATATACAAAACTTGTATTTATTTTACACATTAACAGATGATGATTATTAGCTATCTGCAAGCGACAACATTCTTTGATATCAGAATATGGCAAATCATGTTTTTCATACATGTTTACATATACATCAAGGATGAAACTAGTGTTAACGTGCAGCCTCAGATATTAAGCCTGTTATTGTCATCATACTTTATGAAACATTTTCAAAGTTTAGAAAATAAAAGCAGAAAGCAAGAGGTACCAATTCAATTTATGAAAAAAAGGATTGCAAGTGATATTTTTACGGTGTGGCTCTGCCAGTGGCTAGCCTTCTATGACTGTGTGCGTGTGTGTGGGTGTGTGTGCGTGCGTGCAAGTGTCTGTCTCTCTGTCTGTCTGTCTGTCTGAAGCTGCACTGTTTTGAGCTTGTAGATCTGTTATTTTTGATCATTTTGAATTTGAATCCTTTGGACATGAGGATTCCACCTGACGATATACAGCATGCTGCATGACTTTGACTGACGACTGAAAAAGACACTATTCTATTGTGTTCCTGTGTGAACTGTGCATAGAATAGACTATAGGTCTATAGACCTGTGTTTTCATATAGCCAAAAGATCCCAGGGCACACCTAGATGTGTGTGTGTGTGTGTGTGTGTGTGTGTGTGTGTGTGTGTGTGTGTGTGTGTGTGTGTGTGTGTGTGTGTGTGTGTGTGCGTGCGTGCGTGCGTGCGTGCGTGCGTGTGTGTGTGTGTGTGTGTGTGTGTGTTACAATTTTAATTTTTATAAAGTATTTTGCTGACCAATATTGAAACACTTTAAACTTTAAATGAGTTTAATTATTTGTGTCGTTACGGCACTTTGACGTTGTAGGGCAGTCAGTGGTTGTCTGTTGGTGTGTTAATTAGGAATAACTAAAATGCAGATATTTATCCTTAACTTGATATTGTCTCATCACATTATGTTTCAGTGCTGAGTACCGTCCTCTCCTATGGACACAGTCAAGGTGAAAATCTAAACTCTTCGATATTTCCACCTGTCACATAATTCATCCTCTCTTAATTATTACATATATTTGTGTCAGTTTACTATTTTATGCATCTACTCAGCTTGCAACATTTTGTTTTATTCTATACTTGTGTGTTTGTGTAGGGAGACCACCAGCTGTTCTGAGCCTGGAGCCCAACATGTCCCAGATATTTACTGGAGAGTCTGTTAGATTCATATGTGACATGAGAGAGAGAGAGAAGACTGACTGGTACTACAGACTTGACAAAGATGGTCTTGAGTTTTTCAAATACTCTGATCTGTATATATTTCCATTACAACAAGCAACACCAGACTACAGTGGTGAATACCAGTGTGCTGGTCTTCTCAAAAACAATCCCCAGGTTACAAAACAAAGTATTAAAGTAACTTTGATTGTATCAGGTAAGTCATGTTTACACCACTGCCATTATACAGTATGTTACATCATTCATACACTCTACATGAACCTTTTAAATAAATAAATATCCTGTAAGGATAAAGCATTTCAAATAAGCTGCTGTTATTATCTTTAGTTTCTTCCGAACATCAATTACCACAATATATTAAAGCTGTTGAGAGACATTGCATTGACATTTACATATAAACACTAGAAAAATATTGTTCCTTCGAAACAATTGTGGGCTCGCTTCAAGCCAGAAAACAATGGCTATAAAAGTACAAAATGTCAAGATCGCAGGCAGTGCTCTCTTTGACGTTACTGACGTCAAAGATTGGTCCATTTTGTTCCAAAAATGTGTTGTGCAAAAGTTGACCCGCTGGTGGCGCTATAACAGGCCAATGTAAGAAGGGTGGTATCTGTTCCTTGACCTATTGGGAATGTGCTTGCAAGATTTCACGCACATTGCAGGCTGTGTTCATGATTTGAGGTGTTTTTGGCTTTGGCCACTTTATCGCTGCTTGCAGCTATATTCATTATTATTATTTTTTTGTGTGTGTGCACTTCATAGGCATATTAGATAAAGGTCCTTAGATTGTGTGTAGAATGTTTCATGCAAATTGCAAAAAAAAATCCTAACGGGTTTAAGCGTTTCACAAACTGCTCAAAATGATATAGCGCCCCCCTTTGGCCAATTGGGGTAAGATTGGTTTTAGTGATATTTGGACTAACACTCTACATCTTTGCCAAATGCCATGAACATGTTACTTTGCATGTATGATTTAGAGGCAGAAGAATAATTTGCATAAAACTGCAATATCCATTTAATTTATTTAAAAAAGCAGGTTTCAATTTTAAAGAAATCCGATCTGACAGATCTTTAGATATCGGTCCAAAGTTCACGTAAAAAAAGTTTTGTGCACGTGGAGCGAAAATTCCAGAATAAAAGCGGGTTTGCGCGTTTTACAAACTGCTCAAAATGGCGGAAAATCGAAGGGCGGAGCTTACTAAACAACGACACAGATGTCTTCCGCTTGAGTCAAAGCACGCGTGTAACAAGTTGCATGTCTTCAAACGAAACGAGTCATGACTTATGCCCGTTTGAAGTTTGAATTTTCAAACGCTTCGTATAGCGCCCCCCTTTGGCCGATTGGAATAAAATTGGTTTCAGTGATACTTTGACTAACCCTCCACATCTTTGCCAAATGCCATGAACGTGTAACTTTGCATGTATGATTTAGAGGCCGAAGAATAATTTGCATAAAACCGCAATATTGATTGAATTATTAAAAAATTATATTTCACTTTAAAAAAAATCTGGTTGATCAATCTGACCGTATTGGTCCAAAGTTCATGTGAAAAAGGTTTTGTGCACTTGACGCGAAAATCCCAGGAGGAGATAGATTTTTACTGTTTTTCATATAATTCCGAATTGTGGGAGACCTAAAGGTCAGAGGTCAAAAGTTAGAGGGTAAAAGTTGTTCGGCATGAGGAGACGCATAAGTGTATACAGGTTTCATGGCTGTATGTATAACACAGCATGAGCTATACCTGTTCAAAGATCGCACTTTCGAAGGCTTCCTACAGCGCCACCATTTGGCCGATTGCTGTAAAAAATAATAGCACACTTCGCCACTGTAAGCTGAACACATTGATGTTTTTATTTTCATTTTCTCACTAAGTATGTAGGAGTAGAAAGGAACCGAAGTTTTTTGATACTTGCATTGACTGCCTGCCTAGTAAATAATGACAATATCTAAAGTGTGCTCGCCTTATAGGCGAGCCCACAATAATGACAACATCTAAAGTGTGCTCGCCTTTATAGGCGAGCCCACAATGATAGTTGATAAACAAGTGAGCATGCAACATTGGAACTGGAGCACTCACTCTACACACAATCAGTGTACAGTGATAAAATTGTCAACCCACCTAAAATCATTTTCAGTTTATACAGTTAACAATTAATTGGTTAAACCATGAAATACACAATGGTTAATTCATTCAACGTGGAGTTACACTTCCAGGCGATGCCTCAGTCCAGCGGGACGTATCGTAAGATCTAATCCGAGCAGAGTGCTTCTCAACCGGGGAGAGGAGCTGTACTGGGCGGCGTTTCCCTTTCTTCCCCACTAGAGAGCGTTTCTCAACCGTCTAAATCAACAGAGCTCGTACTCGCGGCGCTCGTTCATGACTTGAGCTCCAGCGCGTTCACAGTGGCAGTGCTCGTTCATGACTTTGCGCCCAAGCGCGTCCATGAACAAATTCGATGACGCAAAATGCGTCACAGTAGACCCACTACGTCACGTTTTACTACCCGGATGGAGGGGTGAAAACGCCTCATGCGCTGGGTGAGCAACTCAAACCTTCAATGATTTTGACATCTTGTTACTAATCTGTCGGTAGATAATGCCGGTCTTATATAAGGGTCATTTGTGTACGGTGTGATGTCATACTGATGTCAGCAGTGTGACAGGAGATAAGCGACCAACGGTCGCTTATCTCCCGATTAGGGAGTCTTACTGGTATTATAACTCTATGAAACAGAGCAGTGTTTTCTAAACAGTGGAGACTAGAATCCTTACTTTAGAGCTGTGTTAAAGTGTGTTTTCTACCAGGAGACATTCTTGGAGAAGAAGGTATGTTTTCATTTTCTGTTCATACAGGACCGTTGCGTTTTTTTTTTTTTCTCGTTTTTTTTCCTTCATTTTCTGAATGAGTAAAATGCATTGGATTTGGTGTGCAAGGCTGTGCGAAATCCACACTGCGGAACCGAAAAGGAGTCATAAAATGAGTCAATTAGTTTTCACTGCATGCGACAAGACGCACGAATCGAACTGGTTTCGATCGCGAAAAGAACGCACGGCCGCAGCCACTTGGGCAAATTCGGAGCCGGTGTGCATGAGGTCGTAGAGTATCATTGTTTTCTTTTTTTATGCAATAGTCCCGTTTTGTCCTCGCGAAAGAATGCGTCTGTGTGCAAAGCCCTTAACTTGGAAGAAAATCAACATTTCACTATTATGGCAGACAGTGAGGACTACAGTGTTTAAAATAATACCATTATTGCGACCGTAGGTCCCAGATTAGTATGTAAACGGTCACAGCTTGTCCGTATGTTTGTATCTCACTCTGTCAAGCCTGACACTGTGTATGGGTTTGTCGCTCTGATGCTCTCACTGTGATGTCACTTTAACAATCCCTGCTACATGGAGTTAAGTAATCAATATCAGGGGTGAGAATAATTCTCACCCCTGATATTGATTACTTAACTGCTCACCGTGAGATGCCGTGGGCTCGGCTGGGCTCGGCGAGCCCACACTTCTTTTTTTCAAGCTGCACTGTACGCACGCACCAGATGCACGCACACACGACCCGCGCGCCGCGCTGCCGCGGTCAGCACTATCAGAAATTCGTGCTGACCTAACCTCTCCTACCAGTGGTAGGAGAGGTTAGGTCAGCACGAATCCCCAGGACTGACTCCCCCTACCTGGCTAGTAGCTGCTTTGCATAACAATACTCGGGTAGGCAGTTCTCACCTACATCCTCATTTACACTTGTAGCCTACACGACCAGCAGCACGTTCGCCTTGCGTTCTTTGCAGACATTTAGAAGCCTGGACATTTAGCTTCTTTCGGAACCCCCCCTCCGCGATAAGCTTCCACTCTTGTGATCCACAATCGTTTGCGTCGCGGGGAAGCTCAGCCGTTCGCGAAAACGTCTCCTTTTGTGAACATCTCATTTGTTCGTTTTTCTTCCACTCTTTTGAATCAAAAGAGTGGAAGAAAAACGAAGCTGTGTGTTGTTTTGTCAGAGCTGCATGCATAGCGGAGGGAGAGTTCCGAAAGTGTCTATGATTGTAAAGTAAAGTCTATGTTGTGTAAAGTTATTTTATATTTGATATAAAGAAATACATTAATTGAAACGCATTAATTGAAACTAATTAACAATGTAACTAAATAATAAGAAATATAGTTAGGCTACATTAAAAATGTTGTGATGTTGAATACAGTATTTCAACTAGCACCGCGCGGCAGGCATGTGTGCACACATGCGCGTGCACGCGCGCGCGTACGTGACGTCATGAATTTAGAGGGGTACCACTTCTAAAATCCATATCACATCACTGATCAATATTAAGCCCATATCTAACATGACTTCACATGGGAATACCCATATATGGAGGCCACATCGGCCACATGACATACCACACTAACAGAATCCATATATGGCCAAGACAGGCCATATATCTGTGTGGCTGGTTCTACAGACAGGGATCTCCATGTATGGGCATAAAAGGGTATGATGTCAGATCAGATGTCATAGACATCATAGGACTTTCACATAACGAATAACTGAAGCATGTTTGGGCTCTCACAGCATATCTCCATATACAGTACATGGATCTCCATGTAGCAATGTGTGTTTATGAAGGAAGACGTGAAGTAGGAAGGCAAAACTATTAATACAAAAAAATATATAAATACTTTAATGCTGCAGAGATTAATCTTAGGTTAAATAGCCTTTCCTCTGGTGCCATCTTTTAGACAAATTCTCCACTTGCACACAAGTTGTGTTAAAATGTAATGACAGATTGTCATGAAACTTGATCACCCTGCAAGCCAAATGACGTCATGACGTTATGATAATATCCTCCGATGTCTCCGGTGACAATCAGGACTAGGCCAGATCACAGCCCATATAGGGATGATCCTTATGTCAATTACCAGGATGTCATATGGACTTTTTTGTTTTAGGATTATTGTCATTGTTTATAATGTTAGTTGAAATAATATGAGCATGTAAGGTTATATTCTGGGACATATCTGACTAGTTATGAATATGCTATTCATCTGGCCTCGATCAAACCCTCTCTGATTAATCCAGGACGTCCGTTTTCGTGGGTAGGATTTATGTTGGTTGAAATCAGGTTTCTAGGCCAGATCTGACTAGTCATGGTTTGACTTGATCTGGCCCCAATCGAGACGTCACTGATTGGTCCAGGTCCTGACCGTGCTTGCTGGGCAGTGCATTAAGGCTTCCTGGAAGATCAACTCTAACCAAGTGTTCCATTGACCTTGATCTTCTAGCGCCACCATCAGGTCAAAATTACATAGTTCCACACAAGGCTGCGGTTGCTCTATCATGGCAGAAATTAACACAATTATTTTGGGATTTTTAGTTATTGCGGTAACAAGTCACTGTTTACTGACTGAAATACATTTTAATGGGATTATTTACTCCTTGAAACTAAAGTATTAACAAACACATGGTTTTATATCTTCCTTGTTGACCAAAAGGCTCTCTTTCCATAATCTTGTTTCAGATCAGAACTAAACATCTCACAGTCTGAGGTTGAGTTTAGCTTTTGTGTGTCTTGAGTGACACACAGATGTAAAATAATGACCTTTTCAGCCCTACTTTGATCGCTCCCCTCACCCAGGTCAAATAAGGCTGCTTACAGTATGTGATCAAATACCATCTCTCATCCCCTCTTGTTAGTTTTGGTACATATTTATATCACAGCCCACTGTGATCAGCAGTTTTTGAATAACAATTATTTGTATCCTACACTTCCTCTGTTTTACATGAAACCATTTCTAAGATACATGACACATCAAAGTCTTAACAACCCTATACAGTGAAGGGTGGGGGTTTGGCAGGGCATATAAGGAAGCATAGTTGTAGAAACTAATTTAAAGCAGATTGGTTACTTTTAGTAATTAAAGTCCTTGTTGAATTACTTCATTCCAGACCAGAGTGTGGAGTCCAGACTGCAGGTGAAGATGAACTCTCCAGACTCAACCAGGGACATTTCTATTAAACAGGAGGAACCTGAAGATCAGCCACACTTCAGTAAGTTTAACCACTTGAACCCTAGCATCGCTAAGCAGGGGGAACATGTGCTGAAAATAGTCCATCTACAAGCTCACAACTTGCAGAGTCTTATGTTTTAATATTGTTTCATAATTCCATGATTCAAAAGGGGATCTCTGATAATAAAATGGTAAATGGTTCATTTATATAGCGCTTTTATGCAAGGCACTTTACATAGATTGTGCAATACATTCACCCATTCACACACACATTCATACACAGATGGCAGAGGAAACCATGCAAGGCACCAACCTGCTCACCGGGAGCAACTAGAGGTTCAGAGTCTCGCACAAGGACTTGACACTCCCTTACATGCTATGTCTTTCTTTCTATTATAGACATTTTGACCCATTTCTTTTCTTCTTTTTTTTAACACTTGCAGACCTTCACCTACATAAAAACACAGAATGAAAATGACAATACAACATGACCTCATGTGTACACACCCCTATTCATTTCGTTTACACATCTGTTTATATTCATATTCCAAGATGCACCCAGGACATGTACAATGAAATGATAAGGCATTTAAAGGGAATGTTACATGTTTCTTGACTCAATAAAGTATAACGAAATACCTTCGACATTAACTCAGGGGGAGCCCGAATTCGAACTGGGAACCCTTCGTGCTCTAATGACGGTTTCTCTACCCCTGAGCTACACCGCCCCTGCGTTAGAACCCACACACTGCCAAGAACTTGACAAAATCTTTTTGCTTTATTTCAACATTTGGGTCATTTAGAGTTTAGACCTTCATCAGGACAGACAATACAGGGCACAATAACCACCAAACATTTATAGGCTACAGTGGGTGTCGTTGCACTCTAGGGTGCCTTGATACTAGCCTGACTGCATGCGTCAGACTCAACACACCACAATACGTGGGGGAGAGAGTCTGAGATTTCGAGCAGACATTCTACTTCAGCGGGGGCGGGCTAAAGCCTATTGACGTCACACACACACACATACACACACACACACACACACACGCTTAGAGCCTCCAACGGCGACGTGGCGTGTCATTGCAAAAATATGTTATTTCTCATAACATATTATATGACTGCATGTTTACGTTAGTGCAAAATGGTATTGAAACGTAATGAAACGGCACTATTGTATAGTTTATTAAAATAATTCGAGTCGAGTCTGACTCCGCCATGACAGTTTTCACGGACCAATCAGAGTCCACTAGACTCTCACGTGGGCAGAGGACACCAATCAGAGTCCACTAGTGAATCTCACGTGGGCCTACACTGCTCTGACGTGGGCAGAAGAGCTCTGTTTGGAGGGGGCTGAGACCGGAGCAGCCAAACCACGTGCCCCAAGCATACAACCCTGATTGGCTCATTCAATTCGCCCGCTCTTCAGGCGAGCCTGAAATAAAATAAAATATCTCCGGGTTCAGTCCACACTACACACCACCCACCAACAGGGGGTGGTGATGTGCGGACTGAAGTATCAGGCTACCTTGATACCAGTCCAGGGGGCGTTATTGGAAATGACACCGCAGCTCCAGGGAAACCCCGCCCACGGAAGCTTTTGATTGGCTGAACCGAAGCTAGGGAGCGCTCCATTGTATTCACTTGGACAGGGCGTTTATCGTGGGCTAAATATAACGATTGCATTCACCACGGCTTCGTAACTCGCGCGGCGCTCCGCCGGCCGCGCGGCCCTGGCCCGTCCGCTGGCCTTCGTGCCGCTTGCAATGTCGTGGACAATCGAGCGGCTCCGCCTGGAGCTGCAGCGTCATTTCAAATAACGCGTCCAGGGGTGCTGCAATATGTGGAATTCATCAATTTCACTTCAATTTAACCACTTACTGTAGACCCTCTATGCTTAGAAAAACACCTGATTTGTACTGTACTTGAGTTTTTTCATTTTTTTTTTCATCTAAGCCCAACTCTCTTCTCCAAAATAGCAGATCTACAAGCTCACAACGTGTCATATTATGACGCGTCGTGAGCTTGTAGATCTGCTATTTTTGGTTAACATTCTCGGCAGAATAGGGATGCTGGGGTTCAAGTGTTTAACAAAGTTAAGTATAAAGTTGTTTTCAGTCAGTTCTGATGGAAACAGATATTTCCTCAATATGTTTTACTTTAGTTTAGTTTATTTCGGTCCCATTTCAGACAACCAGCAAAATACATACAGTAATTATTATGCACAGTCAAAGCTGGTCCAAAAAGGTATAGGCGGAAGCAGAATTATATTGCCTACCCCATGAAAAAAGAAAAGAAAAAAGAAAAACACATATATGAATTGAAAAAAAGAAGAAAAAAAAGGATACCTCATTTTGTACATGGAGGATGGAAATGTTTATTTACACTTAAGGAATCCAGTGTTAGTTATCATGTTGTTTTTCTGCTCCTAGACATCCTGCACCTGGTTGTGTGTAAAGAGGAGGTTTCTCCTGAACAGGAGAGAAGCTCCAGTCTGCTCCAGGAGGAACCAGAGCCTCCACACATTAAGAAGGAACAGGAGGAACCAGAGCCTCCACACATTAAGGAGGAACAGGAGGAACCAGAGCCTCCACGCATTAAGGAGGAACAGGAGGAACCAGAGCCTCCACACATTAAGGAGGAACAGGAGGAACCAGAGCCTCCACACATTAAGGAGGAACAGGAGGAACCAGAGCCTCCACACATTAAGGAGGAACAGGAGGAACCAGAGCCTCCACACATTAAGGAGGAACAGGAGGAACCAGAGTCTCCACACATTAAGGAGGAACTGGAGGAACCAGAGCCTCCACACATTAAGGAGGAACAGGAGGAACCAGAGCCTCCACACATTAAGGAGGAACAGGAGGAACCAGAGCCTCCACACATTAAGGAGGAACAGGAGGAGATACTTCAAAGACCAGAGGAGCATGATGGGTCCACGTCGACATTACCAGCAGTGAAAAGTGAAGACGGTGATGAAGACACCTCTTCGCACTGTTCTGGAGTTGAAGTCAAGCTTGAATCTGACTCTGAAGTCACTGAAGACAGTGACGATTGGGAGGAGACCAGTGGAGGTCAGTCAGTGTTAAACACAGGGACAGGACATATACTGTATGTGTGAGGAAAGAAACTGGGTGTTGGAATAAAATACATTCATGAAAAATACTATTAAATCAGAACTATTACCAGGGAAGACAAAATTGCTCCTCATTTTATACTCACCAGTTTTAACCTGCCTCTCCCCTTCTATCCTCAACCCCCCCCCCCCCCCCTCTCTCTCTCTCTCTCTCTCTCTCTCTCTCTCTCTCTCTCTCTCTCTCTCTCTCTCTCTCTCTCAGGAGACACCGGAGAAAAACATTTCCAATGTGAACATTGTGTCAAGAGTTTCAACAATTCATTTAACCTGAAGAGACACCAACGTATCCACACTGGAGAAAAACCTTTTCACTGTCAACATTGTGACAAGAGTTTCAGTCGTTCATATAACCTGAAGAGTCACCAGCGTGTCCACACTGGAGACAAAGCTTTTCAATGTAACCATTGTGACAAGAGTTTCAGTGATTCATCTGGCCTAAAGCAACACCAGTATGTTCACACTGAAGAAAAACCTTTCCACTGTAAACATTGTGACAAGGGTTTCAGTCAGTCATCTTACCTGAAGAAACACCAGCGTTTCCACACTGGAGAAAAACCTTACCACTGTCAACATTGTGACAAGAGTTTCAGTCACTCATCTAACCTGAAGAGCCACCAGCGTGTCCACACTGGAGAAAAACCTTACCACTGCAAACATTGTGACAAGAGTTTCAGTCAGTCATCTAGCCTCAAGAGTCACCAGCGTGTCCACACTGGAGAAAAAGTCCACACTGGAGAAAAAACATTTCACTGTAAACATTGTGACAAGAGTTTCAGTGAATCATCTGGCCTAAAGAGCCACCATCGTGTTCACACTGGAGAAAAACCTTTTCACTGTAAACATTGTGACAAGAGTTTCAGTCAGTCAACTAGCCTAAAGAGCCACCAGCGTGTTCACACTGGAGAAAAACCATTCCAGTGTGAACATTGTGACAAGAGTTTTAGTGACTCATCTAACCTGAAGAGCCACCAGCGTGTCCACACTGGAGAAAAACCTTTTCACTGTGAACATTGTGACAAGAGTTTCAATCAGTCATCTCAATTGAAGGCGCACCAGCGTGTCCACACTGGAGAAAAACCTTTCCACTGTAAACATTGTTACAATAGTTTCAATCAGTCATCCAGCCTGAAGAGCCACCAGCGTAGAAAAACACTGGAGAAAAACCTTACCACTGTAAACATTGTGACAAGAGTTTCATTCAGTCATCTAGCCTGAAGAAACACCTGCGTCTTCACACTGGAGAACAACCTCAGTGATGTCACCAGTCTAAAAAGTGTCAGTGTGTCAAGTAGTCTGAAAGCACACCAGCGTATCCACATTCCACACTGGAGAAAAAACCTTTCCAGTGTACACAATGTGACACGAGATTTAGTTTTTGTAGTCATTTAAAATACACCAGTTAATTCACACCAAGGGAAACAAACATTCTACTATAAAATATTTCACTTGTTTTATTTAGTAGAATCACTTATGAGGTCCATCATTTAGCGTTAATGTAAAAAAAAAATATATATATATATATATATATATATTTTTTTTTAGAGTACATTTATAAGCATAAAGATGGACACTACAGTACTCATATTACGTATATGTGATGTTAGAGTTAGTAAATCAATATGCCCGTCTGTTATTTGTTGGGCTTGAGTTTATGATTTCAGCTTTTTTTTTCTTCTCCCATTCAAACCTTTTGTTATTTGAAGAAGCTTCTTGACAGTATTGCCTTGTTCCAATAATAATAATAATAAACATGTATTTGCATAAAGCAAGCATTTGTCTACTCCCATGTTGACAAGAGTATTACAAACTAAGATCTGTTTAACTCTGTAAGACCCAAATTAATTTCTACTTGCAAAAAAAGAAAATCAACTTTTCAGATGTTGTAGGAGTACTTTGGAAAAGAAAATGTAATGTTTAAAAAAAACAGTTTTTGTAAGGTTTTATTGCCAAAAAGCAACAATTATAAATCCTGCTCTAATTTACATCTGGGGGATATCTTTCACAATAATAACATATGTACATGTTCTAGACATTCTAATGATCACCAAAACAAAAGTACATTTTTGTGTAGATGTTGTTTGTCCAGACTCTGGACTCCAGAGATCTTGAAGTTGTGTGAATGTCAGCCTCTGTGGGGGGTATTTATATGCAAATATTGTGGGAGCGTGTCACTTTTTCTACATGTCATCTTTTCGACACCCGATTCTAACCCTCACCCTAACCTTAACTTCCGTGGAGCGAGTCGCTAAAACAAAATGATGGTCGTTCGAAAGAGCGCCATTTTCCCAATATTGTGGCCAATGGCATTGTAATACTAAACAATAGGATCCAATGGTGATGTGACAAATTACTTTGATTTTCTTTCTTTATTTATTTTTTCTTTATTTTTTATTTTTTTAATCAAATATAAATGTATCCAAAACCGACAGTGGGTCTTGCAGGGTTAAGACAGATTTAGAACGGATCAGAAAATGTGATTAATTTGTGATTAATTATGATTAACTATGGACAATCCATTAGCGTGTTAGTTCTGGTGAGGAGAGGACACGCACTGCACCATTCTTTAATAATTGTCTTCTTGCAATTGTTTTCTTTAGCAGACAACTACACCAAATCCCTTTGTGAAAAAAAGAAATAGCTGATCTACAAGCTCACAAAAGCAAAAGTGTTATTTTAGATAATGGAACATGGACGCTGAGGTACAAGGGGTTAATATTGTAATATAAACTGTGCATGAATATATTATATACAGTGATATTTTATCTTTTTCTGGGCATCCCTTGTTTTCCTTAGAAATAAGGCTGAGAGTGGGGTAGTTGTCAGCCCTACTCTGCAGTCAGAGCACAGCCTGAAGATCCTAGACCAGGAGGGGTCTTCAGGCCAAGGACCCCTAGAGAGAGATGAAGCAGATTCCATATAGTTTCATTGTTTGACAGCACGATCATCAGTGTATTAATAAACTTGACTTTTCACTCTGTACTTATTCTGCTTCTTTCCCCCCTCTACACCACCTTTGCCGAAAATAGCCAATCTACAAGTTCACCTAGCCTCGCTGCAAATTCTCAGAATATGGATGCTAGGATTCAAGTGGTTAATTTTAATATAAAAAGGGAGGAAAAAAAACGTACTAAAAAAAACTACTATCACACAAAGATTTGGAGGACCCCCTGTAGTAACCTCGGAGGACCCCCTAGGGGTCCCGGACCCAATGTAGAAGACCATACCTGCCAACAATATTTTTGGAAGAAGTCTCCTGTCATTTGACCATGTCTTCTGTTCCAGAATGTCCCTCAAAACAGAAGATTTTTTCAGTTTTTTGGGGGATTTCACACTTTTTGTCAAAGACCCGCTGATATTCAGCCACGGCCATTATACTGTAGTTCCGTTGCTATTAGATATGCAAATCACCATGGCCGTATTTGATTGTTCTTTTTGTTGAAAGGTGTGAGATCTAGCTCTCTCTCTTGCCATGCCAAATTATCAAGAAAATCCGGGGAGAGGGGACCCCCAGACCACTGGCTTGGGGGCGTGGTCACTAAAACGACCCCCCTCCCCCTGAAGAAATCTCCTGTTTTCCGGCGGTCTGAGGTTGGCAGGTATGGAAGATAGGCTGTTTTGCGTGGCTGTTATCGTTCGGTTTCGTTCCCGCCCCATGGGCACTACATAAACTTTGCTTCATTAGAAAGATATATTGATAGTGAGTAAGAAACAAAAAGTTCTCCGCGTGTCACTTGCACAATCTTTGTCACCAGCCAGAAATGTATTTAATGGGAATAACAAAAAAACGAAAATCTTGTGCTGCTGTTTTTGCTTGTAAAATTTGCTATATTGATTTTGGCAACACAAAATCTCAAATTCTCAAATGTCATAAATACATCTACCTAACATCTGAAACAAGTATTGGTGCCTTAGTATACTCATATGCAAATTTAGATCATGTAATGTAGCAAATTTGTTGAAGGAAACGCTTCAATGTAAGTGATTGTCAGTGACTGTAATTTTGTTATAATGACAAGTAAACTTGGTGTCTATTTCATGGTTTCACATCAAGAGAAACTCAATGGAATACTTATCTTCATGATTGGGTGTGTCTGGATCTTTCATTTACATATTTCCAAGATGGACGCCACCCGAAAATGAGCTTTACTATGACTTTTACAGTGACAGCTGGCTGTTATGACAAAGGCAATATGTAATAATAACATATTTGGTCAGTTTTACCTCAGATTCTATCAAGAGTTGTGGGGATGATTGCGGAGAAAAATCGGAGAAAACGTACATACAGCTAAATGTATCTTAAAGATGACATTTTTAATTCATCACATTGCTGAACCACCTACTCCCAAGTGTTTCTTGTCAGCAAGCAAAGACAGACAGAAGTCCAGGTCTCCTGAGCACTAGGAAGTTGGAGATTCTAGAGACTTCATCAGATGGCCTGGCTGAAGACCTTTTACTTGTGTGGCACCTACTAGGTAGAATAGCTTCCAACATCACAGTTGCTGAATTCTCCTCCAGATGGAGAAGCTGGTTTACCCGGCTTTTCAGCATTCTGTGTAAACTTTCAACCACAGGCTAGCATTAGTGGCTACCTTTCACTCATCCCAGCATCGCCAACTGATCCTTCTGTCCTCAGAAAAGAGATGAAACGACTCTTCACTACATAAGTACACCATTTATAGGGGCGGCCATAGCTGAATGGTTAGGGAGCCTGGTTCGATTCCCGGCCAGGATAGCAATGTCGATGTGTGTCCCTGAGCAAGATTCTTAACCCCTAATTGCTCACGCGCTCCTTGTGGGCTGCAAAGCAGCTGGGTTGGGCTGCAAATACTGAATTTCCCTCGCGGGACAGTAGGTAACTATTATTATTATTACCATTATCACTGGAGATCAGGCAACACCAAGATGAGTTTGGCAATGTAGTCCTGTTGCTGGGAGGCTTCCACCAAGCTCACAACTACTGAACATGAAGGCTATTTGCAAGATTATCAGGGATGCAGGGGCAGATGATCTGCTTGTTGCAGCAAGTCTTTGTCGAGAAGGAACTATCAAGAAGATGTTTGTTGAAAAGACATACTGTAATACTACCAAACTTTACATGCCCTCAAAGTCCTGTTTGAAAAAGAGATATCTGGCAGAAGTTAGAAATGACGAGGCATCCAGAGATGGCAGTCTTAGGAGATCAGCTGCTGCTTTTCAGGAATCATTCAAAGGGCAATCAACTGCAGTCCTCTGGGCAAACTTCCTGGAGATGTCAGATATTCTCCAAAGGTTTATCTACTACGAGCGGGAAGGTGACTGGACAGGACATCTCTGTGAATCAACAAGAATGCTACCCTACCTCACTTTAGTAGGCCACTACAAGTACGGGCAGCAATCTTTACCTTTGTATTTGCCTTAGATGAAGAAATTACCGGAAACAGCTTCAGAGGTACATGAAGCACTGATGGCAGGTGTATTTGTTGGCTGACGAGCAGATGGCAGCCACAACAGTAGTGTTTCTTTTGACATGCTACTGGAACAGACATGTAATGCTGATGCCAAGGAAGCAAGCGGTCTGGATGGCATTACACTCAGCCCTGTCTCTGCAGAGCTCAAGTCTATGCTCCACCTCCACCCCTCCAACCCACACCATGTCAGCAGTGGACACTAACCCATCTACAGTGACCACATCATCCTTGCTCAACATATCTACAGGACAGTGTGCTGATTCCACAGTCAAGTGTTTTGCATGTTGTTCACTATAGTTGAAGACAAGCAAACCTGTACAGTATGTCTGCAAGACTGTCTTGTACTGATTTATTTCAGTGCCAGAACAGGTCGGAAACATAGTGCCATAACTGAGAATGTTTCAAAAGAAACACGCTTCATGGGATGATGACTCTGATTAAGCAAGGGTCATTCATCACCATGCTGGCTTTTGGTGGAGATTTATGTAGAAATATATTTTTTTGCCACGGACATACTAAATGAGTGGACAATAATTGCGACCGTCAGGTCGCACTTACTATCAAAACCTCCACAAACTGTGAGTCAGTCAGTCCGTCAGTCCGTCAGTCTGTCTGTCACACCTCACACGTCACACTATTGCCCTGCTCATATCTCCGCAACCGTTGCCCCGATCCATGCCAAATTTTGCACACACACTCCTTGCCTGCCAAACTACAACCTCCAGGGGGGACCCCCAGGTCCCTGGGAGACCCCCAGATGTAAAAAATGACCAAATGTGCAAAAATGACCAAATGACCACCCCAACGGGGCTGCTCACGGGGAATTCCCGGGGACCACCGACTCCTGGTGCTCCAGAACGGATGCAAAAGTGGTGGCGCCCCCAGTGGAGGACCCCCGCCACTGCAGCTCACATAAAATGCCGTAACTCGGGCTAGGAGCGTCCGGGAGAGCCGGGGCCGGTACCTATTCGTCCGCCAAGGCAACGCGGAGACCCCACCCCTCATTTCTCACATGGCCCTCTTCTAGCGCCACCATGAGGCCGATTCTTGCAAAACACATTTTTGGACACTGCTCCTACAGATTTTGCCCTAAAATCACACAAATCGGTACACACTATGTCTACACTCATGTCATCAACATGGATCTGTCCCATATAGCGCCACCATCAGGCCGATTTTTTCAAACACATTTTTGGACACTGCTCCTACAGATTTTGCCCTAAAATCACGCAAATCGGTACACAGTATGTCTACACTCATCTCATCAATATGGATGTCCCATATAGCGCCACCATCAGGCCGATTTTTTGAACCACATTTTTGGACACTGCTCCTACACAAATGCTCCTACACAAATCACGCTGCGACCTGA